>NC_064533.1:54277427-54580927 GCF_023856365.1 Brienomyrus brachyistius | reverse complement strand
TCTCATCAGAAACAGCTTGATCTTGGAGTCTGGCCTGGTCTAGCCTCATTCTCCTAGTAGGTGGCAGCCTACTGGATCTAAGCTGAATCTTCAGAGTAGCAACAACAAGTCTGTGGTCAGAATTCACAAACTGGGCACTTCCGTAGGTCCTGCAGTTCTCCAGGAGCCTCCAGTGACTGATCACATCCTTGTGGGCAATCTCCTTTGCTGCACCACCAGTATTGGAGTATCAAGTCCAATGATACGGCGCAGAGTGTTGGAACCAGGATCCAGCCACATGCAGCTTCTGACCTTTTGCAAAGTCAAGGAACTCCAGTCACTAGTCCCATGGGAATCGACACAATCCTCACAGCCAGCCGTCAGTGCCAGTGGTCACCCATGACTGAGAGAGTGTCACCTTGCAGGCATCCATCAACCACCAAGTGAAGTAGCGAGTAAAATGTCTCGCTCAACGAGGCATCACTTATTGAGCACAGACAATAGATAACATACACAAGGAGTGCCTTAGTCTTATACTGTAATACCTCCAGAGAAAGAAGTGACATCAGACACCATCGGGAGCATTGTCCACCACAGCAACAACTACTCCTTGTTGAGTATGGCAGCTTTCAGTGCGACCAGACCAAAAATGGATGTACCTACCTACAGGGATCCAGTAACTTCCCAGTCTGCATACCTCAGTAAGTGCCACCACAAAATTTTTTTTTACAAAGTTTACAAAGCTCCCCCGACAGATGAGGAAGATGGTCATCTTGCTCAAAAGACAAGAAGTTCCATACACCAACCTGGATGGCCCGCCTCAAACTGGGACCCAAGTGCTGCCATGCAGCGCGTGATGCCTCAGCACCACACCACCTCCGATCCCCAACAGGTTTGGCAGTTTCAGCTCTTCCAGTGATGAGGCTCCCGAAGGCTTTCCCCATCCCCTTCATGATGCGTGCAGCTTTCCTATGGCCAGCTGCTGCAGAGATACTCCCACGGAGAGCTGTCTTGAAGTGTTTCACGGTGGCTGGAGTGCAAATCCCGCCACCAAACCCCAAATTTTTTCCCTGCAACTTGGAGGACTGCTTGCAGGGCCGGATGTAGTTTAACATCATACGCAGGACTGATGTCATACCCAGGAAAAGTACCATTTCAAAAAAAAGGAAAACTATTCTGTTACAATAATAAGAGTACATTTACCCCATTACTTTCCATCCCTGCTTTTCTGCCTTTATGAGTGGCAGGCAGACTGTTGGATTAACGAGCTTGATGTAGTAACCAAACCATCATGGCTGCCAGTCAGCCTCCACTAAGCCCATTGGAAGCTCTCATTTGCAGTGGGGTGGCAGAGCCATATTTACAGGCTGACTACAGAGTGATTTGTCTTTATTTGTGGAAATGGCACGGCTCGGCTTCTAATGGACCACGTACATTTTAGAAGCCGGGGAGCGTTATGTTACTTGCCTCCAGGTTATGATGCTCTCTCATACATTAAACAGGAGCCCCCCCAGGGAGACCGCTTCATAAAACATCTGTCTTTATTTGAACAGTACATTCGCTTAGCAGAAAAAAATGCCCATGCTTATATTTTAATTTTCATTTCTGGAGCAAATTTTCAAAGTTAATTTAAGTATACTTATTTAATTTTCTGGACCTGTGAAAACATTTTCAAAGCATATTTTAACTGAATAAAATATATATGAATTACAATGTGCAAGTACCATATGAACTTGTATTAGAGAACAATTTTAATAATTTTTTTTATTGCCCACCAACACCCCCCTCTTCAGAGGACAACTTTATTTTACATTAAATTAAAGGTACGCTCCGAACTTACCCGTCCTAGTACCGTGATTTAAAAAAATAAATGAAAAGGGGGTGAGGTGGGGGAGAGGGGGACACGGACACAACAATCGTAACAATAACAGACATTAATCACCATAAGGAAAAAAAAAATGTAAACAGAAATAATAATATAAGAATAGTAATAAAGGTGGGATGGAGAAAACAAAGTGTAGGGGAATAGAGAATACAAACAACCATAAGAAACATACAAGGACATCAAACAACAAAAATTATAACAGCAACAATATCAACAACAATAATAATGTTACAAATAGGTATTATATATATGTAGCAGACACACACCCATGATCCTACACATATACATGTATATTTCAATTCCTATATCTATGACATACGCTAAAAAGAAATAATAATAATGATACTGATTGCTCAACCTCGTATGCAGATGTGCTGGCATTTGATGCCGTCAGGGCATTTGATGCCCCCGGGCCCAAGGCAAAGGCAGGGGAAACCAGGCAACCGAGGCCACCCTGCCGCCCTCAAGGCACAAGGGTGGCAACCCTGTAGAAGGCGAGCCCCCCAGCAGGTTGGAGTTCTGAGTCATTCGAAAAGTATTCAAGCAAATTTGCCCCCAGAAGAGAACAATTTTTGAATCTACTTCACAGCATAACCTTCTTCCAGCAGAACCAGGATTTACAAATGCATATTTTTTTTAATATAGAGAAGTCACTTATTTTTTCCCCAGAGGTAAGGAAACACCCACCGATACAGGACATTGCCACACCCACCACAATCATGCAACCGGTGATACTTCAGTACCACAGAACACTGCAAAGCTTTTTTCTGAAGGCTGGAGTGCCAATCCTACTATCAACCTCAGAGTCTTTCCCTTGAAAGCTAGAGGACCTGCTAGCAGGGCTGGATGTAGCTTAACTCCATACCCAGGACAAAGCAGTTTCAAGTGAAGAGCCTGGCTAAAGGACCCAACAGAGTAGAACCACTCATGGCATTCACAGGATTCAAACCCACAACATTCTGATTATCTGTATAGATCTCTAGCCTCAGAGCCACCTCTCCAGCGAGGAGTTTGGATTAAAATATATTAACAAATGATGTATTGTTACTTTAAATTAAGTGACACTTTCATCGATAGCATCCATGGTGTTATTTATTATAATAATTATTTTAGATTTTTACATTTTTAAATAAAAATAATTAATGAGGAGTATGATGGTCAGTGTCCCCCATAAGAGAGTTGGACAACCATGGAAAAGTGCCTTGACCTGGTGAGCACTCCTGGATCTTACCACACCCTGACGTTAGGGTGTAATCAAAGCCTGCCCAGCGGCTTGCTGGGGTCTCTGCAGACCTCATGTTCAGGAGAAAGCCGCAAGCTGCAGACAGACAGAGGGCTGCCTCTCCATCCACATCAGAACACCACTGTAATGCCACCCTGCAGCTACCTCACCTCATCGCCTCCTCCTCCTTTACACACATTTTAAAATTCCCTGTAGGTCAGAGATCAAAGTGCCTGCATCCTGCTACTAAGTGAAATCAAACAGCTTCATCAATACACCAGAAAATGGATTCCCAGAAATACTCAGCTAAAAGCTTTTAAAGGGAAATTATAGTGAAGAAGCAAGTTAAACACACTGCATTAAGATGCCATCTTTCTTCAGTAATTTAGTACTAAATCATGAGAAAGATTTCACTCCCTACAATTTCAGCCCCAGAGTGATGTTAGATATAAATATTCAGCCAAGTGATCGTTCCTTTGAAATGTTATGTCTGTGTCTTTTCATTTGTTTGTATTGGTAAAAGAATCGATTTGCCCTGCCAGCAAAGTTCATGAGACTTGATTATAGTTTCAAGTGTTTCTTTTATACCATTAATACGTCCATCAATTTTCCATAAAGATGTATCTGAGGTGGAGGACACCTTGGCCAGGATGGCTGTCTATCACGGGACAGACAAATACACAGACACACACACACATACAGACACACACACACACAAACAGCTGATTTTGTTTGGGTTGAAATCAGACTATCTATGCAAAACTCACAATAGAAAGGGAGATCATATGAAATCCTCAGAGAGCTACGGCAGAAATCGAAGCCTCAGCACAGGAGTCATGTGACCACAGTGCCACCCACTGAACCATCCTATCGACGCAATGCCCATTATTCACGTATTACATCTCCAAAAGGATTGAATGTGAGGTGTAAGAAACTTCTGAAAATTTGCTTTGACATCCCTGGGGATTTCCTCAAGCCAATCTTGGGAAACAAAGGTTAATTTTAGAGCTGCAGCATGGTTAAGGCTGGGCCATTACTCAAGACATCCACACCCAGCATGACTGTTTCTATCGATCCATCATCATTGTCAGCATGGCAGGAGGCCATCGCCTGCACTTCAAAGGCTGATAGATGTCCAGTAAAAAGCAGGTGCTGCAGGTTAACAGTCTGGCCTATCGATTTAAATCATCAAGAACCACGAAAGCTGCGGAGACCAAACACAAAAACAGGTGCTACAAAAGCGAGAATATGTGCTGGGGAGTGTTATCCCATCACTCACACCCAGGATGTCATAAATCTGTATACTGTGGTCAGGTCTACAATCTGGACAGAAGCCTTTGAGAGCTCTGATAACGATGCCTGCCTCCCCTTTTCCACCATACTTTCCCACAATGCTGTGCAAACACAGTGCTTTCTGTAAAGGCCAAGTATATATGATTAGCACTGCTACTGCTACAGTAACTGGCTGTCTTATAGATGCATGCCAGGTGAAGTACTGGCATAATTGAGCCTTTGTTGATTTGGTTCATGTGAAAACTGGCCCTTTTAGTGTCATGGACAAAGAACTTAAGTGAGAGTAATCATCATTACTACCATGATACATGAATGATCCTTATTCTTTCCTACATTAGTTGGCATACCACACTAAGCTCTATAACTCTCTGCATGCTAATGTGATTACTCTTCCTCTGTAAGTTCCATAGCTGTTAATGGCTACACATTGTTCCTAGAGTAACCCAATTATACTACATAATGTGAAGTTTGTCAGATCAAAACTGCAAAGCACATTGATATGATATAAATAACCATTGCAGATATTCTTGTCAGGATGAGTCCTCGTCCCAACCCTTTTAGTTATGTCAGTTCCCCTAGTGGCCAGCAGATGTTGGTAGTCATCCCAGTATCTTTAACTATTAGTGTGTCTCGCTGCTCCCAGGGCTGCCATGTGGCTTAACAGGCTAAATGGTCGGGAATCCGGCAGAGGCCAGACTCAACTATGTTATAACTGACTGAAGGAGGAACAATCCATCGAGTGGCTTCAACAAACAAGACTTTAATAAACTCAAAAGAACATAAAGTTAGAACCAGAAAATAAAGGAGACCATAAGAGGTCAAAACTGAACTAGGCAGGGAACAACACCAGGAACAACAAAACCAAGGACAGGTAGGAAACTACAATGTAACATGGGGTAAGTATAATGAAGAAGCATAGAACTACACAGGGAAACAAACTCTACTGGCCACACAGTAACTACAACTGACTGAGAAAGAGAAGAAAGGCAGGCACTTAAATACACAAATAACAGACTGAAAAGTAGCAGGTGTATGCTATAAAAACTAGGTGCAATGAGGAGCAGGTTCAAACACCAAGGGGAACTAAAACAATAAACCACACAGAAATACACCAAGTAAGTAAAATGAGAAATAAATGGTTAATTATAACGTGGCTGGTTTCTGGCCAGATTTGAATCCATGACTGGGAAATTCACACAGCAGCTTAGCCCATTAAACCACACAGCAATCCAGGAAGCATGCTAAGAGATAATGAGACTGGGAAGACCAGCAAAATCTACTGGCCACTACAAGAACTTACAAAACAACAGGGACCAATCCTGAAAATCCTTGATTAATGCTGATCATGGCTTGAGACACAAACACATGCTTGGCTGTTTTTTTCTCAAGCCATCGAATGTGAGGATGACACACTGGATGTATCGTGTTGTATGTCTTCTGATAATTTATCAATTACCCTGCTTTCTTTAAAATCATTAAAGTAGCCCCCCAGCCGAGAGTGCCTTGAAGGGGGTGTGACGAAGTGGCTTCCTGTTTTAATTGATTATTTCTTTGGCTTTCAGTTCCAGAGACGGCACAGTGAGACACCCCTTAGATATGGGGGGGACTCTGAGAGACAGTATCGGGTGATGATGGCCCATAGTCGAAAAATGATTTAAAAAAAGCATATTAGAATTTTTAGTGACAAAAAGAAAGATACGACTGGTATTATGATAACTGAAATGGACAGTGGTATTCATGTTTCTCGCCAGAAATGACTCCCACGATCCTTCAGAGTGGCGCACAAAGACATCAGTGATGGTCAAAGAGGAGCCAGAAAAGGGGACTGAAGATCTGAGGGCTTCTGTGTGAGGAGCCACAATCAGACATGATACATGGAGTTCATGGCCGTCTTCTAAAGGGAACTGCCAAAGTCAGTCATCTTTAGCTAGCTTCAACACGCAGAGGAGCTTATGCATGTAAATTGGGAATGTTATATTCCTGATATTACATGGCAGTATCAATAACTCGGTGACTGCTGAAATGGGACACTTTAAGAGAGTCCCTTGTAAACCTACAGGCGGAATACAGCAACGAGAAAGAAGATGTAAAAATAAAACTTTAGTAGATCAGCTTATTAAAATAAAATCAATGTGGCAAAAGGGTGAATTTAATATTGAATCAAAGTTTAGTCAAGCATGTTCAGAACATTTGAATATTACCTGCGTTTCTTCACACTTCTGACTTATGTTTAGAGAGATAATGATGTTTTTGGTTTCTCTCAGGGACCCCAGGTCTTCTCCATTAATGAGACACAAACAGTCAGTGTGAGATCAACATGCAAACTGTAGTCTTCGATAACGCCTTTCGTAAAACCATCCCCTTTTTGCCTTTGGATTTCCGCAACTCTAATGAAGTTTCTGAGACATAAATATCACAAATATTATCATGTAACTGACTCCCACACTTGACTTCCTAATTTGTAGGTTTCTGTATGTTACGAAAACACATTAAATTATTAATTATGGAAAGAGGCATCTTTGGTGCTTGATTTTATATTGCATTTTGAAATGCAGTTATGCATACATATAATGCATATTGGTATATTGGAAAATTTAACCTACATTATATCATATCTCTTATTTTAATGCAAAATTGAAGGTTGGCCCCATCCTGCCCTTCATGCCTTCTTCCCGTTCGGCCAGCAGGTGTTGCTGGCCATCCTGTTCTCCACCCTGTCTCTTGTCCTTTAAGTTCCTTGTGCGTTTTCCTCAGCTCCCCAGATGGCTGCATAACTCTATGGGCTGAGTGTGTGGCTATAAATCCTGGTTATGAGTTCAAGGCCAGACTCCTCAGTTGTTTCCCAGTTGTTTGTATTCTTGTCTCCCCAGTGTTTGCTACTGTGATTGTCTAGGCTTGCTCTGCTTTAGTTCTATTCTCTTCCAATGCTGTTTGTATTTTTGTTCCACGTTACATATCCAAACATAGTAATTACCAGTGTGGTTAGTGTTCCCTAGTTTCAGTGTTGATTAGAAATCCCCAGTTCTGTGCTCGTTATTGTAATTCAACCCACCTGTTGATTGTTGCTCTGTGTCTTGGTTGATTGGTTAATAGTCATGTTCCACAAGTGCCCTCTTGTTAGTCGGATACCTGTTTGTATTTAAGTGCCAATGTCTGCTATGTTTTTGTGTTGTTAGTTTCTCCTAGTTTTGACCCTGGTGTTATGTGTTCTCTGTATGTATTAGATGTCTGTGCTAATGTCGCTCTGCTTAGGTTCCCTAGTTCTTAAATCAAGCCTTATTTAGTTTGTTAATCAGTGTTTTTGTTTTGACCCCTCATGGTCCTGTTATTTTTTGGTATTCGTTCCCAGTGTGTTTCAGTTCTCCCAATAAACCCCTGCTGTCTCTCGAAGCTGCAAGTGGATCGTCACACTTCTTTCCCACCTGCACCATGCCATGCCGTAACAGGTCCTTTGTTAAAGAGCTACCATTTTCTTGGGAATTGATAGTCACTAACAGGTTGCAGTTAGATAAAAAAAGGAATGGTGCAATCTTTATTTTACAGTTGGCATAAACATTAAACAATTCCTATGCTTAGGAAATCCAATTCCTCTGCTAATGGGGTCACGAGAGATGTTGAGGATTGTGGTCTGATATCGATGATGTATCGACTTGAGGAAATGCAACAGTCTCGCTCTGCCTTGTAAAGACAAAAAGAGTCACATTTACTCTAAGAGCAAGATAATAAATGAAAGGGCTGAAACTTTCACTGTAAAAGGCTTTCAAAGGCATTTTACAGACGCCTATAAAGTGAAGAATGGGGCTTCATTATATATTCCCAACATGCTTCCATTAGTCTTAGAAACGCATGTTAATTCAGAGTCACAAAGTTCCCCTATTTATCCAACAGCCATTCACTTGATAAGACCTTTTTTAAATGAAGTGCTTCTCTTAGGCAAATGAAAAATTAATCTTCAAAGGAGGGTTTGTTCATTTGTTTCAAGAAGTATAATTTCATTCTCAAATTGCATCACAGTTTGACATTTCTGTTGCTGGCAATCCTTAATTAATCTGAGAAATTTGTTTATATAAAAACAGTCCCCGTGAACTGCAGGGAATATTTCGGATTAGTGCATGTGTCCATGTTACAGGTTGTTATATTGCAGAGGTGCTTGTGCAGTAGACCTTTTGAATTTCACCTTTAATGACTTGTTCACAGAAGCACAATGATTACAAGATGATAAATATTGTTCTTCTGCTCACGTCCCCCTCCAATTTGGCACCAGTAAAATCCTGACCTTAAGCACTATCTGTCACGTATGAGGTTCTGCATAGCTTTGGAGGGAGATTGCATTCAACCATATCCAACATTGAGTCTGAAACTAATATGGTTATTCAGAATTTGCCAGAATTGCTTAACTGTTAGCATGCAAAGAAATTCTGTGCGGAAATGTTGAATACAATTGTGTTCAGAATAAAAGTATAAAATTGTGAAAAAAGCTCAGAATCCTTGTAATAGCTTGTATTTCCATACATGTAGATGCTTTGGGAACACTGCACATTCTATTACAAATCAAAACCTGAAGAAAAATGTATCAAAATTGTGTTATTCCTTTACAGAATGTGAAGAAAAGGAAATATTAGGCTGTTCAGAAAGACAACAGTGTCTGCGGCCTTCTTTACAAACTCAAACAACCAATATACAAACTGAAAAATGATTCAAGATTTTGCTTTCCTTTGAATCACTGAACTAATATTTAATTGTGCTGAGAACTTCTGGCACTTGTGAATAGGTATTCCAGCCCATTATGATCGGACTACATTCCACAATTCTTCTGCATTTCTTGGTTTTGTAGCATTTTTAATGTCACCCCACCAGTGTTCTGTTGGATTATGGTCCACGGATTGGGCTGGCCACTCCATAATGTCAATCTCGTTGGTCTGGAACCAAGATGTTACTCATTTACAGGTATTGGTGTGTTTGGGGTCGTTCTCTTGTTCAAACACCCATTTCAATGGCATTTCCACTTCGGCAACATGAGTTCTTCAGGTATTTTGAGGTATTCAAACTGATCCACGATTCCTGGTATGCGATAATTTGGCCCGACTCCATATTATGAGAAGCATGCCCATATCATGATGCTTGCGCCACCATGTTTCACTGTCATCACAGTGTACTGTGGCTTGAATCTAGTGTTTGGGGGCCATCTGACATCTTATAATTGTAACAGTACTCACAGGTCACTTTAGATCTACTTTGATCTTCCTGGAGCTGATCATTAGCTGAGTCTTTGCCATTTTGGGTATTCTTCGATCCATTGGAATGATGGAGTTTTCCTTTTTTTTCCGCGTCTTTCAGGTTTTGGTTGCCATTATATAGTAGTTGCGATCATTTTAGCCGTGCATCCTATCATTTTCTGCACTTTATATGTTTTCCCTTAATTAAAGTATGCTAGGGGGCGGCATGGTGGTGCAGTGGTTAGCACTGTCGCCTCACACCTCTGGGACCCGGGTTCGAGTCTCCGCCTGGGTCACATGTGTGCGGAGTTTGCATGTTCTCCCCGTGTCGTCGTGGGGTTTCCTCCGGGTACTCCGGTTTCCCCCCACAGTCCAAAAACATGCTGAGGCTAATTGGAGTTGCTGAATTGCCCGTAGGTGTGCATGTGTGAGTGAATGGTGTGTGAGTGTGCCCTGCGATGGGCTGGCCCCCCATCCTGGGTTGTTCCCTGCCTCGTGCCCATTGATTCCGGGATAGGCTCCGGACCCCCCGCGACCCAATAGGATAAGCGGTTTGGAAAATGGATGGATGGATGGATAAAGTATGCTATTCTTAAGGAACAAAGCATTTAACTCAGATTTTCAGAGAGAAATGGATTGTAACCAGCATGTACAACATTTGCTGTCTCCCTTCCTTAAATAAGGGCCGTAATTGACATCTGTTTTTTCACAGAATGAACGAATAATTTAACTCCACACTGCTATTATTGTGAACATGCCCCTTTCCATTAATGATTCGGTTACACAGAATCAGCAGCATGCATGTCAGGACTATTGGGTCTGATGGTTTTCTATTAATCTACTTCATCTACTAGTAAATTATTTGCCATGTATAAACATAATTTCTACCAAAACCAGTGACTGATCAGGCTAGTCATGTCGGATTGCTATTATTGTGAACACAAATGCATATGTTATATTTATTGTTTAAGAAGCATAATTTAAAATCCTTTTCAATTAAAGTCAAAAAGTTGGATGAATCAATAAATTAAGCTATTATTGATAGCTGGTGTCATGCTGTGCTAACAACCTGGTGCCAAACACATGGAAAATTGTGGAAATGGTCATTGATTTTAGGAGGAAAGCCTCCACACTGCCTCCATTGGAAAAAAATAAGTAGTTTTCTATAGTTTTAAACAAATCTGTATTTTTAAATCCTGGTTTAATCGTGGTTCTGCTGGCCAAAGGTCAGGTTCCAGGTTCAAAATTTCTAAGACAGCAGTACACAAGAACAAAGTGAAGCAGGAGACCTTGGGAACGACCAGAAACCAGTCAGGTAAAGGGCAGAAGTGACATTCTAATGCCACAGATGACCGTTAACTTATCAGACAGTTTCTCATGAATTGTAGGATGACATGAAGTGACCTTCAAAAGGAATGGGAAACATTAAGTGCAGGCGTGAAGTGCACTGCTAGGACAGTTCATATCAGGCTCCTAGAAGCAGGACTAAAGTCCCATAAAGCAAGGAAAACGGCCTTAATCAATGAGAAACAGGGAAAAACCAGGCTGTATTTTGCAAAAAAAAAAAAATATTCACAGACTCACAAGCAGAAATTGAGGAATGAGTGAAACAAAATTTTTCCTGTGGTCTCATTTTTTTCTGTGGCTGTACACGGCTCCACTGTCATTAGAGCAGAGTCTCACAAATTCGTGGGCACTATCATTCAGCAGGATCTTAGTTGGGACAAACACAGTACTGCAGATACGAATGAGATCCAGCAGTGCTTGTATATCCTGTGACAACTCAAGAAATTTGTGGTCAGTCAAGCACTGCTGGTCCAGTTCTACACTGCATGATAGAGTCCATCCTCACATCCTCCATCACCATATGGTACTCCTCTGCATCTGTGCACACCAAGCAAAATCTGAAGTGAAAGGTATGATGTGTTTCCACTGTCGAAGACCTGTACTCCTCTAGGATGAAGAACAGTGTGTCGGAAGATCATGGCTGACGCCTCATAACCCTGTCACTCTCTCTCCCAGCATCTCCCACCTCAGCGGAAACCAAGAGTAAAAGCCCTAAATACTCGGACCCATCGCCACCTCCATAAATTTTTTTCCTCAGGCCATAACCCTTTAAATGAGGACCCTTCTAATAACCCTCAGCTGCATATGTGCTTTATTACATGCACAGTAATGCACATAACTGCGGTCTATGGTCTACGGTTCCGGACCATGCCATAATCCTTCTGAATAAGAACCTGTTCCACTTCCCACTATTGTAGTTAGTGCACATGTGTACATATGCACTACAACTTGTTGCATTGCACATCCTTTTATTTTCTGTTTGTTTATGTATAGTCCGTAATGTTTTATATCTACATCTTATCTTTATATGTACCTTTTTATTGATTGATATTATGTTGATACCTGCACCAACAGAAAGTGTTTGTAGACCTATTACTTGGCAAATAATAAAGATCCTGATTTTCTTTGTTGCTAGCCAACTACCTAGCGTTAGCTTTTACTGCAACAGTTATATAAATATATGATGTTGTAACATGCTATTTTCTATGTTGCTGTTTAAAGGCTGCCCAGGCCGCGTGTGACTGGCTGATATGCCAGGCAGGAACCCTGCCGTGCCAGGCAGTCGAGGATCCCAGCATTCCAGAGGAAGCTGGTAGAGTGAAGTGGACCTGGATATCAGCCAGCTGACACCTATAAGAGTAGAGGAAGAGGGGACAAAAAAAGGCTCTAATTTTCTTGGTGTCTTCAGTGGAGCATAACTTCTTCAGACCGCTTCAAGAAACTCTCAACATGATGTGAATGGTGTATTTTTATACTTAGCCTGGAAAGCCAGATAATAGAGCTACAGACAAGGCCAAATGTAGGTGTGGATACGTCACCATTCGTACTGAAAGCTGATTCTCAGCAAAGAAAGTACTGTTTAAAATTTGAGCCGGTTAACTTGCTGTGCACTGTCACGTAGGGCTTCTGAAGGTTCTGACAACTGTTAAATGCTCAAGGGACAATTTTGATTGTCATGTCAAGAATACTGAATCCCTTGATTGGTAATTCTTATACATTTTTTTTGGAATTTTAAAGCAGGAAAATGCATCCTATAAAAGCCATAACTCTATGTAAATAGTGTCACCTTACAACGCAAAGTATTACATAAAAACATCAGGTTTTCAGGCTGACCTATTTTTAGGCTTCATCTTCCATGCCTCCTCCAATATCCTTAGCAACCTGGCTTCATTTTTACAAACTGATTCACTCATTTAATTGCTATATTTCCTGCTTTGTGTTGTTAATCATCAAGATGCCCACAGCAAAGTGGTTTCCTAAAGATGTCATGTATGAAATTGCTGAGCAATAAATCTCATGCTCCGAGGTCCGTTACAAGCTTGTTAGGAGAAACATACGGAAATGAGGGCACACCTGAAGAGGCTGAGCGTGGATGACAATATCACCGACATGACGGGTGAAGCCTTTCAATCAGCTACTAATGCATCTGCTCCTCATCACAGAAATACACAAACAATGACTCACTACCAGCTGTTGAAAGCCAAGCAAGGTCATCCTAGCAATAAAAAGGAATTATATTTAAAAAATGAGACAATAATACATCATCATGCCATAAAAATGTGTGTGCGTGTATGTGTGTAAATTATTAAGATGTTAGGTTGTGTGATTTTTTTAATTCTATCTATCTATATATCTATCTATCTATCTATCTATCTATCTATCTATCTATCTATCTTTGTGGCAGTAAAGCCTATTATAGCACAGGATCAAATGGTTTAACCTCATTAAATCCTGTGTGGGAGGTCAAAGATCTTGCAGCTTCTCTGTGATAATTACCAGTCATTTTCTTTATTAAGAGGCTTCTCTCTTCCACATACCCTGCATGTCACATGGACGACATGGACTCCTAGCAACTGTTATCAGCTCATCTCCTCTCCTGAGAGAGATGCTGTGGCCTTTCTTCCAGGCTGGCCCAGGGTCAATAGGGGCACACTAATTAAAGTGTTCTTCATCAGCAATCCTGTGTGCCATGGTCATCCTAACTCTTATCTTCTTGAAATTCTTGCTTTGTTTTCCACTCTCCTCCATTTCATATGAGCTGTTGTTCTCACCATCATAAAACAACAGCAGAATAGATGCTCTGCCGACAACATCCTCAGGTGTAACGACTCCAGACATTCTGCTGTATGGAGACTCAATCATCCTCATACCCGCAATCCCTGCACAGGGAATGCCAGTCAAAGGATGATGAGTAGGAGATGAGTGGCAGTTGTGTACTCCTTGGCTTTATTCAGTGCTTCATTCACCCATATATATCTAAAAATCCTTCAGATATATTCTAGGTCTAAATTATTGCAATCAATCAATTTTATTTTGTATGGAGCATTTTCACAACATTACATTGTCTCAATGTGATTTACATTATCCCTGCCCAAATCTCCCAGTGATCAAGCTAGAGGCGACAGTGGCAAGTAAATACTCCATAGAAGGAAGAAACCCAGGGAGAAACCATAGGGGAAGCCCATCCTCCAAGGGCCAGCAGAGAAAGTCAAATGAGCAGGATGGCAAAATCCTAATTTTAAGATTTGAATCTCAATGTGGGGGGCAGGCAGGTGATGGCGCTGCTTTTGATGGCAGGATGAACAGTGGTATGTTGCTCATATAAGGGAGAATAAGTGTGACAGGCCATGCGATCATGGACCTGGCAAGCTGAAGATTTTTTTTTGTTAAAATATAATACAACATAGGGATGATAGCCCTTCAAGAACCCACAACCGTCCCACTTGCCCATATCCTCCTACTGGCTCCATGCCCCTTACTGCCAGGAGGATCCACAGATTTCATTGACGGGTTACCTGTCAGCCCTGGGCCAGTCGCTGCTCGCTATGGCAACACAGATCACCCCAACTACGCCTTGGGTGTCACTGTCACTGCTGCCAGCTCACAGTATTATTATCTGACAGGGATAATGCATAATGATGTCATAATAACAGAGCCATTAACATTCATATTACGGGATGCATCAGTTAGAATGACAGTTAATGGGAGTATTACGCCTGTGATATTAGATGGAATTTAAAAGGGCTATAATCACCATGTTGTCTTCCACTCTGAATCCCACATTGAAACTGCCCGGCCTGCGAGATCGGCAAGTACACAAGCCCTTCTAAGACACTTTTACTCATTGTTAAAGCAAACCATTGTTAAAGGATACAGTACCTTCAAAGTTATGTGGCGCCTGAGCAAGCTCCACCACCAGCACCCCCTGCCCGAGACAAAGTGAAATCAGCTTGCTAAATTGCTGCACCCTCAGAAGATGGTGCCCTAGATAGCTACCCATGCCACATTATTGGTCGACTGGCACTGGTCTGAGAATACGACAGACTGCTGCCTTCACTCCCACTGTAATTGCTGCTTTTTGATCTTTTAAATCATTTCGCAGACAGACACTCATGTGTCACACAGTGAAACAACCATGTGCTCTCTATTCACTGGCATGTGGACGGCCCAGAGAGCTTATCACGTGCCACGTCTGTGACTTCGGCAGGTAGACAAACCTTCATGGCAGCTGCTCATATCTACCAACAAGTCACCAACGACTCCTGGGATGGTAGAAACTCTTTTGACCAGTGGTCTTGTGGGGATTTTCAGAGGTATCATTTTGGATGTTATTCCCAAGTCAAGGATTTAAAAAAAAGAAAATTAATGAACTAATTATAACTGCATCAATTAGACAAGCAGATTCACTGTGTGTTGCCGCTGTCATCGATTAATGACAAATGAATCGTTTTACCCAGAGCTGAATAATTCTTGGGCATTACTCAGCCGCCGATAACGTCGGAATCCTGGAAAACCGTCGCTGCAGGTGTTACACGTTTGTGTCTGGGAGAGAGTATTTCCAGCCACTTAATGTCATTCATCAGAGGAGAGGTACGCCAGCAAGACAGTCTAACTCATTAAAAATAGATTCGGAAGCCATCTGGTCCCATGGTTCTATGTGTCTAATTGACAATAATGTCTCCATTAATCTTCACTTAAGTATAGATATCATAACATTGTCTCTAGCCTGAAGCAGACTTTCTAGTTGCAGAATGATTTCTCCACCCCCCCCCCACACCCCTCTCTCTCAACCTCTTCACCAATTTACAGAGACATGTCAGTTTTTAAGTCATCCCAAAGAAAACATTCAGGGAAGATGTGTATGAAACCATCGGAGTACATGGTTATGTTGAGCCCCTTTTGCTTTGTTGGGGTGGGGGGGCGGGAGGGGTTTCAGTAAATCAGATTTTGCAGAATCCACAAGCGACTTCTGAAGAAAAGTTCTCCAAGACTAGCAGAGCATGAAGAACATGAACAAAAAGACACTGCTTATTTCTGACTTCCTCTTGGGGGATCAGGAAATTTTCCAATTTTCCACATTTGCTCTATCTATTTTTTTAGTCAATAGATCAGGGTGAACTTTGTCCAGGTCAATGTGCATGATAAGTCGATTATATACAAAGGCAAAAGACAACAAATTACCGCATAGTAGTCAACCGTCACTTGATTATTATATAATTCAGATACCATTAAGATTTGCATCATTTTGTCTTATTATTGGTAAACAATCTAAGGAAACAACATCAATGGATGACAGTAAAAGTCACTGCCCAGCTTTATATTTTGACAAATTGATACTCTTTGATTGCCCCTTAAGGCTAAGGCGTCCCAATAGTTCTTCATGTGTTTTGTACCCTACAGTCTCTGACTAGCCAAAGTCCTTCAGTAGCAATCCATTGTTGCGCACTGTACATGCTGGATCCAGTCTAATTCAAAATTTATAACTTGTTGGCATGGAAAGAACTTGAAAAATGAAAGAATGCGGAGAAGATGCCGACCAGCTTTTAAAGGCCAGTGGTATTTCCAGGCATGTAGCTGGTTATTGAGTATACAGTAGGGACCACAATGGCAGTGAAAGCAAACAATTTAAAAGTGGGGCCGCATCTAGCTTATAGAGATAAGGGAACAGTGTGTGCTTTCCGTGAGACCTCCCTGGGCTCAAAGAATATGTACCTGGCTGAGTGAGGCCTTCCTTTTAGCTTTTACGGTAATGAGTCGCACTACATATTTTCTTGCACATCTTGGGGATATGACAGGATAGCCGGGAAAGGCCAAGTTTATAAACATGATACATATCACCCCCACTCCCCCCACCCTCCAGAGAAAGCTTTCAAAGAGTATCCACAGAGCCTTCTGGCTGACACCGGCGTACCTCTGCCAGACAGTGGAAATTCAGGACATGCTAATGATACCACCGATTGTCACAGATCCGTCTTATTATTCTGCTTTTCAGGATTTTGTTTGTACACTCTGAACTTTTTAATTTGTTTGCTCTGGTTTTACTTGCCTAGACTATGTGTACTGTCTTTGCACCTGTTTTGTTTTGTTTTTTGCTTCCTGTCTGGTTTACATTAAATGTAAGTTTGTCTGTGTTCTATGTACCTTGCTGCTGTACGGACCAGAATTTTAGCACAGCAGTTTATCTTATGTAATCTGATGTAAAGTTCCGTGTTATCTGATAGCGTGGAAGAGTGGATTCGCAAATGGAACAGTGGAACAAATGAATTCGTGACCCCAAAAACCACGACCCTTTAAAATAGCAGGAAGCTGTGCTATTTTAGCAGAAAAAAATTTCACTCACAGCACCTAGCTCCCATACGTTTATGTATAAATATTAATATTTTCTTTACCTTACCTTTATTCCTATTGTTGCACTGAGCATGTAAAGGACAAAAGAATTTCCCTTGGGATAAATAAAGTTTTTTATTTGGTATAGCAGGTGAATTTGCTGATATTTCCTTTTATGAAGGAGTACATACAATATTATTTGTCATCAACCAATCAGCTGACACAAAGATATTTCAAATAACTAGGTTATCATTAGTCCTTAAGTCTTTAAGCAGTTATCACATAGTCACAAGTAATTTTAGAACTGATAAATTAGCATGTTTATCTACTGTATGGGTTACTAAATTATAAAAAAAAAAAATTAGGTTTATGTTTGACAAGCCAAAAGGTCAATTAATTAATTTTTGAATCTCTGGATTCCTCAGAACAGCACAAATGCATTTTACATTTTGCCATGTTGCCAGCACTAAGCTGATGATATACCGGTAGGAAACGTCTAGTTGGAGCTGGATCAACCCAAAAACCTACTAATGTACTATCCAGAAACTTCTGCAAAACTCAGTGGTTTTCTGCTAGACCACTCTTTGCCAACCAAATGCCCAACTCCTTTGCTGCTGTCATGCTTCCATGTGCCACCAGAATTGCATCATAAATATTGTCCTCTTATTTAAAAATGTTCCATGTTTGTCCTCTGAAAAGGATTTACAAAACCTCTACCTCACCAAGTTTACAGTCTCATCTCTGTGGAAACATTCACCCAAAATCCCCTTCCCCCTGCAACCATGGGATTCCATACCATATAAGAGGCCTCAAAGCCAGAGCACCCCAGCCTTCGCTTATACTGTTTCACTAAAATGTGAGTCAAAACACCAAACACATGTTTGGGGCATCTGCCTAGGCAACATACTGTTTTCTGGGAAAACATTTATACCACCGGTGCCTGACTTGTGCCCCACTGTGATGGATGCCCCCTGGCACCACTGCCTTATGTCTCCTGAGCTCTGATGTTCAGAAAAGCTGCTGTATCAGCACCCAGCTGGACATTCACCTGTTGGCCGCCCTGCTTGTCTTGATCACTTACAGAGACTCTTCCTCATGCTCTGTCACTCCTGTAAAATCAGTAAGCAGAGTCAGCAAGTTCTGTGCTTGTGTTTTTAAGAGATCGATTTTAATAACTTTAAGGTGCCTGTCTCCTATCTGCATTTAAATCTGAATATGTTACAGTGCAAATAATAAGCTGTTAATCATACAACACATCAGCATTTATAAATGAATTAAAGGATCTGCTTAAATGTCAGCCTTTGAGGAGTGCAGAGGTGTGTCAAGGCCAGGATGAATCAGGGGCTGAATTGAAGACCCGACTCATGTGGGCTTCTCCGCATTTTATCTACTTGCTGTTGAAGTCGATTGATTGGCTAATTTCCCCAGCATGTACAGTGACACACTATTGTCTTTCCCAAAGGTTCTCCATCAGGATCCATGGGAATTTTTTATTCTCTTCACGAGAAAGGAGGCCACCCCTTTTCACCCCATAATGCACTGCTGGCCCTCATGGAGCGCCATGGTCCCGGGGCGACTCCATCTACTCAGGGACGGATTACGGACCGGGCCAGCGGGGCTGCAGCCCAGGGGCCCTTGGGGTGCAGGGGGCCCGTGGGGCCCCTAGCCCAAAACAATTTGCAACGCTTATAAACAATTTTCGTCTATTTTAGAGGGCCTACATTCTTTGATCCTCTGCCTACAAGGGCCCCTGACCCTATAGGGAGGGCGTTTGGCTGCCAAGGGCCCTTGAATTGTGGTGGTTGTGGTGGTGGTGCTGGTGCTGGTGGGAGGGGGGGGCCCTCGCGAACGTTTTGCCCAGGGGCCCACACAACCCATAATCTGTCCCTGCATCTACTGCAGGCGTTACTCCACCCAAACTTCCATCGGTGGTACGGCCTGGGAAAGCTATGAGCTGGGGCTGTGATGTAAAGGGCTGGAAGGATGCAAGAATGTGGACTGTCGGTCAGTCCCTGAGGAACAGGTTGGGAAACACTTCTTTAAAGTAAGAAATTACTAACGAAACTGGGTGATTAGGGGTAGGATAAAAGGACTCAGGAATGCTGGGCAGGCGGTCTGTCTTACTTACGTAAATCTGCTTGTCTAGCTGACGGTGCATCCCTGGCCCGTTCCGGATTGTTCTCCCTGCTCAGCCTCGATAAGGAGCCACAGGTGTTCTCTGTTTGGGCCCTTGCCCTGCAGCATTTTATCCTGCTGTTTGCCGATATCAGACTGGCCAAGCTCTCTGTCCATGAATAACCTTGCTATCGTTTTAGGGTCGGCACCGACCCATTTGTAAGTTTACAATGTATAAAAGCACCACATAAATTTCTGTACTGAATCGAGGCTTTTTGACTTTGTCAGGAATATCTGTTTAAACAAAATAAATGAAAACGAAATCAAGGCAAGGCATGTCCATACATGTAAGGCAAGATAAGACCGATTCAGTTTATTTATATAATTCTCTTGAGGTTTATTTTACCATTTTACCAAACGAGAGGTATGCTGTCAAAAGAAAGGTCTAGAAAGCTGCACCAAAAATATTAAAACCAATATTTTCATGGATAAGGAAGCCTAACCAAGAGGTAAAAAAACAAATTGTATGTTAAATAATTGTTTTGAGGGTATTTATGGCTGTTTTAAGACACGGGTCTGCACTGACCTGTTTAACATAACAGATAGGAACAGAAAGCTAACATAGGACAAAGCTTAAAGAATAAAGACGTGAAGGACACACGTGTTTCACCTATGAAGGACGTGTGTGATTCACATGCATCTGCCTACATTAACACTCAGTCTGCCTTACTGGTGAGGAAGGAAGCTCTGAACTTCAGGGATGGATACGAAGCAATTGTCTTCTCTTGAAGATTATTTATAAAGTGAGGGCCGGGGGTGGGGGGCACAGATCAGGTGGGGGCATAAAAGAGAGCAGGTTCAGAGTGCCGTCTCAAGTATGCGACTGGGGGTCGCAAATTGAGAAGAATGCCCTCCTTTGCTAATGTGCAGACCTGTGTTTCACTCCTACCATCCGTTAGCATGGTGTATCAAGTCCTCATCACATCTCTCGCAGGAAGTTTGGTGGTGGGGGGGGGGGGGGTGGTGTGACATCAGTGATTTCACTGTCAGGAACGATAACGAGGTAAGCATGGTGACATCAGGTAATTGGAACATTTTCTTTGTTGTTTCTGGAGAAGATGCTCCCGTCTGTTGCCTGTCGCCAAACTGGGATTAAACACGTAAATTCTACATAGATTCATGTTGACATTGTGATGGTTAGTGTATTAAAATAAGTGAACTCTTTCATTCCATACACATTGTCACAAAAACATGGAACCAGGAATTTTGTCCTAATTCCTATTATCAGTAAAATGACAAAATAAGAGTGTATGTATGTGATGTACCATACTAATCTCTTTCAAATGGTTAACTAAAGTGAAATTCTCCATTACTCATGGGGATTTGAGGCAATGGGCAAGGATGGGCAATTTCTTAATTAAGTGTGACAAGATTAGATTAATTCATTGACTGGCAGTATTGGATCTCTGGGGTGAAATTAGCCAACCTGGCTCTTTCAATAGAGCCTGATGAGACTCTCTGCCAGAAAGACTCTGCTAATCACAGCTTTACCAGCACCCCCCCCCCCCCCCCCAGACCCCCCGTCGCCTTTTCCCGGGTACATTAGCTGCAGTCCTACTCTGCGGTCTCATAGGAACTGAGCTGGCACTGAGACATTGAGTCAAAGGTCAAGATATATGAAGGACAATACTGCAGTATCTTGTAGCCGCTGTAACATTTGATGCCGCAATCTTGGAAATTCGGGCTCATAGTGGCTCCAGTTGGTCCAATAAGGTGATACTGAGAACGGTAAAGGGTTTTTCCATAGAAACCTTTTACTATCTACCGTTAATTATTTAAAATAAATAATTACATTTTTGAAAAAGATGTTTTATTTAAAGCATATATGAAAAAAAACATTAATAAGTGCAGCATAAAATGCACCTGTGGTTGTGAGAATCAGCTTTATTGGAGGTTTTTTTAAAGGTGTCTTCAAGGGTGTTTTGCTTTTAAACATTATTTTTTTGCCAGGTGTCTGAGGCGATCTTTCCCAAATAGGCGGACTTTTCCTAGAAAGTGGGGTGAATGAACCTGATTCCAGGTGTGGAGACAAGATTTTCCACGTGGCCCCAGAAAATTATCCTGTAAGTGGCGGCTACTCGGGGCGGTCCGCTATTATGATAATCAGAAAAGCGAGGGGATAGCAGTGAGTGAGAATCACATTTTTTTTTAATGCATGTGGTCAAGCTGAAACAGATCTGTAGGAAAAATGGGCACCGGGTCACATGGGCGACGATATTAGAAGAAGTAAATTATTCAGCTCCATTGTATAATTTATGAAAAGCAATTTGCATTTAGAGTCAGATGAAATGTAAAAGCCAAGGGGACCTGGTGCAGAAGGGTGACTCCCATGACTTATAGCTGTTAGATCTATCTGCTTAGATTGGAGGACTATGGGGGAAAATACCAGCTTATTCTCCAAGGGTTCCACTACATTTTAATAAGGTGGGCTGCTTAATATCTGAAAATAAATGACTTTGGTGTGACACTAGGCCACCTTGTACATTTCCTGCTGAAACTTAGATGTGAGTTTCTGTGACGCACCTTTTAAGACATGGGTGATCACAATATGACGAAAGGGGTCTTTTGGGATTAATAAATATATTTATTTGAGTGTATCGATACAGATTTTATATATGTAACTATGCAAAAAATTGGTAATGTGTTAACAGAGGAATGGAACGTTGCGTTCACGTCAGTTGCTATGGGGAATCAGGGAAAAGGGACATTTGCGCCGTCTTCCTCAGAAGCGATTTCTCTCAGAGCTTTGGGTAAAAACTATTAAAAACGATTAAAAGTTACAGTTTATTACTGGCTCCTGTACACTAAAGGTGATATAACAGCTCGATGTTGGCATGTGTTAGTTAAGGTAACGTTTATTTCATACAGTACGTCTTTATATCTGGTATACAGTTATGAGAGATGTTACGTGATTGATGTTGAGAAGATTGTGGATGATGAGAGAATTGGTTTATTATAGTTAAGTTAGGTAATGAGGTAATATGCTCATCCGTAGTAGCATCAGTTTATACATTCCAGGGTGATGCATTTATTGCAGGTCTGCATATTTATTGCATCTTAAAATATGTATAAATGTCAGGGCAATAAATGCAAGTGAGTTTGTCAGTTACATGGCAATGGTTGATTGAGTATATTTTTGTATAAGTTCTGTAAAGGCTCAAGGGAATGTATTTGGGGTAATGTGTAAAGGCTGGTTACTTATGAGTTAATTACACTGAACAAAAATATAAACGCAACACTTTTGTTTTTGCTCCCATTTTTCATGAGATGGACTTAAAGATCTACAATTCATTCCAGATACACAATATTACCATTTCTCTCAAACATTTCTCACAAATCAGTCTAAATGTGTGATAGTGAGCACTTCTGCTTTGCTGAGATAATCCATCCCACCTCACAGGTGTGCCACATCAAGATGCTGATCTGACATCATGGGTAGTGCACAGGTGTACCTTATACTGCCCACAATAAAAGGCCACCCTGGAATGTGCAGTTTTGTCTCACAGCAAAATGCCACAGATGCCACAAGCATTGAGGGAGCGTGCAATTGGCATGCTGACAGCAGGAATGTCAACCAGATCTGTTGCTCGTGCATTGAATGTTCATTTCTCAACCATAAGCCGTCTCCAAAGGCGTTTCAGAGAATATGGCAGTACATCCAACCGGCCTCACAACCGCAGACCACGTGTAACCACACCAGCCCAGGACCTCCACATCCAGCAGGTTCACCTCCAAGATCGTCTGAGACCAGCCACTCAGACAGATAATGCACGGCCCCATGTTGCAAGGATCTGTACACAGTTCTTGGAAGCTGAAAATGTCCCAGTTCTTGCATGGCCAGCATACTCACCGGACATGTCACCCGTTGAGCATGTTTGGGATGTGCTTGACCGGCGTATACGACAGCGTGTACCAGTTCCCACTAATATCCAACAACTTCGCACAGCCATTGAAGAGGAGTGGACCAACATTCCACAGGCCACAATTGACAATCTGATAAACTCTATGCGAAGAAGATGTGTTGCATTGCATGAGGCAAATGGTGGTCACACCAGATACTGACCGGTTCTGAGTCCCCAGACCCCCAATAAAGCAAAAAACTGCACATTCCAGGGTGGCCTTTTATTGTGGGCAGTATAAGGTACACCTGTGCACTACCCATGATGTCAGATCAGCATCTTGATGTGGCACACCTGTGAGGTGGGATGGATTATCTCAGCAAAGCAGAAGTGCTCACTATCACACATTTAGACTGATTTGTGAGAAATGTTTGAGAGAAATGGTAATATTGTGTATCTGGAATGAATTGTAGGTCTTTAAGTCCATCTCATGAAAAATGGGAGCAGAAACAAGAGTGTTGCGTTTATATTTTTGTTCAGTATACATTGAAGAAAGAGAGTGCTAAATAAGATCATTCACGTATTGAAAGGAAAGCTAGAAATTTGAGATGTATAGGTCAGGATGCTGTTGGAGTTTAATAAAGGAGAAGCAAAATGCAATGCAACATGTCCATCTGCTCAAGTTATTTCTGATTAATGCAGGTCGTCTTATTTGAAACAGAGCTGTTTTGGCACAGAAGGTGTTAGAGAAATATGTACTTTTTTTATTGTCATTTTGCTAGACGCTTGGAAATAACGCCCTGCAGCAACTTGATCTTAATTTAGCAATAACACTGCTTAAGAACTGTCGCTTAAATATTTCCACCCCATATATGGTGATAAACAATGTTCAATGTCATTTGCATATCCTGTTTCTGTACCTCAACAAAAGACACTGCGAGGGGAGTTCCTCTTTCGAAGTTGGCTGAGTTCGACTGAGAGGCTGACACCTCGAGGTCAGGACCGGGCTTCCCTTGCAGCAAGTAAAAGATCATCACAGCTGTGCGTGTTGTTCTGTGTTCAGAGACTGGTTTGTTTAAAGCGTATCTTTAGAAGAAAATAACCCTAACAGAAGGTATAGGAATGGTGTATTAACATCTATTGAAAATATTTCAATTTAAAGACAGACACGTTTACAGACATTACATGTAAGGAAGCTTTATATTAAAGTCTGTTATCAAACAGATGTGATGTATTAAAGAAATGGTATCCAACGTAATATAATCCTATGAAATAAGTCAAATGGCCTCCCCATGGTTTTGTCACAGCAGAGGTAATTTTTTCGCTCCACAAACGAGCCCTTTCCACATCGCCCCCTGGTGCGTGAGAAGAGAAAGCCCCCTTTTTCAGCTCTGCCGACGGCACCACGATTCAGAAGCGGAGACCTCTTATGGGGATTTCCGTTCCACCCTATGAATTCATTCTGACACTTGAATTATTTATTAAGAATGGAAGCAGCAACACATCCACAAGTACATGCCAGGATATTTCATTATTATAAATTCCCCTTAGTGGAGATCTTTCCAAAGAAGCTTTATTCCAAAGACAAGGTGTATGTGGGAAATTAAAGTCTATTTCCCCGGAAGTTACAGGAAGTAGTTTTCAAAGTCATGTTACTGGATGTCATCACCCTCTTTGATGGTCCCCCTTGTCACCTGAGCACAAAACGTCATGTTGCCAAGTCCTTCCCAGTTTAGCAGAGTTCACAGGGAGCAAGCTGAAACAGTCTGGGAACAGGGGATTATGTAATATTATGTGATTTTTTTTAGAGCAAAATATATTATTCTTGACCAGGGTATGTGGCTACAAGATGGATGGATTTTACCTTTGTATTGAAGTGGTCTGATTTTTGCTGGATGATTGTTTTATTGACTTACGAAATATGACAGAGCAGGGACAGTGTATGAAGGTGGAAGCTCAATCCTGTTTTTATAAAGGATCAGGCTTAGTCTATTCCCAAAATCTCCAAAAAAGTGTAATCTGGTCGTGTGCCACTAGCACTGTTACCCCAGTCATGTTATATCTCCAGACGCTGCAGTATGTAGAAAACCTCTATAGAGAGCAGCTATAAGCAAAAATAACATGAATTGTTTGTCAGTTTCAGACACACTTCCTACCCACTGGGACAACAGAAAACTTTTTTTCCCCCTACATTTTGAACCAAATAAATCCACAGTTTTGCAGCACAAAGGTACAATTTTTTACCTTTTTTTCTGAGAGTGTACTTAAAAAAACTAATGAGGGATAACAAGCCACAGGCCACAGGGTCATTGGGCCACATCAAGGAAGAGACAGGAGGGTGAGGCGGACATGATGGGCAGGACGTAACACATGCAGCATCAGGTGGTGTGTAAACAAGTTTGTCAGTTGTCATTGATATTCCTGAAATAACAGTGCCGACTTAAGAAGGTCAGTTTTAATTAGAGTTTGACACTGCAGAAGGCACCACTGAACTATTCACTTTGCATTCATGACGAGCCTCATGGTATTGATTTAGAAGAACGGGATTTGGTTGATCCTCTCTGGAGCGCTGCATAACACAGCATAAACCACAGTCCTTTGTTCTGTTGCTGTTGTTGTTAATGTACAGAGGTCTTGAATGATGGATGGCCTGTTTGTAACCTCCAGACAGACTTGCAGCCAAGCAGTGGACAAACTCTTTAGCTAACTGTATAATCACAAAGGCCTTGCCTCCTCCTGACTCCTTTTCTCCACTGTTTCCTATTCAATTCCCTGCTCCCTAAATGTCTTTCCTTCCTCTTGGTTTTCCGGAGAGCCGCAGGCCTGAGACAAAATTGGTAAAAAAAAAAATCACAGCCACTTTTAGTAGACGTGCCTGGAACTCTGTTCCGAAAATTAAACCGGAACTTTGCAAGAAGTCAATACAAAAAAATTCCTTTTGTCTGCAGAACAAATTGCTTATTGTCGTACAGAATAAAATTGTACTTGCAGATGTCTCATGGTGACAGATGGTGTAAAGCACACACAGAGCAGAAAGCAGGGTCCCGGGCCATGGAACGATTGGTCACTGACCTCGAAATGACTCGAAACTCACAGATGTAGTAACTCGGAGTCAGTTGCCCATGGAATGGACTTGGTTTGAGCTCAAGGTCTGGGAGCTCCTTGATCCAGTCAATCAGGAGACATACAGTATGAAGATGCATGGAGGAAGAAGGTGATCAAATTGCTGGATAATTGTACACATTCGCAGAGCCATGACCTCCTTCAAGAGGATGCTGTCCTGATATGATATTGTAGACAGCATCCTCTGGCCCATGCAGCATGGCCACTTCCCCCTGGTCCCCTGTCTCCACGCTCCCCTGTTCCCCTGTCCCCCCATCCCCACGATCCCCCTTCCTCCTGTTCCCCATCTGCTGCCTGATAAGAGCTTCTCTCCACCGGAATTCCAAGGCTGAGAATTGTGTATGGAAAGAGGCTCCAGTATCCGTGCCCACATACCCAGCAAATGTGTGCAACGTGACAGATTCATTCATTCTTAATAAGAAGCCAAGGATTGTGGGAAAATCTAGGGGGAAATAAGCAAAGCAATACATGTATCCTCTCATGCGCTGCCTATTTTTTCATTGCCATTTTTATGAGTGTTTCTTTTATATAACTTTACATAGCAGGGACTGTAAAAGTCAAAGGAAAACAAAATGTCCACCTGCAACAACACTGCCCCCCCAGCCAAAGTCTGAATTGTAAGTGTCTCGCTCTCTCACTTTAAATATATATATTTATATTCGGAATATATATATGTATGTATGTATATATATATATCCATCACAGGACGGACACACACACAGGTTTGTAATTATATCTTTGTGGAGACTCTCCATTCATTTCTATGGGGAAAACTCTAATCCCAACATGACGACCCTAACCCATACCTAGCCCTAACTTTAACAATAAGTAACCCAGCAAAATACAAGACTTCTGGCATTTTTACACTTTTGAATAAATTCACAGATGTTTGTGGGGACCTAAACATTTTTATCTTATTTTGATTTTAATTTAAAATTTTAACGAGGTTTTAATCCTAACCAATTCCACACACACAGATACAAACATACAAATATATATATATATATATATATACATACTAGGGATGTAAAGGAACACAAAAATCATGCTTTGATACGTACCTCAGTTTTGAAGACATGCTGGGGTTGCTCCCCCCAGCAACCACACCTGCTTCACTTGCTCTCCCTCAGTGACCATCAAGGGACTTGACCGCTCCAGCACTGCCTGCTCCCCCCAGTTACCGCTCTAGCACCGCCTGCTCTTGTCCAGTAACCACCAAGGGACCACCAACTCCTCCATGTGACCACTCGAGGACTGCGTCTGCTAAAAGATGAATGATCTTGAGAATTATGAGTAGATTTATTATATATTAAACCAAAATAACAAGTTTCATAGTAAGGAGTCATTAAGCATGCCTCAGTGCCTGATCTTATCATTTCAGGGTTTTATTTATAGCCAGTGACTCATGCGTTAAGGTCTAATGAGAGCATTCCATACTGTTAGACACGTGCTAACACATCCAGGCTCACTGAAGACAGCATCAGCCGTGTGTTTTAAACAGCGGGATTTATTCCGATGTCAGGACGGGTAGGATGAAAGCCACAGAGAGTGAGAGACCCTGGTGCTGGGCGCCGTTATCAGACATCTCAAAGGCTGTCATGTCTGCAGAGCCTCGGAATGCACAAGGCATTGAAACAGGACCCAAACAAGACAGAAATAGCCATCTCAAGCTAGAAGGAAATGGTCTCCACCGAAGGAACAGGAGTCAGCTCACAAACATCTGTGCACTCAGTACATAGCAGTGAAGGGAAAATAAAAATGCCACAAATTTACAATCGAATTACTGTGGAAAAAAAAAGTACAATGGCAGAAATCGAGGGAAGCTGTCTCAGCTTCACGGGACAAATCACCTTCATCGCTAAAAAGCTTCAAGGCCATTTGTCAGTAAACATGATTGATGGTGCCTATTATGGCTCGGAGATGAACATCAAACACAGGCCCCCTGACCCTGGCCAGACTTTGTTTGCAAGGTAGTTCCTCCACCAAAGTCTGAAAACATGCAGAAGGGGTATTGTGGCCACTTGTGAGGGAGAATTCTAGGAAAATGAAGGAGCAGCCATTGATGCTGCAGAAGACCAGCCAAAGTATCCTGAGGTCTTCTGTGGTCTTCTAAAATCAGCTGAGGTTTTCCAAGGTCTCCTAAGGTTTGCCAAAGGTTGTCCATTGGAGCTACATTGGATGGAGGTTGATTGGACCTTTGGCAAACCTGAGGATACTTTGGAAGACATCAAGAGACCTAGGGAGAATTTGGGAAACCTCAGGGGACCTAGGGAGCCGGCATCTTCTTATAAGTGCATTTAATTTTTTACAGTTTCAAACTAGCCAAATTATGTTTGATCAAATGTGGATGTGTGCCAGCTTTAACAGATCAACCAGCATCAGTTTCTTATTAACAATCACCGCTGTGTACGCAGAGCATGTATTCCCTAGGTGGGGGCGCCAAGCCTCTTCAAGAATGAGCTGTGGCTTGGCCCTTCAAGCAGCTGTGCAGGTTAATGGGTTTGTAGGTCCAGTCCAGTTCCACCCCAGCAGAGGGATTCATCAGGGGCTGCATTAATGTATGCATCACCATCCTGCCATTGCCACTGCTTCTTGGTGGTGGGGTAGGCTTGAGGATGATGGCATCCTTTATTTTAAGTGCACCTATAACATTGACATTAACAATCAGATATATTCTGTGACGCTGAAATTTTGCTGCTATCAAATTAAAACATTTTTTGTGTGTCTTTTAATGGGAGTTTTCTAATTGCCATCCATCCATTTTCCAAACCGCTTATCCTACTGGGGGGTCCGGAGCCTATCCCGGAAGCAATGGGCACGAGGCAGGGAACAACCCAGGATGGGGGGCCAGCCCATTGCAGGGCACACTCACGTACCATTCATTCACACATGCACTCCTACGGGCAATTTAACAAGTCCAATTAGCCTCAGCATGTTTTTGGACTGTGGGGGGAAACCGGAGTACCCGGAGGAAACCCCACGACGACATGGGGAGAACATGCAAACTCCACACACATGTAACCCAGGCAGAGTTTCGAACCCGGGTACCAGAGGTGTGAGGCAACAGTGCTAACCACTGCACCACCATGCCGCCCCTCTAATTGCCATATGACGTTTTTTTTTTGGGGGGGGGGAGGGGCATTTTGTGGATGGCCCCCTCCAATAAGGCAACACATTAAATCACCTCCCTTTGGCAGCCAGACCCCCAGCTTCCTGACCTCATCAGCTGCAGACTTCAGAATGTGAATAACTACCCCGAAAACACAGCTGATTAACTTATCACGTGTCAGTGAAATACAGTTCCTCAGCAGGGCAGGGGGCGCTGTCCTCATAAACTTTAGTCTGGAGGCTTAAGCCAAGACAGCAGGTCGCTGTGTACAACCACAAAACTATGCTCTGTTTTACCACGTCAGATTTGCCCATTTGCTGGTCCATTTCTCTTGATGAATTGTGTTCAGTTGGGTTCATTCATGTATAAAATTCATTCGGGACCTAAAAAATACAGCATCATAATATTTGACAAGAAATCCTACAACAACACTTGGGTTTCATTCACTATGATGATGCTCTAAAGCGCAAAAGCTAGTATCGAACCTCAGAAACTCCTGGATTATCAGCATTATAAGCATTCGTTCCTTTTAGTCTGAACTGTTATCCAGAAGAATTCCAGAGCCATGGATGTCGCAATAAGCCGCTTTCAAGTGGGGCACAATTAAAGCAGATGAACAAGAGAGTGACTGACATTTGCCAAAGCAGAGAGACATGAAAAAAAACCAGGCCCTGCAGCTAGATGTCAACATGAACACCTGAAAGAAGGAACTTCTTGGATCAGATAAGATTCAAGGAAGGCTGGTGCCTGGAAGCCACTCACGTTCCCTCTAGAACTTACCCTAAAGTATAAGGAGGTTTCTTCCTCTCTACTTCCCCTGGGTTCACAGGTTGATTGCATGACTCACTGTAGGGTAATGAGTAACTGTATCAGTTTAATGTTTTACCAGCCCCCATTTTATTAAAAATGACAGATCCCATTTACTTTTCCCTTTGTAGGCTCTGCTCTCTTTGCTGGAAGTTTGGGTACTGCTGTGCTCAAAGAGCAGGAAGGGCACTAGCATGGAACTACAATGTCGTATCATAATGTCTGTTTCCTTGTCAGCATATTAATGAGTATGCCCTGTATGATTGCTTGGGATGTTTTATAATGTATCATATGTGATTTATTACATCTCATAATATCTTATGACTGGATTTATAATTCTTAGTGAAGGGGGAATTCATAGGAACCTATGGGATCCTCTTTGTATTAACTTGAGGATCACCCTGCAGAAGCTTTCAGTATTAGCTTCAGCTTCCGTTAATGAAGGCTACCTGTATTAATTTTGGCGTTGGCTAGCGGCTCTTTGTGTTAGCTTCAGTATCGGCTAGAGGAGACTCTTGGTATTTACTTCAGCACCGGCTAACAGAGGATCTCTGTATTAGATACAGCGTTGGCTAGCAGAGGCTCTCATGTATTATCTTCTACAATGGCTAGTCTGGGTATTAGCTTCAGCATCAGATAGCGGAGGATCTCAGTATTAGCTTCAGCATCTCCTAGGGAGGCTCTGGGTATTAGCTTTGGCGTTGGATAATTGAGGCTCAGGGGATTAGCTTCAGCATTGGCCAGCGGAGGCTCTGGGTATTAGCTTCAGCATCACCTAATGGAGCCTCTGGGGATTAGCTTTGACATCAACTAGTGGAGACTCTGGGCATTAGCTTTGGCATTGTCTATGGATATTAGCTTCAGCATTGGCTAGCGGAGGCTCTGGGTATTAGTTTCAGCATCGGCTAGTGGATACTCTGGGCTCTCCTCTGTTAGGTGATGCTAACAGAAGCTCTGGGTATTAGCTTCAGCATAACTAATTGGAACACTTGATATTATCTTCACTATTAAATAAAGGATTTTCTTGGTATTAGCTTCAGTTTTGGCTAGCGGACACTCTGGTTTTAGCTTCAGTATCTGCTATTGGAGGCTCTCGGTATTAGCTTTGGCATTGGCTATGGGTATTACCTTCAGCATACACTAATGGAGGCTCTGGAGATTAGCTTTAGCATCAGCTAATCGAGGGTCTGGGTACTAGCTTTGGCATAAGCTAGTGGAGGCTCTGGATAATAGCTTCAGCATCGGCTAACAGCAGCTCTTAGGATTAGTTTCAGCATCAGCTAATGGAATCTCTTGTTATTAGCCTCGGGATTGGCTAGTGGAGGCTCTCAATATTAGCTTCAGCATCAGCTAAGGTATTCTCTCAGTCTTAGTCTCAGTGTCACTTAACAGTTCTGGGTATTAGCTTCAGCATTGGCTAGCGCAGGCTCTCTGCATTATCTTCAGCATCATCAAACAGAAGCTCTCTATTAGTTTCAGCATGGGCTAATGAAAGCACTTCCCATTAGCTTCAGCATCAGTTAAGGCATTCTGTCAGTATTAACATCAGTGTCAGCCAGCAGAATCTCTGGGTATTAGCTTCAGCATCAACTACCAGAAGTAGTGTATTAGCTTAAGCACAGGCTAACGGAAGGTCTTGGTATTAGCTTAGGCATAGGCTAATGGAGGCTTTGGGTATTAGCTTTAGCATTGTCACTACCAAAAATGTGTACCAAAAACCCAAATGTTACACAAGAAAGGAAACACAAGAAACAAAGGGGAGGTTTTAAAGAATTTTGCTTCATGAATAAAGAACTTACAGTAGCTAAAATAATTAAAATTATGACATGGAGAGAAAAGAATGACATGTACCGTACCCCAATGCAATTGCATTTTCTAAACACTCAATTCTAAACAATCAATTCTCAAAAATGAACCATTCAGATTGAAAGAGTCAATATTTCAGTATTGAAACACATAAACCCTAACTAAAATTACTACTGCCCATGCGTGCTGGTGTTTATATGAGGAATGGGCTCAATCCTTACTGGACAGAATCATGAGTCTTATTGGAGAATATACCAATCTGCCCAACTGACTCAAAGCACTTCCCAGGCCTCAGATATGTAATCTGAAATTGCAGATTGAATATCTTCCCAAATCTATTTCACTTCTAATTTAGTTTTGGTAAAAAAAAGAGTGATAATAATTCCAGTAAATCAGTATTCTCAAATTACTGTTAATGCAGTACTACCCTTAGTTTTTATCAAAGACCACCTAAAAATGGGCTTGATTTAAAATTTATTAACACTTTCAAAAATCAGATATGCCCACAGTAATAATGTTGACAAAATCACAAGCAATTACAATATAGGTATTAAAAGAACCCTACATTTACGAAGCTCTCCAAAAAGTAAAATCAATCAAAACCAAGGATCATATTCCAGTGGGTAGAAACACGTGTAATACATGCAGAAACAGCACGTGAAAAAGACAGATTTATTATGTGTAAAAGACATGGATGTTGGCAAATTCTGCAAAAATTCACAAACACTGTTAAACTCTTAAACTATAGTTCTGCAAACATGAATGTACAAATATGAGTGGTTTGGATATTTACTAATATTTTCTGGAAGATTAGTGTTGTCACGATCGGGGTGCAGCGAGCGCGGCGATCGTGCGTGTAAGGAGCAATGAGCAGGCAGACAGGCGAATACGGGGCAAAACGGGAGTTTACTGGGGAAACAGGGACCAGGAAACAGCTCACGCTTACCAACATTAGGAAACACCAATGACGGACAACGCTAACAGGTAAGACCAGGACTTAAAACCAGACAAGACTAATCAAAGTAATCAGATACAGCGGGGTACAATCAGGGAAATACACGTGGGAAGGCAGGGGGCGTGGCACACACGAGGAGCGGACGAGCCGGGCATGACAGAGCCCCCCCCCAAAGGCGCGCTTCACCGGGCGTGCCCAGGAGGAGGCGACGAACGGGACGAGGGGACCAAGACCTGAAAAAACAAAACCCAAAACCAAGAACAAGAGACCGGGAATTAAACAGAGAGACAGAACAGGCACAAAGACAGGACCAGGGACAAAACCTGACAGAGGACGGGGAACACGGACCGACAGAGAAAGAGAGGGGACACAGAAGGAACCGGCGGGACACAAGGGCCAGGAGTGAACAGAGGGCACAGAGGAGGACGGGTAGCAAAGACAGGAGGAATACGAGGAGCAGAGACGGGCGGAACGAAGGGACGAGCAGAAAACGAAGGGACAGAGACAGGCGGGACAAAGGCAGGGGCATAGGGAGACAAGGAGGGGGAACAAAGGGGAGCCCGAGGGAGACCAAGCGGGCGACGGGCGGCAGCCGGAGGGGCCGCAGGCGGCCGGGAGGCCGGAGCCGGAGGGGACCTCGGAGGGGCCGAGGAGGCAGGGCGAGGGACCCGCGGAGGGGCCAGGGAGGGAGCACCGGGGAAGGGGACGAGGGAGCTGGAGGGGCCCACGGCGAAGGCCCGGAGGAGGGGGGAGCCGCAGCAGGCGGCGACGTCCGGGGGAGGGCCGGAGGTAGAGGCCCCGCAGGCAACCGAGGAGCCGCCGTCGGGGAGCCCGCAGGCGACCGACCAGGCTCTGGAGAGGGGAGCGAGGCGGGGCGACGAAGCCTCGGAAGGGGACCCGCAGGCGACAGCCGACCCGGAGGGCCAGGACCCGTAGGCGCCAGCCGAGCCAGAGCGCAGGCGAGGGAGGGCGAGCCAGGGGGCAGGGCGGGCGGGACCCCAGCCCTGCGTCTGTGTCCCCTTCCCCTGCGGGACACAGACAGGCCGACCCTAGGTCGGGGTCGATGTCGCCGGGGCGAGGGACAAGGGGTTACAAGTTCTGTCCCCGAGGGGTCCCATTCCAGCTCCTCCACCTCCGAAGAGGGAGGAGCCAAGATGGAGTTGTCCGGGACCACCTCGGGGACTAGGACAGGGACTGGAGCTGCTGCAGGCGGAGGGGGCGCCTCTGGAGCTGCTGCAGGCGGAGGGGGCGCCTCTGGAGCTGCTGCAGGCGGAGGGGGCGCCTCTGGAGCTGCTGCAGGCGGAGGGGGCGCCTCTGGAGCTGCTGCAGGCGGAGGGGGCGCCGGGACAGGAACACGGTCAGGCGGCCGGGGCATCAGCCCGGAAACTGCAGGACGCTGCAGAGGGGGTGCCGGCCCAGGCGCTGCAAGCCGCCATCGTGGGGGCACTCGCCCTGGAACTGCAGGTGACTGCAATGGGGGCGCCTTGGAAGCGGCTGTAGCAGGCGGGGACAGAAGCGTCTCAGAAGCGGCTGCGGCGAGATCAGGAACTGGGGCGAGATCAGGAACTGGAGCGAGATCAGGAACTGGGGCGAGATCAGGAACTGGGGCGAGATCAGGAACTGGGGCTGCAGGCAATTGCTGTGGGGGCGCTCGCCCGGGAACTGCAGGGGACTGCAGCGGGGGCACCTCAGGAGCGGCTGCAGCAGGGCGGTCAGGGACAGGAGCGCAGTCAGGGACAGGAGCTGCAGCAGGCGGCTGCAGTGGGGGCGCCTGCCCGGGAGCTGCAGCAGGCGGCTGCAGTGGGGCGCGGTCAGGAACTGGAGCGCGGTCAGGAACTGGAGCTGCAGGTTGCTGCAGTGGGGGCGCCTGCCCGGGAGCTGCAGGTGGCTGCAGTGGGGGCGCCGGGACAGGAGCGCGGTCAGGCTGCGGGCACAGGAGGCGGCTGCTCGGGCTGAGCAGGGGCTGCAGGCACAGGAGGCGGCTGCTCGGGCTGAGCAGGGGCTGCAGGCACAGGAGGCGGCTGCTCGGGCTGAGCAGGGGCTGCAGGCACAGGAGGCGGCTGCTCGGGCTGAGCAGGGGCTGCAGGCACAGGAGGCGGCTGCTCGGGCTGAGCAGGGGCTGCAGGCGGCAGGACCGGCAGGTCCCGTGCGGGCAAGACGGACGTGGTCCCTTTAAGTGCCCGGGGCACACGCGGGATAGCGTCCCGCACCGCGCGGGCCCCCTTGTTGGCCAGCCGCTCGGGCCGGAAGTAGTACCGCTCGAGGGGCGGTAGCAGCTCAGCGGCGGCTGGGTGCTCTCCCCGGACTGGGGAAGCTGCCAGCGCAGGCAGCTTAGCTGCGGTGATGACATCAAGGTCAGCCGGGGAGTCCTCCAATTCCCCGGTTAGGAGAGAAGCGGGGATGAGCGCGCACGCTCCCAAAACGATTGCAGGGGCGATCGCGTGCTTCTTCTTCTTCTTCTTCTTCCTCTTTGTCACGGTGTCCGCGGGAGGCTGCTCCACGTCCGACAGGACGGACGGCTGGGGAACAACCTCCGGTACGCACCGTGCGTCCAGCCCCAACCTCCGCGCTGTTAGGCGCTGAACCAGCTGGTTGAGGTTGGAGCGCACCTCTCCTAGACGATGCCCGCCCTCCGATGGGGACATCGCCAGCAGGAGATCGCAGCTGTCGGTGGCCAATTGCAGCGCGACGGGGTCCTCCTGGACGTCGGGCTGGTTCAGCCAGTAGTGTACCTCTTGCAGCAGACCGAGACGTTGGCTCTCGGTCTGCTGCTGTGCCTTGTTGAGTTGGTCCGTCATTCTGTCACGATCGGGGTGCAGCGAGCGCGGCGATCGTGCGTGTAAGGAGCAATGAGCAGGCAGACAGGCGAATACGGGGCAAAACGGGAGTTTACTGGGGAAACAGGGACCAGGAAACAGCTCACGCTTACCAACATTAGGAAACACCAATGACGGACAACGCTAACAGGTAAGACCAGGACTTAAAACCAGACAAGACTAATCAAAGTAATCAGATACAGCGGGGTACAATCAGGGAAATACACGTGGGAAGGCAGGGGGCGTGGCACACACGAGGAGCGGACGAGCCGGGCATGACAAGTGTCACGACTGCACTCGGGCACGGTGCAAGGAAGCAGCGGCCAGAGCCCAGGAATTGGGTGAATGAAGGATTTCAATTATAAAACAAGGAACACGGCACCATGAAAAGAACAGAAGTTAGACTTCAATGACCGGACTGGAGAAAACATACCTAACACAGACTTAAATAAATTAGACTAATGAGAGCAACAAGAAACAGCTGGTAAACATGGGGATTCCACACGGGGGCGTGGTACACGAGAGGATCGAACGAACGGGACATGACAGAACCCCCCCCCCCTCCAAAAGGCGTGTACTCCCAAATTAGAGTTTGCAAATTGAGGTTAGGGTTATGGCTAGAAAAACTATGGCATTTTCAGACATCAAAATGTGTTTTTATGACATTTCTGCTCCCCTGTAGGACAGGAAAGCACACATTAGCATGCTTTAGTAGGTTATTTCCTACTTTCCTTCAGCCTCTTGTTCCACCCTAAGACCTCAAATTAGGGTTAGGGTTAGCAAACTGAGGCTAGGGTTTGAAATACAATGGCATTTTCAGACATCAAGATGTGTTTTTATCACATTTCTGCTCCCCTGTAGAATAGGAAACCACACATTAGCATATTTTAGTAGCATATTTTCTACTGTCCAACAACTTGATGTATCACCCTAAGGCCCCAAATTAGAGTTAGCGAATAGAGGTTAGGGTTAGGGTTAGACAAAGCATAGCATTTTCTGACATGGTGCACCTAACGGAACCAAGGGGCGAAACCGGGGATCTCACAGGACCTGGGAAAACAAAATCAAGAACATTAACAAGGCACGGGGAACAGCATGCCACACAGAACAGACACAAGGAGACCAACTCAGACAACAGAAGACAAACCACGGGGAATGCAGACAGACACAGGGCCATCAAAAAAGGAAACGCATGACCCGGGGACACTAGAGGAAACACACTGGGAACACTAACCGGAGGAATGAAGGGACCAGGAGTGAACAAAGGCGCAGAAGGACGGGGAGTAAATGCAGGGGGCTCAAAACTAGGGGGCAAGGAGGTAAAGGGCGGTGGGAAATGGGGAGCCAAAGGGAACCTCAGCGGATGAAAGGCGAAAGCTGCAGGGGCAGCAGGTAATCGCGAAGTCGGAGCCGAAGGGACCCTCGGTGATCGTGAGGCAGGAGCTAGAGGGGACACTGAAGGGGGCAGGGGAAGGTGAAGGAACTGATAGAGGAGGCGAAGGGGACAACGGAGGAGGTGAGGAGGGAGGTGAAGCTAGGGCCACCGAAGGTCCATGGCTACCCGCCGCATCATCGCCTCAGCCACTCCACTCCTGAGCCACCGTAAGTTTACTGCAGATCCTTCGACAGGGAAATCCTCTCTAGAAGGTCCTCCAATTGTGCAGCCAGGGCACAATCCGCAGGGTAATCCTGGACCTCGGGCTGTTTCAACCAATAAATTACCTCATTAGCCAGACTGAGGTATTCAGTCTCGGTCAGTTGAGGCGTCTTCTCTTGGAGTCTGGTCATTCTGTCATGAGGTTTAATGCACTGTCTGCTTCTCGATTCAATCTTCTGTTGTACTGATGTCACAATTTTTGATGAATATTTCTTATTTGTATGCTTGTAGTGGCTAGAAAGACACAGCTAACAATTGAACAATTGAACAAATTTTGAGTGAGGAAGGGTTCTCTCATTACCAAACAGCCAGAAAGTAAAATTTTTTTAAGCATGGACTGACCTACTCTTTACAGAGAAAAAGGTTTACAGGAAGCAACAGTGACCAGAAACAGTCTGAGGCAAGAAAAGTGACATCAAAGGATGAAGATTATCGCTTAGTTGTGGCATGCAAAAGAAATTGGAAGATTACATGTGTGTGGAGTTTGCATGTTCTCCCCATGTCGTTGTGGGGTTTCCCCCGGGTGCTTCAGTTTCCCCCCACAGTCCAAAAACATGCTGAGGCTAATTGGAGTTGCTAAATTGCCCGTAGGTGTGCATGTGTGAGTGAATGGTGTGTGAGTGTGCCTTGCAATGGGCTGGCCCCCCATCCTGGGTTGTTCCCTGCCTCGTGCCCATTCACTCCGGGATAGGCTCCGGACCCCCCGCGACCCAGTAGGATAAGCGGTTTGGAAAATGGATGGATGGATGGATGGATGATAACTTTGAAAAAGCAGTTTGTTTATTTCTGAAAAAAATCATAGGGTGGGTACAGATTTCTGGCCTGTATTGTAACTGACCAAACAGCCTAGTTGTACAGACATGAAGAAGACCCGAAAGTCATCAATGCTAGGTAGAAATATTGATGGGACTCCATCACTAGCAAGTCAATATATTTATTCTGCCATTTCTCACCATATTAATGCCATTTATATACACATTTGCTGTTTACTTTGGGCGTCCATAGCATTCGGCATCTCAAATCATAACAAACATTCATCACCTGCATTTTACGGAATTTGAAGCATAACAGCACACAGATTTCTGATCGTTTTGTGATCAACAGCTGTTTTCAGACCAAGAGGATGCAACAGAAAGCCTGGGAAGAAAGAATGCAGCCCTTCTTCCAAATCTTCAGCCCTTCACCCCAAAATCTCTCATAGACCCAGGGTTGGAGGTAGAGCCCTGCATTAAGACTGGGATCCCGCGGGACCCCCTGAAATCTCGCGGGAGCGGGCGGTTTTAAGGTTGCAGTGGGCGGGAGCGAGCGGCAAAAAATAGACAGCGGGTCCCAAGATTTTTGGCAGGATGGCAGAATGTAACTGATGTCATTTATTTTGTGTTATATATTCATGTTTGTTCTGAGCCATTGTATTAAATTGTGATATTTATACATTTGTTGTATAGATTTGGTTATTGTTTTTTTTTAATTACTGTGCAGATATTTGCACATCTGATTAGTTTTTGGGCTCAGTTTACATTTATTTGCAATTCAAAGTTGAGAGATTTTTGTTGAATTTGTTTTATTTATTCAGTTCTTGTTCTATTGGAATAAAACATTTAATGCATTTAAACTTATTTCATCATACAGTATATCCGCTGATGGATCTGTGGGTGTGGGTGGGATTTGACAGAAATATCGCGGGAGTAACAGAGACAGTCATCGGGAGCTGGCGAGAGCGAGCGGGAGTGAGCGGGAGCGGGCAGGAGCAGGATTAATATAACCATCCCGCGCAGCGCAGAGCTCCAGTTGGAGGCTCTTTGGGAGGCCAAATGGATGGAGCCACTGAGGATCTATGGACACAGTGTGGAAGAGCATCAGGCGATATACCAATCATGGAACCAAAGCTACTTTATCCATCTGGCTGGGCTCGACCCTGCTCCCTCGATTTGGGGCTTAGGGTAAAGCAGCGCCTGTGGGTGGCGGTCTCTCACTTAAAACTAACTGAATTGGCTGGATCAAAAGATCAAAAGAGGCCATTGGGAGCAAAGATCCTTTTTTCAAACCAGGGCTGAAGGCTTACCCCTGCCCCCCCTTATTGAGGTGGATGTCAGCGATGAGCCCCCAGCCAAGGAGCCCCCATGAAAGAGAGCGAGACATTAGGTCCTGTTCGATGTATATCGTGTAAATGAATATATGTACATAGTTCTTGATGTGTTTGTACATAGGAACTTGGTGTGTTTGTTGTGTTCCTGTGTTTAACATCAGCTGCTCATTGTACAGTAAAATCCCATTATAACAGACTTCAAGAGACCTTCAAAACAGTTCGTTATACCCAAAGTCCTTTATATCCAGATTTGCTGTCTGCCCAGAACACAACTACAGGACACCGTTTACTCATGCCACACCCCAGCAGACACATTTGTAGTATATATTATTATAGTGTACATTTAGAAATCAAACTTTACCTGACCAGATGCGTGACTATTAATAATCCCAACTACGTATCAGCGCTGGATATCACCAGCACGCCATGCGCCTTGTAGGCAGAGCCTGCATATCTGTTATAGCCGACCAAAACTACAACTAAAAGCCGCCAACTTATTTGTCCGTTATAAGCGAAATTCCATTATATGTCAGTCCGCTATATCCGATGCTTTTTCTGCATGTTCTAAAAGGCGCACGGCCGGGACCAGCGGACTGCGTCCGTTATAGACGATATTCCATTATAAGTGAGTCCACTATAACAGAATTTTACTATAGTTTATATTTATAAATAAATAAATGTGTATACTTCTAAAATGAATTTGCTGTGCTTGTTGTGTTCATATTTATAAGATCAGAATTTGAAATGAACTCATTTCAATTCCCCATACTGATATCAATAAATGTTACTACTGCTCCTCGACACATTTATAAAATACCACATTTTCTTCTGGGGACCAGCTCTAACCATGCTTTTACATATTTGAGGCAAAATAAATTTACTGGCTATACGTTAAACTTTATGTAAAACTTTGAGAACAAATATTGCCAAGTCATGATCTGCATTAAAATTGTTTTCTTATTGCTCTAACATTTTCACCATCAACTGTAATAAATGAAGTGTATTGCTACAGATGCCCTGTAAATGGCAATAGAGGCTTTGTTAATTAGTATTGTAGCACTGGTTGAGGCGTATGTCCCATCATGCCTCACGTGCAGTTGTACAGAAAATAGCCCGTGTTGTGTTGTTATTAATGTTAATGGTTACATTTCCCTATTGTCGCTCTTGCATATGCCCATGTCTTGTGTGTACCCTGTCCGATCTTCGGGTGATTTATTTTGTGTAAATCTCCCACCATCTGTGCATCTTATAATTCAGCATCTGACAACCTTGTGTTTCCTGTGTCTAATTGATTCGGTGCTCGTTGTGTGTTTGATGTAGTCCTTTTAAGGACGGCAAATAAAGAGGGTGTTCTCCCCAGCAAGCAAGTCTCTGTGCCTTCCTCTGCTCCAGCGATGCATCGGTCCACCCAATGCCTCACTGGTGTCAGAACTGGGATCCTGGAAGTGAACCCATTGGCGCGGTTGAAGCGGGTGCTTATCACCATCGTCCGGCAGACTTGGCAGACCTCGAGGTGGCAGAGAAGCGACTGCACCCCAGAAGAGACGCAAAGCTCAACGGCCAGTGCTGCCGGAGAAGAGAGCCCCAGACTCGCCACTGCCGAGAAGGTCACACCAGAGCCTCCGGCAGTCAAGCAGGGGGCGCTGGGGAAAGAATGGCAGACTCCGCTCCATCCAGGACACACCATACCCACGCAGCGCGCCCTGAAACTCTGAAAGTAAGAGTATATTACACATTGGCGATGAGGAAACTGGCAAGTGCATAAGAAGTTGCTTAAAACTGTGCTCGACGGCACAGATCCTCTGCTGCTCTTCATAGAAAATGAAGCCAGCACGAACCGTGTAATGGTAGCGTCAATGATAGGGACGCATACAGTACTCCGTTTGATAGTCAGACAGACTTGGAAGGAGTATTGTGAAATGTTGGATCATTTTTTCAAGGCAAATGAGATTACAGATGTGGGGAAGAAACACGCAATACTGTTGAGCTTAGCAAGCAGCCGGACTTGTAGCTTAATGAGAAACTTGCTGAACCCAGACAAGCCAGATGGCAAAATATAGGGTGAGTTGACGGAACTGCTTTAGACACATTAAACCCTCTAAAATCAGAAAAATAGTCCAGCGGTTTAAGTTTAATTCGAGGACGAGAGGGCCGATGAGCACATGGCATGGGACTGTCGTTTCATAACTGTGAAGTGCCATAGCTGTGGGAAAAGGGGACATGTGAAAAAAATGTGCAGGTCTGCTACTCCTGTAGAACAGTTACAGCTTACGGATGGAGGGAAGAAGAAGCCGTGCTGAAAAGATAAAAAGCAGTTGACACATCACATAAATGAAGTTCCTGAGAAGCAGTGACGAATAGGTATTTACGATGCATAATCTAAAGGAGGCAAAAATGCCACAAGTAGACCTCATTATCACACAATAAATAGAAACTGAAGTGGATACCGGCAGCAGTGTGACAATCTTGACCAAGACAGAGTAAGACTGCCCATGAGCTTTGAAGACATACACAGGAGAATGAGTAGCAACAGTGGGGGCTGCAGATGTCACAGTTACATACTAAGATGAAGTCAAGCAGTTAGTAGTAGTGATAGCAGGTGCAGGGCCAAATCTGTTAGCCGGGGGGGGGGGGGGGGGGGGGGCAGTTGGAGCTAAACAACTCATGCAATCCTTCAAGATATTAGTGCATTACAACAGTCAGAAGGATTTAATCTTGTCCTGTGATGCTTCACCATAAGGTGTTGGTGCGATATTGTTGCATCGCAGGCCAGATGGGCAAGAGAGACCGGAAAGTTTCATGTCATGTACTCTGACATTGGTGGAGTCCAACTACTCACAACTGGAAAAAGAGGGTCTGGCTGTGATGACTGGGATACAGCACTTCCATAAATATTTGTATGGAAGAAGGTTTCTTATTTGCACCAACCACAAAGCCCTCTTGTCTCTCTTCAGTGAACTGAGAGAAGTGTCTCACATGGCATCCCCATGGATCCAGCGATGGGCTTATGAATATGAGATCTGGTACAAGCCTGGTAAATTCCATAACAATGCTGACGCGATGAGTCGACTCCCACTGCCTCAACTGAGGCAGAGCAAGAGAATCGAGTACTGATGATGCAGGACGTACCCTTAGTGTCGGCGGACGAAGTAAGAGGATGGACAGGTAAAGACCCTATGATGTCTTGGGTTAGACGGTTTGTCCAACATGGTTGGCCACAACACATGGACCCAGCATTTCAGCTGTGAGAAATACCAAGTTATGCATGCAGGATGAATGTACATTATGGGGTGTCACGTGTGATTGTTTCTCAGCCCGGGCATAAGGCAATGTTACAGTAATTGCATTACGAGCAGACAGGCATTTCCCGGATGAAAGCATTAGCGCAGAGCTACTTTTTGTGGCCAAAGTTAGACTCCGACATTGAAGCACTAGGGAAAGGATGCCGAACATGCTAAGGACACTGGAACATACCAGCAACAGCTCCACTCCACCTCTGGGAGTGGCCGGGTAAACCTTGGCAGAGACTGCATATTGACTATGCAGGACCATTTATGGGTTACATGGTTCTGATTCTGATTGATCCCTATTCGAAGTGGATGAATGTTTATCCAGTAACTTCGGCAACTTCAGCCATCACTATTGATTGTTTGAGGAAGAGTTCAGCCAAGGGTTACCAGAGATGATTGTGTCAGACAATGGTTCATGTTTTGTTAGCGCGGAGTTCATGCGAAAAAACAGCATTGAGCACATCACCTCGGCTTCATATCATGTTTCTTCAAATGGCTGAGCCGAGCAGGCAGTCCAGACTTTTAAGTCAATGATGAAAAAAGTGGGTGAAGGGAGCCTAACAAATAAAGCGTCGAGAGTGCTGTTTAACTACTGCATTACTCCACAATCTATCACGGGGTTGTCTCCTGCGAAACCATCAGAGGCAGACAAGGAGGCACCGGATGCGTCCAAGGAGTAACGAGAATGTGTGTCACCTGTGAGACATTCACAAGGAACAATGTCAAAACCAAGTTATAGTATTTGAAGGATTTTGTATGTTAAAAGAAGAAGTTGTAAGCCTTGTACTATCAGGTGACATATTGTTAAATGGCTGTTCCTGTTGTGATTTTTATTTTTTGTTTGAGGTGAGTGAAACAGAACCTAATGGGGGAGGAATGTAGTAAATGAAGTGTATTGCTACAGATGCCCTGTAGGTGCCAATAGAGGCTTTGCTAATTAGTATGGTTAACTATGTATGTGGCTGAAGAAAAGAAAAGAAGGTTTTTGGGGCACAGGAGAATCACTGTGATATTTAGGATGTGTGGTGCTCAGTAAGGAGGCAAGATCTACATGGCTGTCCGTGTTTCCTTACTGATAGGGTATTACAGGAGTCTGTATCATGAAGCCGGATCTCTTACTTAGTCAAATAGCTTTTAGGCTAAGTAGTGGTAACTGGCATTCCGATACCTCAGTGCTGCTTTATTTCTTAGCGGGATACATCACCATGGTAACTTGTGCTACACGCCTTCAAACAGTGCTTGGGCTAATTAAAGAGGAATTGTTGGTACGATACCTGAATAAACAAACGGATTTTCCCAAATTCTCAAAATGACTTTTCCATGAGGATCCTGATTGCTGTAAAGTCAGCTGGAGTGCTTTTAGTGGGGAAAACATGTGTTGGTACTCCCCTTGTTATTCAGTACCAGCAGATACTGAGAGGTGCCAGGTTTTTCACCATCTTTTGTGACCATCACAATGTGTAACTCCAGGGCCGATGTTTCACATATTATTGAGAATAAGCTCAAGGTTCCTGGTCATGTGCACAAGCCCTCTGCGCATTTCACATACCTTTTTCATTTAACGCATCGCAGTTAACAACCTTTTCAAGGCACCGGACTCTTTCAAGGCAGCAGCATTTCCATTTTCTGTTCTGTCCTCTAATTTGTATTTCTTAGTGTTGTGTGAGGAGCCATGATAGGAAATAACTCTACTGCATGTTCTTTCAAAATTAACATTTGCTAATTTTGCTAATATGTTGAAAGAATGGGTAGTTCTGAGCTGTAAAACATAGCCGATGTAGCGACTATTTTCTATGATTGCTCGCTTTTATTTTTGATTTATGAATTTCAAAGGGGATGCGCGCAAGCTAAATACAACTATAAGATATATTCATGTATGCATATTTCGAATGAATTAATGTTATAAACGGGATTATATTTATTCTTCTCAATTTTGTTAACTTAACTTATGATTGTTTATTTGACATTTTATTTTGTGTATTTTGCGTAGATGGCTCCTTTCACGTGAAGAGGGACCTCTCATTCTTTCCCTATAATACAATGGAAATACGTTATCTGAAAATCAAGTGCTGTGTGTTGTCCCCTATAGTCCATCGTAAACCATGCTTTATTGAACATATCTATCTCATTTTACTATATAGGGTTGCTAACTCTCACGCATCTGGTGTGACACGCTTTCAGACTCTCACCCACAAACAAAAAATCTTATGGCAAATCTGTATTGTTCCATTATAAACCTAAAATTGGCTACATAAAAGGAGTTGGGGTAGCAAACTTTACAGACTATTTAAAAGGTAATGAAACTGTTACATACATGTAAATACTTCGCCATGTGTGTGCTGACTTATCTCGAATTGAAAATCTCACGCAAGCCAGCTGACCGAAGTTGACATTTTTTTTTGAGTGTGAGGAAGAAGCCAGGGTAAGGAAGAGGCCATAAGCCATTGCGGATATTCTGTGGCTACATGGACACGGGTGTATTTTAAGAGGGGATAGGCAATTAATGTCTTAAATGGTGTAATACGGGAAAAATGGGGCTGTAGCTTTGGAATATCAATGCATATGCTATGAAATAGATCATGCTCTCCTTCACGTTATCCTCCAATAGTGATGTCATTATTAGCATTGACATTGATGCATTGAGTTCTTGAAGCTGCGCCCGCTAACCTAACCTGCGTTCCCACGTTCCTATTCGGCTGAACACTGATCAGTGATTTAGCTAATATCCCGGCTCAGACGCAATCTACACCGAGCGGCTTGAGCTAAATGAGCAAGTCCGTAAATTACGTTACAAACTCATAGATAATAAAACTACATAAATATTGCTTGGTTTAATATTTAATGAGGAGAAAGCTAAGAATATAAAACTGCCAACACAAAGGAGCAGAAATAATATCTAGAATAAATAATTAAGCAAATATCATTATTAATTCATGTTTTCCCTTCTTGTCTGCAGCCGTTTCATGTGACTCCATCTTTGCTTTGATAGTCCCTTCAGAGGATAATCGTTTTTTTGACTTAATTGCATGATTCTGATGACACCATTTGTTTCTCTCACGCCATCTTTTAACTTTCCTATGCTTTAGCTCTTGCAAAGCTCTGCCTCCCCCCCTCCCCCCCCCACCACCACCACAGTAGAGATCCATACTGCCATTTTATTTAAAAAATGAAAACCCTGGAGGGCAAATGACAGGTTTATCAATCCAGAATCCCATTGAATGAGTCCAATAAACATGGCAGAAGACCACCACATATTAACCCTAAGGTAGTCATAGTGCCCTAGAAGCTATTTTTATGGGAAGAAAATGTGAAGACTCTTTGCCTGCGTGTTATATATGGTCTAATATATATATTTAGTGACAAAAAAAAGTTAAGCACCCAGAAGTAATGGTCCGATTTGGATGTAATTTGGTACACGTGCAGACCAATGATGGGTATGTAAATGATTCAATTTGCAAGGACCTGGCACGCCTAGTCGTCAGATACAGAGGGTGCCTCGTATACGCATTACACAGCATTATTAGCACTTGACAGAGTTTGATAGGCCTGGGTCGCATTGTGGGTTTGCATGAGGCCAGGTGGTCATATCATGCAATTGCCCAGCAAGTGGAGCATACAGATGTCACAGTCGCCTGAGGTTCGAACCAATGGGCACGAGAGGGCACCCACACACATTGGGAAGATTCTGGTCACCCAAGACAGACCACACCTAGGAAGGATCATCATATTGTGCGCGAGTCATTACAGAACCCCATGACACCTCAGCCAGGCATCCAGACACAGGTACTGGACTCGCTACAACACCCCATGTCATTCTGCACTGTTTCTAGAAAACTAACATCAGCCGGACTATGGGGCCACCATCTCATGCATAGGGTGCAGTTAACACCAGCACAGAGACGGCTGCATTTGGAGTGGAGCCATAACCAGGAGGTATGGACTGATGACAAGTGGCATTATACCATGTTCAGCGATGAATCTCGGTTCTACATTGCCATGGATAACCAATGTGTGCGTGTATGGCAGTGCTTTACCTGAATCCTGTGCATATTGTGGAGAGACACACCAACGTTATTCCTGGCATCATGGTGTGGGGAGCCATAGGGTATGACTTCAGGTCAACTCTGGTAATGATTTGGGGGGACCCCGATGGCATAGCTGTCCCTGCACCCACATGTCCTACCCCTCCTGAGACACCACCTTGGTACAATCAATCAACAAGACAGTGCCTGCCCACACACAACATGTATGTCTATCGACTGCCTGTGTCATGTTGAGGTCATGTGTGGGATCAGCTCGGACATCAACTCAGTACAAATCTGCAGGATCTTGAGGGACAGTTACAACAGCTGTGGGCCGACTTGCCCCAGGAGAGATTACAACGACTGTATAACTCCCTTCTGCACCATATCTCCACATGTATCCACACCTTACTAAGATGGGACTAGCAGTGTGCCCATACTACCAACTCTGTTGTCCGTTTGATCTGATAATAAAATCATTGTGATACAGTCACATGACCTAATGATATGCAGATTCATTTCCACCACTCCGTCTGGGTGCTTAATTTTTTTGTCACTGAGTGTAATATTCTAGAAAGGAATGCACCATTGGTATACTGAAGGAAATGAGGTAATGAAAAAGAAAAAATGCTCTTGTTGGTTTAAAAAAGCCTGGTTTTGTGAAGATATCTTCAGTGAGTTAATGGCAGAAATTCTACAAAGTGGTATTCTGAGCCTTGAATAATGTTTTACCAGAGCGGGTGGCCTAAGTGTGGCAGCTTATTCTTAGACTATTGAATAAGGCTTGTCAATTATCTGTTTTTGTTTCAATAGAAAACAGTGTCCTCTAAATATGCTGTTGGTATGGGTGAACAAACCGAATAGCCCAAAGCAGGGCAGGTATTCTTACAATAAGGTTTCCATCTATTAAACAATAACTTTACATACTTTGTTCACACAGGCTTTTATTTCATGCATAATGAGCATTCACAGCGCACATGAGAATAGAGAGCAAAGCTTTCAATTAGTGGCACACACAGAGCTAATTACAGATAACTTTTTTGAGGTGAATTTGTTTTCAAAACAAGAATAAAAATAATACAAGCTAAACTCATTGTAATCGTTCTTTGAAGGAATAATAATAGGGAGAGACATCACTGGAAAGTTATGGAAATGCTAACACCTTAAAGAGTCTTATCAGCAACAGGCAAAATGGGGGCTTATTGTGGGGAAATGAGAGTACATGTGGTCTCCTGAGAGATGTATGTAGTAGGCCAACTTATTTACTGTATGTGTCTCCAGCCTCATTTGATGATATCTTTAAACAGTTTGCAGATATGAAAATGACAGTTTGGCTTGGCAAACAATGAGGCGTGAGTTGGAATTCTTCCTCTTCTTTGAGTCTCACGAGGATGCATTGAACAGTGTTTCTGGGCAAAATGTCCAATTAAACTAAATAAAGAGAGTTTAAAGGAAATCACATGTTGCTGTTTATGGTTCACCACACAAAGGTTTGCTAGAAAACAAGGTCTTAGAACTGAGTGTATACCATATTTTCTTTAGCCAGCTATTATGAAACCTTGATCCAGTATAGATATTACTGTAAAATCAGGCGCCTTACATAAAGCATGCGTTTTTGATTCACTTGTCGTGGTTTTCCAGCATTCAACTGGCTGTATATATAACAGTTCTGAAAAGCCAATTACCTCTGCTTCTCTTCTTCACATTTTGCTTTTATTGTTTTTATTCTGTCTCGTTCTCAGAGTGCTGAGTTTATGAGTATGCGTTATCATATCCAAAGGGGATTTACCGTTAGCTCTTAATATTGTGTGACTTAATGAGTGTCTTCCTGGGGCTGGCTTGCACCTTTACGCAATATCACATTTTCTGACGGGTAATCCACACACGCAGGCAGGATCAGGTATCTAATTTTGCTTGTATTAGCCTTGTTAGGTCTGGTATTTTAGTGGTGACCTGTCTGTGCCACAGGTAATAATTGTTGCCAGAGCAGTGAGGAGCAATATGTGTTTTTGCACGTATAAGCGTTTGATGATTGTTTCTGATTCATGTATCACCATGTCTATTCTTTACCTCTGTTGTCCTCCCCCTTCTTGCCAGTCCTCTCTTCCATCCATCCATCCTTTATACCATCCATCGATCTATCCATCCGTTTGGTGTCCTGGTGTTTTCATCTGTAGATTTCCCAGTAAGTGAGAATGTCATGATACCTTACAATATTGAGTTTGATTGATCACAGTGATTAATAAATCATTGCATTTGCATTCAAGCTCCTCTCATTCATTAAAATAATTTCCTGCATCTTCAGTCTGATCTCCTCCCACTTTCCCAGCATTCCATAGATGAAAAGAGACTATCTGGTGGAGAGCCCTGAGCTGATTTTATCTAAAGCATCTCCAACATGGCCCTCTCCACTATGAAAGCTCTGTGTCTGCCTTATAAAATCTCTCTATGTCTGTCCAGCTGTCAGTCTACCAGCTAGACCTAGTAATTATCACATATCTCTTTTTAATTATTATTTTTGTCACTATTTTTGTCACATGCTTACCTGATCAGGGTTATGGAGAGCAGTTAATAGAGCCATTCTCATGATCTCTATTTATACGATGACCACGTGGTCTGTTTTGATAAAGACCAGCATGTCTGGATCTCTTCTTTGGATCTAACGGTTTTCGCTGCTGTCCATAGCCATCGCTCAGGCCTGCCAAGGTGTCAGAATGGAGCTGTGATGCATATTGATCCACCTCATACGTGCCGCATTGCTTGGGTTCAATTACCCAGTGAGAGAAACATTGTTGATACCCGTTGGTTAGCCAGCATGAATTCCAGGGCCAGATGTAATCCGTCCAACTCAGTCATTGTCAAGGTGACAAAACAGGACTGAATGTCCTCTTAGCCCCCACACCATGCAAATGTGGGAAGATCTGGTTTCTGACAGAACAAACATCTTTAAATTTAACAATAAACTTACATGAATGCACTCTATGTGATATTGCAATGCAATGTTCTATATATGGATTAACATCTGAGACAAATTTAGTCTGTGCCCTGTTATTTCAACAGGCTTGTTCCCAAAGCTTGCACTGCATGCCTGAGACTTGCTTCCATCTGTTTGTTTTGCTGCTTGGAGATGAAGACGTCAACTGAGATGAAGATGGGAGTCTTTCATCTCTGCAGTGTTGTTTTCTGTCACCTGACATACATAAATGTCACTTGTGCACTTCATGTCTCTCCACATGATGTCTTAATGAAGTTCAGCAGGGCGTGAACTTGGAGCATGACTCAGCTCAGTAATGTGCCCAATAATAAAGGAATGATTTCAGTGCTGCGTTCAGTAGTATGTGGTCAGTGGTGTGTTCAGTAGAATGCTCAGTAATGTGCTCACTAGCGTACTCTATTGCGAGTTCGGAAGTTCCTGCCGGCTTGGAGCACTCTGAATCATTTGTAATGTAGCATTCAGCCTGTGGGGGGGGGGCTTCTTTGTGGCTCAAACGTCATGGGATGGGGCCACAGTGGGGCCACAGCAGGGCTGCGGTGGGGGTGTCTGTGCGCCTGTGCGTGTGGCCGTGTACACTGACAGACATTCCGACGGCAAGCGGGGGCAGCGTGCACACGTCGAATGCACCCAAGAGTGGTGCTAAGCCATAAATCCCGCACAGCAAATCCAGGGATTTGAAATCCCAATGGAGCTGCAGATCGACATCATCAAGGCTCTCTCTCTCTCTCTTTCTCCCTCTGTTCCTACCTTTCTCAATGCGAGCCTGTAAGATGCGGCGCTGCTTAGATAAAATGTTCTCTGAACACCACTGCTGTTAACCACTAACTGATGTAAGGCTTAGAACCGGAAAACAATAGCAGAATTTGCAGACCATTAACTAAGACAGGCAGTGATTAGACAGACAGGCAAACTGACTGACAGACAAACAGGCAGGCAAGTAGACAGACAGACAGGCAAACTAACAAATAGGCTGACTGGCCTTACAGAAAGATAGGCAAGCAGACAGACGGGGAGAGAGGTAGGCAGACATAAGGCGGTTTCACATTGCCGGAACTTTTTTCTGAAACCAGAATCTTTTTCTGGAATGAGGGACTTTTGTCATGTTCACTCTGCACAAACTCAGCTTGATTGTAGTTCCTCAGAGGCAGTTCCAGGTACTTTTTAATACCTACTCCAGACTAGGTACTTTTCAAACACAAACTACTAGGGAGGTGCTTATAGCGATAGCTTGGAAGTTAGACAGAACTGCAGAAAAAGAGATGCAGCAAAGCAATAATTGAGCAGATGTATCATGTCCTGTCCTGTCCTGCCCTGCCTGACCCTCCTGTCTCCTCCCTGGTGTTGCTCGAACAAGCCACAACTGGTACTTGTTGGTCTTACCTCTTCTTCCTGCCTTTCTGTGATTCATTCCAGCTGCCTCTCATTGAGCTCCTTTTGTAATCTAGTATTTAAATGCTTCCTGGTCCATTATTGATGTTATTTGTTCCTGTAGGCCTTCTCCTGGCCTCCCTTCTCATCCCCTGTGATCCTGTTTTGTTTTCAGCTCTGTTCAGTTCATTTAAATGAACCTTCTTTGTTTGCCCTGACTCCTGTTCCCGCATCCTCCATGCTGCCTGTCCATGGCAAGAAGGAATTATTTTTTTACCCCAGTTACATTTAATACATAACATCAATTAATACATTTTTTGCTTGCATCTCCATATTTCTGCATCAGAAAATTTGATCACTAACCAATACACTTTATAGATGCTTATTACAAGATTACGTTACATAATTTTTTATTCCATAGAAAATGAAAGATTGATCTGTTGGCCAGATTTAATAATTATGACCATGTCAGCGGTCATGTAAGTAAAATATAAATAAAAGGCTGTGTTCCATTTTGATTGCAAATGATTCCCCCCATAACTAACAAATAACTGACATAAGGACCCTCCATTGTTTTAGCATGGCAGTGTAGTTTTTGTGAAATTATGTGTGAACCTATGAACTTTTTTCATCTCCCATGTGTATTTAGCATAAAAGTCCTGGTTCCTGTTGCATGGTGTGAGCTTTAAAAGTTCCAAGTCGAGGGGGCTTGTAACCTGGTACCAGGTTCTGGGACTTCAGTGTGAAAGCGTCTATATAGACCGGCAGATAGACTGACTGAGACAGACTGACTGACAGAAGGCGAACAGACTGATTGACTGGCTGGCTGACCAATTAATTGATTGATTGACCACCCATAGAGGCTGTAGAAAAATGTACCAACTATGTACCAGCTTGGTACATAGAACATGGTGAGAGTTATTATTACAGTTACTATATCTGCTTCTCGTGAGTTCACATAAATACTCCTTGGGGTCTATCTTTGAAAAAACCTAAGACACTTTACTGGCATAGCTGCAATGATTGCATTTCCCTTTGTCTGGGGGGGGGGGGGGGGGTTGTGGCCTTATGGGCAGCTGCAGAGCTTCTACTACTCAAGTGAATCAGAAGAGAGACCTCGTAGTGGGAGACACCTTGACTCTTTGTCATGTGCTGCAGCAGTTCCAGTGTGGTGAATAATAGCTAATACATAAGTAGCATATTTAAAATACACCCAAACATACGTAACATACCCCATCTATAAATAATTTTTCTTAAGATTTATCACACTTTTCCACTTTTTGAGAGGTCAGGCAAACCAAGTGCTTTGGTGGATTTTTAAATCAGCCTAAAATTTTCTGGCAGTACATGTGAATCCTTCATAAACAAACACAGACAGAGCATGACTTTTAAGGACATAGACCTTAATCTTGCTGTTACATCTTGTTGGGCCCAGGTGTTTTGCCTTTGAATCGGATACATAACCTGACTGGCTGTTGAGGAATTCTCAGCTAAGAAAGATGACCTGGTAACATGAGTGAGCATCTGAGGAGCTCCTGTGACCCACATGCCTCTAATGGTCCTATGTCACAAGAATGTAATGTGCAGTGGACAGGCTACATCATAAATGCTGCTGGAACTACGGGATCATCCCCAAGTGGAATCCCTGTCCTTCATTAATGCATCACCAGTTGGTGTCCTCGGGAAGCAGAGATGGCATGCGGTTAGTGATGAAGCAGACAGATTCTGCTGGAGGACGAGCAAATGGATGTTCTTGGATTAACCTCTGAGAAACAAAGAGAGCCGGTGTCATGTGCATCAGAGATAAGGAATGCCACATCCTGTCCGGAGATAACGAGGCTCGTCTTTTCATCTCTGCTTTCTGAGGGAGAGTAAGTGGGCTTCGGCGCCAGATCGCGACATTCTTTGTGCCAGCGGGGCGGGAGCTGTGAGGCCACCACGCTTCTCCACGGATGCTTCTGGCAAACAAAACCCAGATAGCAAGCTGCTCCTCAGAAAGCACTCGGCAGCTGCCACACAATGCAGCATATCCAGAATGTGTGTTAGCATCGGCGGTCTGAATTATAAAGCTCCTCAATAAGTCGTCAAACTGTGGTGAAGCTTCCGGAGGCCTCTGCCTGCGTGGATCGCAGAGGCGTGGTACGCCATGCAGATTTACAGTGCCTTGTATCTGTCATAATGCATCACTTGAGGTGGAGAGCTTGTACTGTCTGACTTCTGGAGATTCCCAGGCCAGATTCTCACTGGGTGTCTTAAACTCTTACTGGTGTGTAAATACTGTACGTGGGAATAGAAAGCTGAAGGGAACACATTTCATTCTGGAACATTCCTGATGGTTCGCTTTGACAGTGACCTTTGTGACACTAAATGTTACTGATGTGGATGATTTAATTGGTAAGTCTATGTATATTTAATATCGTGCATTCGTAATGTGAAAGCGGAGGTCACCATAACCCCATTTCATATGAAGAAAAACACCTCAAAAGCTCAAAAAAACTTCTTAGAGTATAAGGTATGGGGGAAAAAAACACTTAATATAGCTAAATGCATTCCGAAATTTAAAAGCTCAGTCTACTTACTAAGGAACACTCTTTAAAAATTACATTAAATCTTAAATTTCTTTATTGAGCCACAAATACATGTGAGGTGCGTAATACCTAACAGTCATTTACATAGTCTGAATTCCAGCTTTATGCTGTTATTGCTATAATTCAACAAACACACTGATATTGAGCCATTAGAAAAGAATGACTTTTGAAATACATGATACCACCACACAATAAATGACCCTGGCTGTGTTGTACTATTACCATACACGCAGTATTGCAGTTTACTACAGACTGAGTTCAGAAATTTTATTACCTGACACCTTAACACCTCTTAATAAAGCCCATACAGTACAGTGCAGTGTATATACATATATGTATATGGGAAACGCCTATATACAGGAAAACCCCACTGCAAAGACAATATGGTGGTATCCGTAGAGTTTCTGCTGTAAATAATATATTAGTAAAAAACAAAAAAAAGCTTTTCTTGGTCTCCTGTTCTTCATGTTATGCAGACCACCCTCTCAGTCCAGCTAAGATCTCCTCACCCTGGACCAGGCATCGCTTCATGTTCGATTACTCCATCAGAGCTGGATGTTAATTTCGTGTGACGAGCAATATGTGGTGTGCAACCATCTTCACGCTCGGCCTGGATCTCTATATGATCTCTGTTATGTTAGTGGATGGCTCAGGCATGACTCACCAGTACGTTGATTTATATATTAATGTATATTTACTGTTGTTATTAATCTAACGCATCGGCTTTCTCGGTTCTTAACTACAATCTTTAAATATGTTTTGGTCAGTCTACAGTGCTAAGTCTGTTTATTTTTGCACACGGCTGATGGCTATAATTTGTCTGTGACTGGGTCAGTGCAGGCATGCTTAGGTGTGACCTGAAAAGCTAATTAATGAAAAGTGTGACTATTTACGGTTGTGTGGAGGCACTGAAGACACCAGTGGAAATGGAGTGTTTAGAAGTGAGAGATGTGGGCACTGCTGTGACAGCAGCTCTGCACAGAGTCAAGGCCACGATTTTGCAAAGGTGCCCCTTTCTGCTAACAAGCCCGGAGCGGCTCTTTTGCACTGCGAGGGCCCTGTCTAGAGTTTTGTTGGTCCAAAGCCTGCTATTACAGCCGCCTGTAATCTCCAGAGCGGCAGGAGGGACGCACATTTTCCCAAGCCACTCTGTTCCCAGCGCTGCTGCTTTCAGCTTTTATGTAGTGGCACGCTCTGCAAGGCCGCGGGAGCTGCCATTTAGTGCTTGTCCTTTGACCTAATGTCCCCTGCTGCTTTTGTTTGTAGGGGGTGTGAATCCCCAGCCTGGGGGTGCCACAGGGCATGAGTAGCAAGGAAAACTATGCTGAGATTCACGCCCACTCTGCATTGGACAGCCCACCTATCAGAATCTATTTCTGGGTTTTTGTGGCAAGCCAGTTTAGTGAGGCTTAGGTAACGTTATATTTAAATTACATTACTGCAGCATCTGAGCATGCTCTATCTCTATCTTCACTCTCTGGATTTGTTAAGGCTCCAGAGGGAGATTATTCCATCTCATGCATCAGAACACCTTTCCCCCCAGGAAGTGAAGTTGCTCACGGCTCATCGGGAGATAAGTCTCAACTTCCTCTATAATGACCCACAGTGTTATCTGCTGATAGCATCAGCATGGTCCATGATTCCTAAGTGGACATTTCATTAACTAGACAGACATTCTGAAAGGTAACCCTACTGGACAAGGAGAACACACTGAGCACACAGTAAGCATTTTGAAAAGGTGATGATACTGAAACACTCTGAAAAGGTGATGATACTGAACACTCTGAAAAGGTGAACCCACTGAGCACTCTGAAACTCCCACTGCCCTGTGTATCCAACACTGTGATCATGCTGTCTTGTTTTCCTCAGCAATCTTGACATGATGTCATTCTGTCATAAAAACAGATAGTCGAGTATGAGATATGTTCGACAATAATGCTGTAAACCTTAGTGATGATTAATAGAAAACAGCAGAGGGTGCAGCTGTTGGGTTTCTGCTGCTGATTATGATAATGAGGAAGATGATTATGGTGTTTCTCATTAATTGATCCTTGCCTGCACCAGAGAGCTTTCATCTCCTCATGATGATATGACATTTATAGGATTTCTGTTCTTCTCCTGACCATGGAGGTCAGCGTTGATGTCGTTGCTCTTTGGCCCAGCTGTGCTTAAAACTAGCACATCGCTCACTGAGCATTTCATTCGCAGAATAAGGTGTAACATGTAATTGGAATATAGATTCCCAAATAAGGGGGTATGACTTATGTACAAAAGCATGGTGATTGTGCAAAGACAGGCCCCCTCTTCTACTCACAGGAACCAGGCACCATACAAGCACATCTAGAATAGAGGTGCTTTATTCAACCCATGGAATAATTGTCTCATAGCCTATCCCATTTTTCTCTCCATGAGACAAACAGCTGAGAGAAAGCCCGTGGATCATAGCACAGGGTCAACCAGCATTCGGCTGCCCAAGAGCAATGGGGGGTGAAGAGCCCTTCTCAGGGCCCCCAAAGTCAGCATCAGCCCTGGATTTGAACTGACTTCCTTCCGATAATGGGTAGAGAGGGTCCTAACCCACTAAGCCTCGCCCAGTGTCTGGGGACTCCCCTTATTGTCTAATGTTGTATTGCACCTGTAGGGCAGTTTGGCAGCACTGTGGATGGACAACATCAACTGCTGATTTGCGCAGGACCCCTTTTTGGAGTTGGGTCGTATACAGTATGACTGCCCACAGGCCTGGGGATACCAGTGACCCAAACCCCCTGTCCATTCAAGCCCATCTGAGACCTTCAACCATGAGACTCACTATCACGCCAGCACATTACTGTCCTGACTGCATAATGGAGCACAGCCTTTATATGTGATTACGGCCTAAGCTTTTGGTTTGATATGGATTCTGTTTCTCTGAGGCAATGTTAACAGCTGGCCATATTTGTGTAGTATCTTGGGCAGTGGTCCGCATGCGAGGTATTTAAAGGACTAGAGGCACCTGCAATGGAAACTCCAAGAAACATGATTTTTCCTTTCTGTACTGCACACAGCTGCTGGAGAACAGTTTAGAGAAGTCGTTGAGTCACGTCAGATTAAAGTGCTGCAGATGTACTTAAGCGCTCATTTCAAATGTCACATCGAGAGGTTGCCATTTGTCACTGGAGATATTTCAGGCCTGATCCTAAGGAGTTTATGCGCAGAAGGGACTGTGAGATACGGCATGACGTCTGAAATGTTGGTGTGAATAATGATGCATCAAAATCAGAATGAAGGTCCCACAAAAGGGTCATCTGGAATAATGTCAGAATTTAGGATCCATCTGCGAGAGTTTGTGTGCATGGATGGCCCGCTTTGCAGTTGTTGAGTTAAGAAGCTCCTGAGCTTTCCGCTCCTGCCTGTGGACAAGTGAAACCACGGTGTGATGTAGATCGTGATGGAGCCATTGAGCAATAACTGTGCAACCTTTCCTCCTTCCAAGGTTAAGAGCTATGAGTTTCATTTTTATGTTATTTAAAATATAGTAATATGTTTGACCGTATGATATCCTCCATTCCAAGCTCTACAGATCCACTCCAGTTCGCCTACTGCCCCAAAAGATCTACAGAGGATGCCATCTCCCACATTCTGCACACCACCCTCAGCCAACCCTCAGTGGACAAGAAGCAAGGGAAGTATGTGAGACTGTTGTTCATCGACTACAGTTCTGCGTTTAACACAATAGTCCTCCACAGACTGTACACCAAGCTGAGGGAGCTAGGACTGAACAACCACCCATGTGCCTGGGTTTTCAACTTCCTCACAGGCAGACCACAGGTGGTGAGAATAGGTGGCTGTGTCTCCAAGACCATCACACTCAAAACTGGGGCTCCTCAAGGATGCATGCTCAGCCCTCTCCTCTACATACATTTTACACTAGAGAGGCCACACACACCTCCAACTCCATCATCAAGTTCGCTGACGACACAGTAGCGCCGGGTCTCATCTCCAATGACGATAAGACAGCCTACAAGGAGGAGGCAGATAACCTGACTTCATGGTGCTAGGAGAACTGCCTCCAACTTAACTTCAGCAAGACCAAGGAGCTGGTGATGGACTTCAGGAGGACTAAGGAGCGCTCCTGCTCCCCTCTCTACATCAACTGGAGAAGTTTAGAGTTTTCTTAGGACTTTTTTCTCAGGCGCTGTGGAAAATGTCCTGAGCCAGAACATCATATCCTGGTACAGCTGTATACAGGACTTTAAGGAACTACAGTACAGAGAGTGATTCAGGCAGCAGAGCGCTGCATCAGATCTTCTCTACTGTCTCCGTGGGACATTTATAGCAGGAGATGCCGGAGCAGAGCAACCAGGACCATCAGAGGCTCGTCTCATCCCAGCAACTGTCTGTTTGTGCTGCTGAAATCAGGCAGGCGCTTTAGGAGCATTACGGCAAAAACAGAGAGACCCTTAATACACACAACCCATTTAAACCCTTCCCAACTGTCACCAACCTGCTCTTTTTAACAATACACTTTTGCTGCTTACATGTACATTTATATTTATTTATATTTATACTTATGCCACCTGCACTTTAAATGCAAAGCTATCATCATATGCACATGTAGTTTTTTAACCTTTAGATTATTTCCTATATTAGATCTTCTGTATTTCTCTATATCATATATACAATTTTAGTTATTGTAACTTTTTAGTTTATTGTAAGATTTTTAACTTGATTTATACTTAATTCTGTTTCACTACATATTGTACCTGTATAATAATAATGTCATACCCGGCTCGTACGATCCTCGTGTGTGCCACGCCCCCTGATTATCCACGTGTGCTTCCCTGATCGTACCCAGCTGTGTCGAGAAGGGTCTGGCTGCAGAAGGGACCTGAGAGCGCGTGTCCTCTGTCAGGCCCCTTTCCACTCTCAAGCCCATACGTCATTTCCGTTCGAACGACAGAATTCTTCTTGTCGCGAGCTATAAGAATCAATTTTGTCGTGCGGATAATTCTCAAGTCGTAGAATGTATGGCTTAACTATTTAAAAATTAATTATCACGTCGAAATACGCGTGTGTCGAACTCATCGCCTTACTACAGGCAACTCATGTTTACCTTAAAAAAGTCCTAAGAGTAGTGCTCGGGCACATAAAAAAAGTCAGCCAAAGACAAAGTAAACTTTATAGTCATTATGGAATATTATTTAGCACTATATAACGTAGAATACAAGTATTATGATATTAAAAAGTATGCCAAATATCCATGATGTAATCATTACAATGTAAACATTATAATGTAATCAACACAATGTAATCAACTGAATATGTATTTGCACCTTTTGTTAGTCTGAATTTCTGTTAACTACTTTATGTTAGTCCTGAATCTATGAATATTCACTTTTATTAATGTATATTTTATTACTATGTTAAAGGACAAATATATTATCAACCTTTTAGTTAGACAATGTGTAAAAGGCTGAAACTGCCAAGGTTTACTACTGAAGGAAGGGATTCTCCTGAGTTCACCAGAAGTTCACGGCTGAGCATTTTTAAAAAACCAAGTGGAGCTGCTCGCGCCACCATTATGTTCAGCCGAGAGACCAAACGGTAAAAGAAATGATGGACAAACGTATCACCTAGGGGTGTGGATTAAGAGAAAAAACAATTATTGTGAATGGCTGAAGGAATGATGATGCTTAAGTGACGAGATATTTTTAAATGATAAGAACTTATATAAAAATTGGTGTAAAACAGTACTGGACACACTTTGTGTCCAGCCTTGGTAGTAACTTCATTGTTGCAATAAAGACTGAATTCTGGATACTACACAAGCGGACCTCTGACTTCTGATTTGGCGGGGAAGGAGAAAAAACCACGACATCATCTCAGCTACTGTATATACAAGTATATAGAGAGACAAGACGACGTGACTCCGACGTGACTTACCGTTATCAGGAGTGGCAAGATGGACTTCGTAACTGAATATTACACTGAAGAAGAGAAAGATACCATTGTCTATCCCTTTTTATTTCAATTTTCAAATGTTTCAAAGACATGCATTTGTTTTTAGAAAACACAGCCGACAAGGGCTTAATCGTGTTTTGTGGTTTAGTGTAGTAGGTTCACTGTACAGTACATTGTTATTGTCACAACCGATCGTTCAGACCTCATGTGGACCACGCCCACCTTATTTATCTCGTGTGAATCCCGCTTGTTACCAGCTTTCCTGTTTGATCTTGTTTGTCTTGTGTATTTCAGTTTGTGTTCTAGTTCATTCCCCAGATCTGTCGTTGTTGTTGCTACGTGCCTTGTTCCCTGTGATTCCCTTTTTACCCTGATTAAACCCCGTTTATTCGCATTCACGGCTCCCTTCGCCTGCTTCTCCGCACCCGATGCCAGTTATTTTATATATTAGTCATATATATATATATATATGCATCTGTTTTTAGTGAAAAATCCTTAATCACTGATTGCAGTACTATAAATTATTGTATAATTTCAAAGATCTGTTATTTGTATATAGTATTTGTTGTCATTTTATACAGTAGTTCATATATTTAAGTGTTTTATACTGTATTCTGTTGACATTCTGTTGGGTTTGAAAAATAAACCTTTTGCTGTTTTGTGAGGATTTTTTTATTATTATTAAAAACAACATAGTTTGTAAATAACTAGAATAGTAGTTTTTCTTGTAGAAATTTAATTCTCCTTAGGAAAAAATTAACATAGTAAAAATATTGTATTATGGCCAGTACCAAAGCACAACTTTTTACTGGCAAACGTTTATTTAAATTAGGCAATTATACAACGATTTCAACTTCACATTATATTATTGTCTTCACAATGTAATTAAAAAAAATTTATTTGTTTTTTTTATTAAAAAATGACTGACTTCGTCATATGTTTACATAATATTGAGGTATGTATTAATATATCATATATAGTGTAATACACGGTAAGAAAGTTCTAATGAGCTATTTAGGCACACTAGACTCTAAATCTATGTTGGAACACTGAACTCTAGACAACGTTATTAAAATGATCTTATTACTTCGCACATATCTTGGGTAAAACAAATATGTTTTGTCAATAACCATCCATCCATTTTCCAAACCGCTTATCCTACTGGGTCGCGGGGGGTCCGGAGCCTATCCCGGAAGCAATGGGCACGAGGCAGGGAACAACCCAGGATGGGGGGCCAGCCCATCGCAGGGCACACTCACACACCATTCACTCTCACATGCATTCCTACGGGCAATTTAGCAAGTCCAATTAGCCTCAGCATGTTTTTGGACTGTGGGGGGAAACCGGAGTACCCAGAGGAAACCCCACAACGATATGGGGAGAACATGCAAACTCCACACACATGTGACCCAGGCGGAGACTCGAACCCGGGTCCCAGAGGTGTGAGGCAACAGTGCTAACCACTGCACCACCATGCCGCCCCTGTCAATAACCAATAATGCACAAAATATGTTTATTAGATTATGACTTAAAAGTTTCCGTATAAACATTTAAATGCTGACATTATTAAAGTACAATATTTGACGGCATAAATATGGCACAAGAAAATAATGATTAAAAGTAAATATTAGCTATAGTATGATGTCTCACAATAATAACACATACAGTAGCACTACATTTATTTACACACACATATGTACAACTATATTGTTCAGGTTTGAGACGGATTCCATCATTTAAACAGAAACAGGCAAGACGGATTTGTCCACAGGACGGATTGTTTGTTTGTCTCTTGGAAAAAATAATCTCACTCCAAATCTGCTGAAATATAAAGCAACAACACACAACAGCGTGTTCATGGAGGCAGCCATGTTTCAATGGAAGATCGTCACCTCGGAATTTCCGGATAATCTTTCGTTTTAACGGAAATGATGTAGGGGCTTGAGAGTGGAAGGGGCTTGACAGAGGACACGTGCTGTCAGGCCCCTTCTGCAGCCAGACACTCGTGGCTGCGTCGGATTATGTTTGCCCAGTCTTGTGTATTTCAGTCCGTGTCTTACGTTGGTTCCCGGTCCGTCACTGATGTTTGTCGATGTCCGTACTTCCGATCTCTGTTTCGCCAATAAATCCCCAGTATTTCCCCGTATTCTGCCTGTCTGCCTGCTCCTTGCTCGCCTGCCCGAGCGATCACTTGCTAAATTGGCACCGATCATGGCAGAATGACGGACCCAAGAAAGAAGAGACGGCAGAGGAGAAATAGTTCTGAGGAGCCGACGATCCACCTGGGGGCTTGCTCTCTCCCCAGGCTTTGGCTCCCAACTGGGAGCGAGGAGGAGGAGGAACCCCTCCTACTCCGGGAACCGGAGCCAGTCGTCGCGGAACTGCCACCGCCCCTCGAGCGGTAATGCTTCAGGCCAGAGCAGCTGGCCAACAAGGGGGCTGGACGCTATTCCGTGTGTGCCCCGGCCTCTTAAAGGGACCACGCCCGGTTCGCCCGCACGGGACTTGCCAGTCCCGCCGCCTGTGGCAACGACCCCTGAAGCGCTCCCTTCGCCTCTGCCTGCTGCAACCGCTGCGCTCCCCGCTGGAGGTTCCGGCTACGCCCACGGCCCTCACTAACCAGTACTTCACCCTCCAGGGACTTTATTGGAGGGTGATGGACGACCCAGCCATGCAGGGCTCCCTGGAGGAGGACCAGCTGGCCGCGCAGCTGGGGTGGGATTTCGCAGCGTTCTCTCTCGCCTCTTCTCCAAGCGACCTGGAAAGATTGGCAGAGGATCTCTGGAGGCTGACCCTGCTCCGGAGAGCAGCGGCTCCAGCGCCCGAGCAGCCGCCATTGCCTACGGCTCCAGCGCCCGAGCAGCCGCCTGCGCAGCCCGAGCAACCGCCACTGCCAGCGACTCCAGCGCCCGAGGCGCTCCCTCTGCCAGCGGCTCCAGCTCCCGGGGCGCTCCCTCTGCCAGCGGCTCCAGCGCCCGGGGCGATCCCTCTGCCTGCGGCTCCAGCTCCCGGGGCGCTCCCTCTGCCAGCGGCTCCAGCTCCCGGGGCGCTCCCTCTGCCAGCGGCTCCAGCTCCCGGGGCGCTCCCTCTGCCAGCGGCTCCAGCTCCCGGGGCGCTCCCTCTGCCAGCGGCTCCAGCGCCCGGGGCGCTCCCTCTGCCTGCGGCTCCAGCGCCCGGGGCGCTCCCTCTGCCAGCAGCTCCCGCACCCAGGGTGCTCCCTCTGCCAGTGACTGTGCCCCTTGTGACTCCTGTTCCTTGCCCCATGCCAGTCCCTTCTGCCCCAGACCCGATCCTGGCGACTCCTTTGCCCTCACCCCGACGAGCTCAACCCCCACTAAAGGTCCTTATGTCTGTGTCCCATAAGGGGAGAGGACACAGACGCAGGGCTGGGGTCCCTCCCTCGCCTGCGCTGGGGCTCAGTCGGCGCCTGTGGGTCCTGGCCTTCCGGGTCGGCTGTCGCCTGCGGGTCCCCCTCCACGGCCTCGTCGCCCTGCCTTGCTCCCCGCTCCGGTGCCTTGTCGGTCGCCTGCAGGGTCCCCGGACGCGGCTCCTCCGTCGCCTGCGGTTCCCCTCACTATGGCGCATCGGAGGACGTCGCCGCCTGCTGCGGCTCCCCCCCTCTCCTTGCCCTCGCCAGGGTCCCCTCCAGCTCCCTCGTCCCCTTCCCTGGTTCTCCCTCCTCGGCCCCTCCGTCGGTCCCTCGCCGTGCCTCCTCTGCCCCACCGAGGTCCCCTCCAACCTCCCAGCCGCCTGCGGCCCCTCCGGCTGCCACCTGTCGCCCGCTGGGGCTCCCTCGGGCTCCCCGTTATTCCCCCTCCTTCTCTCCCTACTCTCCTGCCCCTGTCCCTCCATTGTTTGCTCCTCCTCCCGTCTTTGTTCCTCCCGTTTCTGCTCCACGTTCCCCAATGTTTCCTCCGTTCACTCCTGGCCCTTTTGTTTCACCTGTTCCCTTTCAGTCCCCTTTCCTGATCTGTCTGTCCGCCTTTCCCATCTTATGTCAGGTCCTGTCTTGGTTTCTTCCCCTGTGTCAGTTCTGTCTGTCCGTCCTGTTCCCTGTGCCTCGTTGACGGTTTTTTCTTGTTTTCCAGGTTCTGGTTTCCCCTCGACTTGTCCGTCGCCTCCCCTGAGGCACGCCCAGAGAGCGCGCCTTTGGGGGGGGGGTTCTGTCATACCCGGCTCGTACGATCCTCGTGTGTGCCACGCCCCCTGATTATCCACGTGTGCTTCCCTGATCGTACCCAGCTGTGTCCAATTATGTTTGCCCAGGCTTGTGTATTTCACGTATCTTACGTTGGTTTCCCAGTCCGTCATTGATGTTTGTCGATGTCCGTGCTTCCGATCTCTGTTTCGCCAATAAATCCCCAGTATTTCCGCATATTCTGCCTGTCTGCCTGCTCCTTGCTTGCCTGCCCGAGCGATCACCCGCTTAATCGGCACCGATCATGACAAATAATAGATACCTTATTGATGCCTGTGGGGAAAATGTCTTTATGCCTCCCTCAGCTTGCTCTTTCTAGAGTAAACTGTCTGCAAAGGGCAGCCACCGGTGCCCAGGGAGCTGGGGGTTGAGGGCCTTGCTCAAGGACCTGTGCTGAGGCTGGGTTTGAACCACTGACCTACTGATTATAGACATACAGGCTTAGCCCTCTGCACCACACATTGCCCCCTAATAGAGCAGGGGAGAGTATGAATGCAGTCCCCCACTACCAGAAATTATGCAGTCGAGATTCCTACATTTGGGGAATTCGCAGTGGTCAGCACAGCCGCAGTGCAATGGCTGGGCCTCACCCTGGGTGAACTACCTTCATGATCATGGTATCTCCCTTGACAGGTAAGTATAACCATGTATGTGATGAATAAAGTATCTTTTATACTGTATCTTGTATATGTTGTTGTTCTACATTATACCAGCTGCATTGCATGGGTAAAGATGCATAATTTGATTATTGCCTTGCATGTAATTACTGCAATTATATCAGAACAGGATTCATATTTTTAATTCATTTTGTCCGCTAACAGACAGCAGTGCTGTTTGCAAGGGTGTAATCACATTTTCAGACTTAAACATTAATATTATCACCTAGACCTGTTGACTTTAGTTTGGATTTCCATGCTCTGTGCGGTTAGATGATGAGATGTGGTTGAGCTTCACCAATGGATTGCAGCTCATGGTGAACCACACAGGCTGGCGTCCTCCTTGCTGCGGCAGATGGGTGAACGAGCTAATGGATGTGAGAAAGCATTCACATGAACCTAATGCCTGTGGAAATGGAAAGAGCCACTACCACAGGGTCACACACATAGTGTTTCATTGAAAAGTGGACTCTTTACATACTGTAAAAGCTACAGAGAAAATCACCATATAAGTCATGTTCCATCAGGTATCATAATTATTAAGTTAAATTAAAAATGTTAACTGCTTAAAATGTGCGGAGGAAAGTGATCAATTCTATGTGTTCGGAAAGCAGCAGTAGGTGGGCAGATTGTTGGAATTTTAATGTAATCTGCACCTTGCATAAATAAAGCATACAGTGAACATCAATTGGAAATTGATGGATGTCTGTGTTCTGATTTTCCTCGTATTCACATTATTAGATCCATGAGAAGACATCACTTCCTGTAAGAGGTGATGTGGTCATTAGTGTCATCCTCCCTCCACATTGCTTTGTCTTAGGTAAAGCTTGACACTAAAACCCCTCTAATAACAGGTCAAAACTGTAGTATTGATGTCATGAAGGTCACCCCATCAGCCTCCTCACTGTGTGTAACCCAAGGACCTCATGGTTATGCTCTGTGCAGAGATCCATTTGGCATTAGCATTATTATAGCAACACAGACAGCACTGTGATGATATTAAGAGAGCTTAAATATATCCCACCCTCATCAGCAGTTTTCTTTAATATTATATAATATCCTCCACAAAGTATTAAAAAATAAAGCTTAAAATAGCATCCCATTTATGAATGCTCTGGGCCTGGAAATCACATGCCTGCATTATGTACATAAGACTGAGAGGAATCGAAAGGAACTGTTTACAGACGGGATGGTTATCAGGTCCCAGTGGTGAAAGAAAAAGAGACACGTTTGATTTGAAAGCCGGCTCTCTTTGCCCATCCACCATTCCTCTCCAGCCATAAAAGCCCCTCGTTCCTCATTAACACTCGGTCCCATTGGCCTAAATATTCTGTGTGTCTTTGATGAGTTGCGTGTCCCACATGCTCACAACTGTACTGAAGGGAATTTGCCAGTGGCCAATTCCAGCGTTCGATCAGAGGCCGCATGTCCATGAACCTACAGAACCACCACACCGAAAGGGTCTCTCTCTCTCTCTCTGTTGCTCTTTCAGGAATGTCACCTTGGGCCCAGTGATCTATCCCACCCAGAAGAAGTTAATAAAGTAATTGACATGCATGAAAACATAAGCAAACCATGCTTACTCCGAGGCCTTGGAGGAATTGGCTGAGTTGACTCCTTCCTGCCAGCCTCCTCTCCTCCCTGTGGTCTCCCTGCACCTTCTTCTCACCTTCTTCCAACCTCACACATGCTCATCCTTTTCTCTCATTCTCCTTCTCCACTCAGGTCAGGAAAATTGATTCATAGAGCACAAAGTGATTCTTTCTGATGTCAGGCTCACACAGGAGGTTTTTGAAAAGTTAATTGGCTGCATAATCAGCTTACTGGCGGAGAGTTAGGATGAGCTCTTGGCACGCGGCTGGTGCGCTCTGTATTATAAAATTCCCTTCTATCGCATTAAAATGGACCTACATAAATGAACTGGTCTCCATGGAAGCGTGGCTCTGTGTTTTCACTTGTGAACACAGGAATGAACATTTGTGTGGATAAGACATATTTGGACAGTTGTTCCCTTTCGTTGGAGGACTTGCACATCAAAGGCAGCAGAATGAAAAATCCAGACGTTAGGCAGATGGTGGCAATACATATTAAGGAGGCAGGGCTTCATTTTTAAGGGCCGAATAGGAGAGAAGCATCAGCAGAAACACTGCTGATTGGTCTATAGGGAGGAGAAAACTGAAAGACTAGTAGAGAGATATAAAAGTGAGTGCTGGGAAATGGATGGATGAGGTTTGTTTGTGTTATGTTAGCAGCAGATGTACACTGTTAGACTGCAAGGAGAAGATATCAATCGCTGGCCTGATTGTGGAAGAGCACAACAAGAATGAGAGTCACAGCCATGCTGGCTGTCCAGAGCTTTCTCAAAAAAAAAACAATATCTTTATCACAATGGATAAAAATGACTGCAAAATAAATAATATATATGTAATTTGTATGTATTTGCAGGTCACTAGAAAGTAGCTATTCAGCGCTGGATTTGGGAGAGCACAAGTCAGTGCATGCTTCTTCATAACATTCTGTTCAGTGACCATGAATTGAGGGGAATTAAGTTATTTTTTTAACATTAAATCAATAAAAATCAGTGCTATTTTTCTTGGTTTTTGTTAAACAGAAAAGGAATGACTGCAGCAAGCATTTTACACACCTGGGCTTTTGTTCTTCCTCGCAGTTTTATAAATTATGGTTTTGCGATGCTTGATTAGGGTCGATTGCCATTGTTATTCATATGCACTAATGTGTTTCAAAACTCTACTTTGATGAAGTACTTTGATGTAATAGAGCAGAAAATTTGCTGGGATGGAGAATTGCTATTGACGTGTCTGCAGCTCCTTGGAAGACTGTAATTTTGTTATTTTAAACAGTAGGTGCATGTCTTGTGGAGAATACTCATTTTTACCTTTTGATGTTTGTTTTTCATGCATTACAATCTGTCCACCTCAGAGAAGTCATAAAAGGAAATCATAAAGGCATTCCTGCTCGCTTCATACATTTTCATATGAATGATGGATTCTTGGTAGATTATTGATTATTTTCATATAGCAGCTATTAGTCAGACCCTCTCATGCCTCTCTATGGAGCAGTGCTTCCACAGTTCTAATGATGATTTTGTTTTTGTGAGTTTTTCAGTTATTTGGTTATTTTAATCTATCCAAGTCTGTATGCAGTGAAAAAAAAAGTGAAAGAAAAGTTGGCAATAAGAGGGAGAAATGGGAGGTGCGGCTTGAGTCACGTCATTTTGAAAGCATGTAATCCTGAGCCATTATTCCCTCCGGTGATGTTAAAGGCATTGCTCCCTAGTGATGTTAAAGGACTCACTCCTCCACTTTCTATAGGGAAGAGGGAGAAAGAGAGGTAAGGAGCATGCAGTGACGCAGTGTGATGACATACCCGCCACCTCAGGGATCAGAACCCGAGTGCAGCCCTGCGGCAGGTGGTACCTCAGCACCACACTAGTTCAAATGGAATAGAACAGAAGTCCAGTGACTCAAGTGCCAATCCTGCCACCAACCCCCAGAATTTTCTGGAAAGTTGGAGGACCTGCTTGCAGGGCTGGATGTAGGTTAACATCATACCCAGGGCAAAATTATTGCAGGCTAAGGGCCTTGCTCAAGGTGCCAACAGAGTAGAATCACTCCTGGTATTCATGGCATTCAAACTGGCAACCCTCTGATTGCTGGCATAGATAACAAGCTTCAGACCCAGCACTCCACCCAAACAGGGTAAGGGAAGGCATGTGGCTAATTCAGTTCAAGGGAAGTTTCACTGCTCCTTTCAGACAATATCCCGCACTATCTCTGAGCAATTTTTGGGCATCACAGCTCACCTATTTCTACTTTCAAAGGAACAAGCTTTCAGCCTCAACAGAGGAATTACGCGTAGCTGCTTTGGGGCAGCGGTGAATAAGTAGAACTGGGTTGAATGGAATTTAAATTCTATATAAAATATGGTGAATGTGGATTTTTTTTTCCAGACATAGTTATACAATAAGATGCTATGAACACAAGTTATTGACTTCACAAGCAGGAAAAATTATAACGCATAATGTTCTTCTCCCATTACCTGCTACAGAATATACATGCTGGAGAAGGATAACAGCGAGACCTGGCATGTTTAAAACTAGTAAGGCATTTGAATACTTTTTTCATAATATTCAAAGGAGACTATAATTAAAGAATGTTTGTTTATTGATCCATAGTTCAGTTCATTTCAAGCATTTTAACCAAAGACCTGTAGGAGTGCTTCCGACTTCTGAACAAGTCCAGCAAAACTGATAGAAAGATTTGGACTTGAGGGCAATGACTAGAGACTTGGACCCAACTTGGACCCTATGACTCGAGACGACTTGAAGTTATAGTGTCCCCCTCTGGATACCATAATGTTAATTTTATCATTTCAGTATATATTTATTCTCTGCTGTCTGCATTTTCAATTAACAAGGCCTCCTGAGACAGTTTGTTGGAAAGATGCATCACTCACAGCATATACACAGACATAAAAACTGTGAGGACGACCGTAAGTGGGCAGTCTCTATTCAACCTCTATCTGCCTATAAAGAATGTATCCTACGACGTACTTTGGGGGGCTTTTAATGCAGAAAATTTAAATCACTAAAGATAAAAAACTGACATATGTAGGGCCTCAAGTTACATGACTCACAACTCAACTTGGACTTGAGTCACAAATTTGATGACTTGGACTCGATTTGGACTTAAGGGCAAATGACTCGAAACTTGATTTGGATTGCAATGTTTTGACTCGAGACTTAACTCAGATTCATCAAGGAATGTCTTGATCCCATCTCTTGTCATAGGTCAAAGCAACAGAAATGCTCCAAGTCTCAGGGGTCAAAGGTTGGGAAAATGTTTCCTGTGTCTCTGGAGCATTTGGAAGAGTGTTGTTAAAGATGGTGATGAATATCACTGAAATGTGCTGAATTTTCCCACAGCCACACCATCTCCTGTGCTCAGGCTGCCCATGTTTCTAAGTGCTTCTCTGGCCTGTGTCTTTGCATTTTTAAGCTGGACCTAACATACTTCTGTTACCACAATAACGTCACAATAAATCGAGCATAAAAACATTAGCATTCCCTAGCCTTAAAAATATTGTGGGAAGATCCATGGTAAATAAAGAAGAATTACATAACTGTACTTGTACAGTACCTCGATGGTATGACATGGATGAGTGAAAATCTGTTACTGTATTCAGTTCATTTTGAGAGGTGCTTCAGTCCGAAGGATGTGTTCTTGCCAGTAGCCAGTTAATACAGCTCAATATTAAAGCTAATAAAACAAATACAATTACCAAATTTCAAATGCAGGGGTGCCATCATATTCGCACAGCTTCTCTCCATTTTATATAAATGACAGTAAGCTCATGTTAAGTCCTGTGTTCTCATGCGTTTCTCCAGCTTGTGCATCTAGGACACATACAATGTTTCATTACTACCCGTGCATCACATGCAGGAGGCAGGGACGGATTATGGGTTGTGTTCACGAGGGCCTCCCCCCCCACCACCACCAGCACCACCACCACAACCACCACAATTCAAGGGCCCTTGGCAGCCAAACGCCCTCCCTATAGGGTCAGGGGCCCTTGTAGGCAGAGGATCAAAGAATGTAGGCCCTCTAAAATAGACAAACGAAAATACATTGTTGGTAAGCGTTGCAAATTGTTTTGGGCTAGGGGCCCCACGGGCCCCCTGCACGCCAAGGGCCCCTTGGCAGCGGCCCCACTGGCCCGGTCCGTAATCTGTCCCTGGCAGGAGGCTGCAGAAGGGAAAGGGTCACACATACACATGCAGCACAAGTGTGCAGGCAATCCACTCACATGACATCCACAGGAAGGCACTTATCGTGACTCATGTTTGAGCAGATTACAGTAGCTGTTTAAACATAGTAATGTATGTACCGGACAAGCAAAAGGGCAGGTTTTCTGTCTATTCAGAATTTGAGACTCTTTCTCTCTCTTTCAGTTGTCAGACAAGAAGAGATGATGTGTTGAGGGATTTTAAACTTGCAGAATAATAGGGTCATGCTTCTGTGATTCATTTATGTGTGTGGTAGATAATGGGGAATCACTAGGGGGAAATGACATCGCAGGGATTCAGGAAGTCAAATTCAGGATGTGCAGAGTATTAATTGCAGATGAACATGTAAAGATACAGCAAGCGGAGGTGGACACATCAGCAGACAGTCAGCAGCCTCTTCTATTCTATTCTTCTGGAATCCGCCCAGCTGGCCCTAGTAATGCTTCAGGTGCTGGTCAATCCAGTCAGCACCAGCTGGGCCTTATTCTGTGAGAGGCATCTCTGGGCATAGGGATGGTGATCAATCACAATCAGAATGCAAAATAGTTGCACAATCCAGCCTGATCGGCTGCTTTACATATTTGGTTGTCTGACCTGTGTTCTTTTTTCAACTATTTGACAACCTATAAAAGTGACCCATTCATTTGATTGAAAATTTGCCTGTGATTAATGTAGCATGTAATTACCTTTGCACATCCAAGTTCTTTAAATAAAAACTATTATGCAAAAAAGAACAGCAATAATTAAAGTAAATTGTGAATTTGACCTGCAGAACACTTGTGTGTGACAGGACTGTAACATAGGACTGTCACGTGTGCCTCACAAACTGGGTGACTTACATGAGTCACAGCGCAGACTCTCAGTCCCAAAGTTTTAATAATTAGTAGAAAAATGCATGAATGATTTCTGTCCATATGGTATCATACTGCATGCAAAGAAATAAATTTGCATCTGTTTGTGAAAATAGCCAAATAATGCCAATAGTTTTATATTAAAATGAATTTAAATCTATATTAAATGAATGTCCAGGTGTGGAGACATAACCCAAAGTGTACAGTGAATAGTCTGAATATATGGTCGCCCTTAAAAAATGCTGAATGCTGGAAGTTTAAGGAGCTGCTGCTCCTACAAGGTTTGGGGAGACTCCGATATCACAGTCTTGTGGGGACAGTTCTTCAGTCCCCAGAAGGATAACCTCAATTTTATAAAAATTCCAAAAGTTTTTTGTTTTCTTACTCATGGTTATGGATAGGGCTGTCTAGAGTCATGTGACAGGAGTCACATGATCAGCTGTCACAGGAAATGGCTTCATGCTGCCTTTGTTCTCTGAAATGGTTAAAGCAGTAGGAATATGAAATGTGTTCACTAGGCAAAACAAAATGTGTTTTGGGTTATCAATAGTGCTGTTGTTGGTGATGTTTATAATATTGTAAAGGTGAGTTTCTGAGCCATGCTGCTTAATTCATAAGACTAATGCAGTTCTGGGTTTAACCACAAAGTGGCATTTATTGCCCCAGTATCACGGCCCACGGTGCCCATCTCCACCACTTACTGCTAAACACATAAACACAGGCACACATGCTATATACAACTATTAACATTTCACATGGCACATGACATACAGTACAATGACATACAACGTATGGCGAGACTATGGAGAATTACTATTTATGAAGTTGGGACCAGTCCAACCTGCTGCACTGCCCGCTGGTACCTCCCAGTGCTACACTATCCCCCCCAGGGGTTAACCATCCCGGAACCCTCTATCTTGGGTGACCAGCCCTTCTTCCTGATGAAGCAGTACACCCAAACGGGGTCCTCGGGCTGGAAGGCCTGTGCCTGACTATTGCCATGGCCTGATGATCCCTGGCCAGCATGTGCACAGTCTGCAGATTCTCTCGGAGCTGGCACAGGTAGTCCAGTCCTAGTGAAACTGGCAGCTCCAGCTCATGCTGAACATCAGCTCCACTGGGGTTCGTAACTCATGACCACAGGTGGTGGGGGTGCAGCTGATGCTCTCCTGCGCCTCTGCATGAGAACCCCATAGGACCAGGGGAAGGTGGGCATCCCAGTCATGCTGGTACCCGTCCATGAAGATTGCCAGTTGTGCAGATCATTTAGGATGCAATGAAACTGCTCTGAGGGTGAAGAGGGGTGTTGTGGGTCCCCAGCCACCAGCAGACCTTGTTAAACACCTACGCCTCAAAGTCCCTCCCCTTGTCACTCCAGGAGCTTAGCTATTGCAGTGTTGGCACTGTGGCCAGGAATCACAAACGCCTCAGGCCACTTCGTGAAGTAATCCATGACCACGAGTATGGAGCGGTCCCCGGCCTCATTGGAGGGGTAGGGGCCCAGGACATCTACCCCCACATGCACCATGGGAGCGCCAGGTATGACTGCAGGGAAGCCCGGGATTGCCGGCTAGGGCCCCTTCAAACTGCACAAGCATTGCAGCAGTGCACAAACAGTGCTCTATGTCCTGCCAGCAACCGGACCAGTGAAATCGCTGCCGCAGCTTCCCCAGCATGTTTTTCACCCATAAGTGTCCAACCCTGATGACCCCATGTACTGACCTCAACACGTCAGAGCACAGGCTCTGGGCCTGCGGAAGTTTCGCAGCCACACCAGTGGTGTGTGATCCGTCCACAACCGGAACCATCAGCCACAGAGGTAGGGATCCTGTCAGGTTATACAATAGTTGCGCTCATGCCGGGTAAGTGTCCAGCTAAAGTACGCAACTACACGCTCCTCTCCGGGTCCTGCCTGTCACAGCACAGCACCCAGCCCTTCATTACTAGCATCAGTGTCCTGAATGAAAGGGAAACATGGATCCGGGTAAGCTACCATGGGGGCATTGGGCAGTGCTGTGCAAAGCTGGTTAAAAGCCACAGCACCGACAACCATCCTTGCGAAACTGCTTCCCTTCTCTGTAAGACAGTACAGCGGCAAAGTCCTTCACAAAACGTCAGCCCCAGGAAGTGGCATAGCTCTTTCACATTTCACATCTTTAACCCTGCCTGCCATATTGCAAAGAACAGTCTTTAGGTTCCGGAGTGCCCCGGCAAAATCAACAGCAATGTACAAGCGGATGGTCGAGATAGACGACGCGCTGCGATTGGGGAATGTAGGCCAGGACGTGCTCCATGAGCCTCTTGAAAGTGATCGGGGCATTGCAGAGACCAAACGACATCCACTGGAAGCGCGGTGATGGAAGACCTCATGTCTACCAGGGCTCATCAGGGCATCTCATTCACCAGCCAGCTCACTCTGGGTGCAGCTGTGAGAGTGTGTGTTGCGGGTGGCGCTCCCCTTACAGCTCCCCCTGCCCAGCGTTTCCTGGTTGCTGTTCTGGGTGAGGGTATGGAAATGGGGCGGGGCAGACACAAGCAAAGTGTCAGACTTCCCCACAGCGTTAGCAGGAGGCAACTGCTGGCAGGTGACATCTCCGCCATGATTCTGTGCGGGTCATATATACTAGCTGTCCCTCCTCATTATCAGAGCCCTTGGGTGTGCAGGTGCAGCTTCTGCATTGTGTGGCTGGCAACAGGTGTAATGTAGCAGGCAGGGATAGGATTGCCTCGGCTGTTCTCCGCTCTGGTGGTAAAGCCTTGATAAAGGCATGGAGAGCCAGATCTTCCTCTGTGGGGAAATTGCTGGTAGCCCCTCCATGTGAAGATGTATTGGTCCATCATGAACGCTCCAAGAGTCTCAATCCCACCTCTGCCGGTTTGCTAGTTCTACCCTCGCCACTGACAGCCGCCGGCTGAACCGCTGCTCCAGTGTCTCCACCAGGGGGGTAAGGCTTTGCTACTCGCCGGAAACCAGGCTGAGGAGACCCTAAAGTGGTTCCTCCTCTACTGCCAACACCAAATGCATCGCTGTCTCCTCCTCACTCCAGGTGTTGTGCTGGGCTGCCAGGTGCACTTGGATGAGGTAAGTCTCCTGCGACTCCATCCATCCGTAGTGCTGGAGCTTACATGCAGCTTGCTCATGTGCCAATGCTCCTGGCTGGGAGGCTTTAAGATGATGGACTGGAGTGGAGTGGAGCGTGCTCAGTCCTTCGGGTTGCCCCGGGAAGGCGCAATGCTCGGTTCCTGGGGGATCCGTCTGATTGGCTGGTGCTCACCATTGCTGTAAGAGCTCGTATTGCAGAAGTAGAAAAGGATTGTAGGACTCCTGTAATCCCACCTCTGACACCATTGTAAAGGTGAGTCTCTAAACCATGCTGCTTAATTCATGATGCTAACGCAGATCCAGGTTCAACTACAAAGTGGTGTTTATTGCACCCAAACTAGTCATACTGAAACCCACCGTGCCTGTCACCCTGCTTACTCCTAACACACATGGTGGGCATAGCAACACAAAGGCAGTTCAACCTGCCTCACTGCCCGAAGGAACCCCTCAGTGCTACAATATATACACACGGGATGGATATGTCTTTAATTAAAATTCACATAAAGAATTTTCCAGTTTAAAAAAAAGTCAATAAAAATCACCTTGTTTGGAAAAAATGTTTTATCATACATACATAGACAGAGCTAGTCTGTCCTAAGTGGATTAATTATTCTCTGTTAATCAACGTGGAGCCTTTCTCTAAAGTGGTTATTATGGTATAATTTCTCTGGATAATGGTGGTCAGCGATGCTGTTTTTCAGTTGTTGCTCTGGGTGAGCTTCAGTTTTAAGGGCAGCTAGCTCATTGACATGCAGGTAGTGATTAATCCACAGCCCCAGGGGCCGAAGGCTTACAGATTTCCATCTTCGAGCAGGTAATGCCACATGACAGGACATCCACCAATGGTGAAAATCAGGCCGTGGCTACACATCTGTCTTGCGCAAGTGCGTAATATGATGTCCATCTATTCGCCCTGGGCGCTTCCTCCCCCTGTACGGTGTACGAAAACATTTGACCTCAGTTAATATCACCTCAGGAGGGTGCTGTGGAGGAGCCCAGACACACATACCTACACTGCCTCCAGGCACGGAGACAGGCGAATCCATACAGATCTGTTTAATTAATGCAGGCTTTCTGCCTGAGCCAGTTATCAGCCTCACAGGCATCAGGTGCTGTCAACTCTGTGCCGGGGAGCTGACCTTGCCATGCCCATCTTAAACATGAGGTCCATCCCGTCAGCAGCTGCAGTGGGCCGTTGCCGTGCCCTATTCTGTAGGCCTGCCCACATGTGCTCAGGTGCAAGTTTGGAAAGGGCTAGCCTCAGTCTAAAGCACAGGGCCTGCTATTTCATGCAGTTCCATTCTGCCTCCACTGCCATTAATATTTGTCTGCTTGGAGCACAGCCCCCACCAAGCAGACCCTGGCTAGGGGAGGGGCAGAGAGCATGATGAAACATAGCCGAAAATGGACGACGTCTCCTCTTGGAGGGCCGAGAGAGCTTGGAGCCAGCAGGACCCCAAGCCTTGGAATACCAGCACACAGGCAGGGGGACGTATAAGCAGCTCCACCCCCAGGAGCAGAGAGGAACTTGCCCAGTGTGGATCATCAATATCCACAGACAAGGTGTCATCTCAGTGGGAAGGATCTATTTGTTCATCCATGTGACATTCACATTTCAGACAGAATGGCGACATTGCAGAGCTGGAAGGTGCATGTGAATTCATGAAGGCTGTTTCACTCTGTACATGGGTTCACATTTCGCTGTGCCATGTCACTGAAATGACGGATGCACATGCATCCAGAATCTAATCATGTTGCCTGGCCAGTCATGTACAGCTGAGAAAAACTCCGTCACCCTCTGGAATAGTGAACAGGGACCAGGAAAATAAATCAGGGACATTTAACTTCCGGCCTAGGAGTTGCATTGTTCCTGTGCAGGAAGTGCCCCCCGACCCCCCCGGCTTCAGTTATGGTATTCCAACACCTCATTTACTGGGACTCCTATAGTTAACACACACTTACTGAACAGGGATTCCTATAGCTGACACACACTTACTGAATAGGGATTCCTATAGCTGACACACACTTACTGAATGGGGACTCCTATAGCTGACACACACTTACTGAATCGGGCCTCCTATAGCTGACACACACTTACTGAACGGGGACTCCTATAGCTGACACACACTTACTGAATGGGGACTCCTATAGCTGACACACACTTACTGAACGGGGACTCCTATAGCTGACACACACTTACTGAACGGGGACTCCTATAGCTGACACACACTTACTGAATGGGGACTCCTATAGCTGACACACACTTACTGGACGGTGACTCCTATAGCTGACACACACTTAACGAATGGGGATTCCTATAGCTAACACTTTACACCCATCCATGTTTTCATCACACTTCTTTTTACACCTACTTCTTTATTTGTGTCTTTTTTATGTATTTTGTCTGTCATTGAGTTACATATTTCCTTTTGAGCACAATCCAAGAAGCTGGTGGAAAAGCATTTCAGTTCTCACATGTACAGTGTATGTTTGTGAGCCATACGCTTGAACTGTCACACTGTGTCAAATCCCTCCAAACTGCCTGCCTCACATTCCCCATCTCCCAGATCCACGCAGCTCAGTTTATTTATTCTGCCTAATTTTATGCAGTAGATACCTACTGGGTGCACTTAAGTTGGGTTTTTTCAGGAATGTGGCTTCTGATCGGTCCACATGGGGTGGTAGATGATGACCCCCTGATGTCCTTGGCACTCTCAGCACCTCTTTTTGCATACCTGTATGCACAGATGCATTTATACTGCCACGCTAACATGCTGCCACCCGGTGCTGCACACTCTGTGTCACACTACCCTATCTATGTGCATGAGACTACATCAAGGTCACCACTGCCTCCCTGCTGGAGGGCACAGGGAACTGCTGCAAACATAGAGGAAAGACAGAGCCATGGAGGGAGGTGCGGGAAACCCTCTCAGACTATAGGGGGCAGCCACCGTTTTTTGGCTTAGAGGATGCTGCAATCTCACCTGTTTTAGTGACGAGTGAGAAGGAAGAAAGAAGAGCGTTTGAGGACATGATGGGGGGGGGTCAGTGCTGACCAACCCAATAGGTGACGGAGGTTGCTACCTCTTCTGAGGGGGCACCGACTTAGCAAGCCAGTTTCACATTGTTTCAGACAGGGGGCATCTACAGTGATGCTCACCTGGGTGCCATCTTCTGGAGACTGTCACGGCCAACTACAGTGTGAATATTCCAGCTGTATCGGATGTGGAGTGCACCAACCCCCCCACCCCCAATGAAGGGATTATACATAATGAAATACCACTGCCATTTTCCTGTCTGTATGAGACATGTGTGATGTGGCCGCCTTGTGTCCTCATCCAATGACAGTGTTGACAGTCTCTTTATCATGTAACATATGAGTGACACACTTTGATTTATATATTCGGCATTACTTATTTATATGTACTGTTTACCGCTCAGATGTCAGTGTCATGATTAAAATCCTCTTTTCTGCTTATTATATCCGTGTCCCATTAATTTATTGTCACCTGGATGGTATCCAAAACCAGACAGTAAATCGATGCCAATCTGAGGACTCATCTCTAGCAGATGAAACGCATAACAGAAACTAGGTCATGGAAAGTTGGTGGGCTGGGGAAGCATGGTAAGAAGTGTGTTACAGGAAGAGGAAAGGTGTGGCGATCATTACAGTCCTACACCAACAGCTTCAGCCTCGTCTCATTGGTTTATTTTAAAGGTTCCAGCTGGTTCACCTTAATATCCATTTACTGAGCAGACGCTTTTATCTAAAGCCATGTACAATTCAGAGAGCAGAGTCAGGCAGCCCTTGAAGTAATGTGGAGTTACGGGCCTTATCTGAGGGGTTTGCATCAGTGACCATCCGACCACAGACACAGTGTCCCGAATCACTGAGCCACATACCATCCAAGAAGCTTGACACTGATTGAGAGTGTCCCGTAATCATCAGGAAACCACAGCATCCTCTGCAGATCCAAACCACACATCATAACTAAGGTAAAGCCTTGTTCTGGTGGACAGGGTCATCGATTATCTGCCCCCCATACCCTGCCTCAGCCTCTGCCCCTCCACAGTATGACATCACGTTCTCAGACCTCCCACTCAAACACAGCATTCCAGGCCAGCATTTGGGAGAAAGAACCTTTTCTACCCAACTGGAAAAAAAAAATCTCCCAATTATAAAAGGTCTAGCAGCATCTATTCTGTCGCTGTGAAGGATTTACTGGCAGGCCGGTCATGAATCTCTATAGCTCCTCTGGATTGATCATAATATCAAAGTGTGTGAAAATGCGAGCAGGCACCAGGCCAGATTAGACCGCTTTAAACCTGAAGCGATGAGGCTGCTTTTCTCTTTTGTCTCTGAAATTCAAATGCTGCTTCTGGATGGTGAAAAACCTCAATGCTTTGCACTCTAAGCACATTAAAATATAAACCCCTCATCTTTTAATTGAAATGTTTGTTAAATATAATTACGTACACAGATTACAAGATGCATTTCAGGGAGCGTTAAGGTAGTTTGAACATTTAGCTTGTGAAGTACGTAACCAGAACCTGCCAGGACAGCGCTCTGTGGAACATCTTACCTTCACCGAATGTGATTGTTAGTGCTGAAATGTCTGCTGCAGAAAGGCTCCCCGTGGATCGGCAGTCAGTCTACGGCAGTGGCTCTGTGTTTTCCTTCTGTGTGCGGTGCAAACGTGAAGCTCCTCTGGTCCCCATGTGTCTCCTTCACTCCTCTTTTATCATCCTCCTCTCTCATTCCCATCCGACCCTGAAATGGCTTCCTGCCTTAGAGGATGAGGGACGAATAAAAACGGCCAGCAGTTACCAGCAGCCATTATCACAAAACTGTCACACTTTTTAGGGAAAGACACATTTCTGTTAGACACTCTTTGCTACATGTAGGTAGCGCTGGTGCCGTTTTGTTCACAGATATGGGGTGGTGTGTGAACATTAGCAGGTGTCAGTATCAGGGGGATACCAGCATATAACCTGAGTGTGTCAGGCTTGGCACTGCAGGCCAGGATGCGTGTCATCACCCAGGGCAAAGGTCAGAGGTTATTAATGTTTCTTTGACATCAGGGTGGCCCCAGACATCTCTATCAGAAAACCAGAGACTCCTTCAGGTCTAACTGACTGGATTTATCAAGTCAACATAAAAGCGTAAGACCGTGCAGCATGTCTGCTGTCTCTGAGTGCGATCCAGACATTGCACACCGCAGGGTATGGCTCTGGTATTCAGGAGATGGTCACAACAAGCCAGGCCACAACAGCAGCACCAGCACCTGTCCTTAAGATTCCACTAATGGTCCATCTCAGGCCTTAGGACCCCTTCCGTCCCCAGCCCTGATCTCTTGTGCTTGCTTATGGACATCTTTCTGCTGTTCTTTCTAGACGTTTGCAAAGACTCAAGTCTATTTAGAGTCAAGGGTGGTGATGAAAGCTCTGACAAGACAATGACCTCACTGACCTTTAGTGGTCGGAGTGCAGACCTCTGGGTATCGGTAGGAAAACATTACAAGCTGGGTGGGGGTAGGTGAGGGGGCTGGGGTCACGACCTTCACCATCACTGGCGATGGATATGAACACTAACCAGAACAAGGACGCTGAGGCAGTCATGGGAAGGTGATGTTACAGTAGGGCGGATGGAGCATTGAACCGAACAGGTGGCGTTCCTTTGAGTGACCCACGCAGACCCAGCCCAAGGCCCCTCTGTGGCTTTTTGGGGAAACAGTGAATCTGGGGCTTCATTTAATTAGGCAGAAAACCCATCACACAAATCACCCAATTCAAAATGAACTTCAGCCTGACCAAACCGAAGACGGAGACGCAGTTTTCGCCAGGTGCCAAGCTCTGACGGGTCAGCCCAGTGTTGAGCGGTGGGTGAGATAGGGGGGGGAGCAAGGGATCAACCATGTGGACCTAGAGCCTCACGTCAATCTAGGAGAGCATCTGGGCCACAGGTGTCACAGATGGAGAAGGTCAGATGTCAAGAGAAAGCATCAAAATTTGGGTCAAATGTTTTAATGAGGCAGCCTTTATAAACGCAACACCTCTAAAGTTTCCAGAACATTCTTCCCAGAAACTTATGAGGTGACATCATTGTAGTGCATGCAGTGTTTTACTTAACAAGAAGGATATCTCTTATTTGCTTTTTTCCCCTCCCCCAGCTCCCGCAATCAAGCATTTCAAGTCAAGTGTTTATCATCACCTCATCATTATCACATTAACATTCCCTGCATTTCCTCCTCTTTCCAGTCTCACTGACCTTGGTCCTGTCTCGTTCTGGGTCTCAGGGATCCATACATAATAACACGTGCTGCATACAAGGCGATCAGTCAGGTAACACAGATGCAGAGCTGGCTGTCAGCTTACACTAACTCTCTTCTTCTACGAGTCGCAGGGAGTATTGTAGGAAAGGGCACGATTCCAATGCCAGGAGGGGCCCCACTGTTGTACCCTAGAGTATGGTGCCCGGCCTAATTTATTTGACTGTCTTTTTGCTGTGGGTTCAAGGGAGTCTGCTCACTTAGCCAGCGTCCTCTTCCTCTCGCTCTGCTTCTGAGGGGGCACACAAATAACTGCACTCCTTTTATGGTTTTTATGGAATATAATGTAGCTGTCAGTTATGAAATACTCTCTCCATAACAAAGATGCTTACGGTTGTGAATATAGAAGAGTGGGAACTCTGTACAGATACACCAAAATATAATGAAATCCCTGTTTTACGACCGGCCATGGTGATGGATGGCAGATCTGGATGACAGCCCTGAATTTACCACTGGCCAGAAGAGAAAGACCAACATCTACATGCATGCTTCAGAGGAGAAGTAACTGCTTCTGATGGTGTTTGGGAGACCCTCCGGATACTGGGGCCGTACTGCTGCTTTTTAGATGAACCGCCAGCCTTAGCGTCAGAAACACTGAAAATACTGCGTGTGATAGTATAACAATCAGAGGTACATAAAGACCCAGCGGACTAGGGGAGTTGGAGGTGGGGCATAATTAAACTATGATTAAGTTGGGAATCAGGTAAATAAATTATCAGGGAGAAAATCGAAATCTGATGCATAGTAGCTTGTTAGTTGATGTGGAGCTACTCCTGCCTGATAAGGTTGGGGAAACAGGATAAAGAGGAATACAAACAGTAGTACCAGACAATGTGACTACAGACAGTGAGAACACAGACTGTGAAACCACAGACAGCAAGACCACAGACAGCAAGACCACAGACGGCAAGACCACAGACAGTGGGACCACAAATAGCAAGACCACAGACAGTGAATTTATTGAAAAATTCCTAAAAGGTAATCATGAAATACCCAGAATCACCTTTCAATGCAGCCAGTTGGGTTTTTGAGGCGCACAGTATTTCAATAGCTGTGTAAAACCACAGATTCCATCCATCCATCCACCCAGGAATCCAATCAGCAGAAAGCGATTCTGTAGCATGAAGCTAATCATCGGAAAGACATTCTCAAGCTGGCAGCCACAAAGATGGAAATGATCTGTGGTAGCTCCGGAATCCTGGAAGGAAGCTGTTGACTGTAAAAAATCCTCACATTTGGCGAGAGATTAAATGGGGTCCGTGTCCAGGTTTAGGTTTTCCACAGATCACTGCTCTGAACATTTGCTCTCTGAATTTCACAGTATGAGGAGAGATGTTTCGCTGCCTGGGCTAAGATCTCTTTAAACTCGCAATAAACCCTAGTGCTGGTGTTTCACTGAGTAGAGTTTAACAAAAGGAATGCTGTGTTTGCTCTGGCTGCTTTAATAGGCTGCCTGCACTCTTAGATAATGTGGAGGCAGAAAAGAAGGTTCTGGTGGCCTTGCACCATTATCTGAGCAGCAGCTCAGGGTGAAACACCTAGAGAGAAGCTGTATTAAGAAGATATTGTTAAAAGGGAGAGTTTAAGCTGGGTAACCAGCAGTGTGTGGAGAGCACCTTCAGGAGGAACGTGACAGGAGAGGGGATGAGCTGTGCAAAACAAAAGCACTGTTAACCTGCTTCATATGTACTTTCCAGAGTTTAAACGTTAACATATGTCTTGTTGAACTTCACAAACAATAGCTTTGATGCTCTCTTTTACTCCAGAAAGCCTTTGTCTGAGTTTCATTATATAATTAAGTAAAAAGCACTGGGAAATGATGATGCCTTTTAATCTGCAATTCCCTGTTGCCACGTTATAAATTATGCAATGTTTTCTTGTGTTGGGATTAAACCGTTTGGTAGTGTCATGTATTGTTGATGCAGGGCAGGGAAATAGGTATGGTAGTACAGAAGTCAGGGTAAAACACAGAATTTATTAGTGGCAGACCACTCAAGAACAGAAAGCAGAAAGTACGACACTAATGACCAGACTAGAGAACGACTCACAAGAAAGCACTTAAATACACAGAATCAATTAGACAAGACTAGATACAGCTGGTAACCAGGAGGATTGCACATGAGGTAAATGAGGAGGTGTGGCACACAGGAGGAATGGCACAATTGGGATGTGACTGGTAGATTTTCTGTTCTGCATTTTAATATTGCCATTTTCAGGGTCCACATTGATGACGTGGAGAAATTCTTTAATTTCATTAGAATGAAACCTTATTGGGTGAAACTCAGTACCAAAGTGACATACAATGAGAGTACATTATGATAATCATGTGCTGATTGATAAACAGAGAAGTACATTAATTGCCACCACACATCATCCCTAGCCAAAATCAATGTTGGGGATAGAAAAGCATTCTCCTGAAGTCACTTCCTGCTGTAATTAATGTAATTAATTATTAATTATTGAAGATGTCTCTCGCTATCAAATCAGTGCTGCTACAATGCGTGATATCAAAACGAATCTGTTCTAACGCGACTGGTATATTAGTACCCAAGTCCAATACAACGTGGAATCGCATTTGTATCTCCATGATATGGTCTTGGTGAGAAACACTACTTGCATACAAAAACAGCTATCTAAGTTAATGATACTGATTTACATTTTGTGAAAAATCGTTGTTTTGAACCGGTTCTTTTCAGTGAATCAGTCAAACCGTTTTTCAAATCTAAAAGAATCAAACGTTTTGTAGGTCCAGGCACTGCACAGGTCAAAGTCTTAGATTCTAAAAATATTTTTTATATTATCATATAAAAAACAGCAATGTTTTTTAAGTGACTTACATTTGCTTTACACAGATTGTCGGCATGTTGCCTCCTGTGTTCCTCTGCTTACCGTAATCCAATGTATTTATTCTGTGTGCATGCCCGGGCGCATGGTGGCTGTAGCTCACTACTCCTGACTAATGATGGCCAAAATTACACTTCATGAGCCATTTGCTGTGTTTTCTGGCCACACTAGATGGTGCTCTCTGTTGAAAAAAGGGCTCAAAGCATGCCCCAAAGCAAACCAAGAGCACCATCTAGTGGAATCAGAAAATACAGCAAATGGTTCATGAATGGCCATCACTACTCCTAACTTTCAGTACAAACAAGCAAGTTCAGCAAGTTTAGTTGAAGCAGTTACTAGGCAATTCCTCTGAGACTCATAGGAGATATATATGTATTTTATTATTTCTTATTTAAAATGCATATATTACATTATTGACCATTTAATTTATTTCATTTAGCATAAGTTACTAAGTTTCAGAGTCACAATCCCCAAACCCTATTTATTCCCCTTCGATATGTGTATTTTAGTACGCGATATTAGTGAATGTAAGGGTTTTCAGGAACACATTAGTCGCGTTGCAGCAGGACTGACTGTATTTTAAAATGGGGAGGGCACTCTGAGAGGGCCGGACAGACCCTGGTAGAGACTGTCAAGACAGTCTATTAACAGGCTGAATGGAGGCGTGTGGGGCAGGAGTGAATACCGGCCAATGGCCGCAGGGGGGGCGGAGTTAAGCTGTAGTTTTAAGAGGGGTTGGCAGATTCCTTTAATGGTTACTCCAGGCAATGAGCTGGTACATACAGGTATAATGCCGGTTTAACAGAGATATTCCTATATAAGCTGGCCGGAGAATTTCTCTAGTCCACTCTATGAGTGTGACAGCCTGGTCACATGGGTTAGCCCAAGAAGGACCAGACACTGGCTTTAAAATGCCCCTTTTTTATTTATATGCAAACTGATTCACTTTGCAATCAATGGACGTGTATAATATTTTTAGTAGTAACATCACATCAAAGAATACAGGCCCTTGCCTTTGTTATGAGTTTAAAAAGATAACTTCAAAAGAATTCATCGCTTTTATCCCTGTGCTCGAATTTCCGGCATAAAGCATCGCGGTTGGGCATGTGTGGGGAAGAAATATCAGCAGGAAGTTCCTCTGTTTGACAAATGAGATGCATCTAGTGCGGCAGGATTTGCTTGCGTTCGATACGCGTGCAGGAGGATGCATATATTAGCATGCTGTCACCTTTACTTAATGCACACTGGCAGCCAGAACATCCCACGCTTTCTCTTTGGAGTCGTTTTTGTTTCCCAGGCAGTAAATACCAAACCTCCAGTGTTAACCAGTCCTCCAAGCCACTCACCCCTTCACAGGATGCATTATCTGTTCTCATCCTGGATGGCAGTTCCCAGGTCAAGTACAGACCGCTGCTCAGCACACCCAAGTCGCTCGAGCCACGGTTGCTTGGAAACCAGCTGCAGCACAGTGGTAAGGGTACCGCTGGGTGTGCAGTGAGGCATACCTTTCCAAGTGGGCCCTTCGGTTCCTGTCACCCCATCCACCCCCTCCCCTTCCTCATGGTGTGCCCCAACAGTAACCCTCTGTGGACACTTTGAAGGGGGTCCAAATCGACCTACCGTGCTGATTTATAGCAAAAGGTCACCATGATACAGTCACATGGCAGCCCAGCCCCTATGAGGAGGATCTCTGTCCGTCTGACTTTCAGCATGTAGATGGCAGGGTACAACTGGGCAGGATGGCCCAGCGGGAGAAAACACTGGCATATGATTGGGCAGACAAGTGGAGAGGAAGGAAAACATACAGGAAAGGGCTGTCATATATGAAAAGTAAATAAAGTACGGGGGTAAACATGCCCGTCGCCTGACATAAGCCTAGCTGGGACATTCACACCCATGGCCATCATCTTTAGCCTCCAGGGAGGCGAATAACTTCACGTGGGCACTGCTTAGGGACACGCACTTGTAATTGAAAGATTGCAGGTTCGAATCCCCAACCAGCAAGGCACCACTGAGGTACCTTGGGCAAGGTGCCGCCCGCAAGCACTGGTCCCCGGGTGCTGAATTAGCTGCCCCCTGCTATGTCACGATGTCATGTATGGGTTAAATGCAGAGGACACATTTTGTTGTTGTGTGCTGTAATGTGTCAACAATGACCACTGATAACTAAATTAGAAATTAATAGCATGTTAGCCATCCACCATGGCTATACCTTGTCATGGATTCTCTGCACATAAGCCCACTATAAAACGCTGACACCCAGCAAATAGTCACTAATTAAACCTCATCAAGTGCTATAGTAGCATAAAACATTCTGGTTTTAAAATGCAGTCCAACCACCAGCAGCACTTACAACCTCAGCAGGTCATTTAGTTTGCCGAGACTCATATTAACTTTTGCTGTTTCTTTTGGGCAACCAACATACGCTGACATCAGGAATGAAGACATCAGGAGGTGACACCAGCTGCTTTTATGGGGGGAGATTTCCAGAATCTTCCTCTGCTTTCTCATCTCTCTGTTGTGGGTGGAGAGACAGCATGATTGCCGGGTATCTGGGAAAATCTAATGGTTCTGCTCTAGCACCATGAATGGGGTGCTTTTCTGTAAGTACTCCGGTGAAATTACTTTTCATTTAAGGTATCAATATAGGAATATTTTTACTAATACTTATCCCAAAACGTCCTTTGCAAAGACCCAATGATAGGATGCTGCTCTGATAACACTAAGGAAAGTACCAGTTAAGGTTTAAACATTCAGCAGACAGAGTAGGTAAATGGTAAGTCATACTATTTCGATTTTGCATAAACATTCCGGGTGAGAGGATTTCGTATTGGAACTGCGTTTCACCAACATCCATCCATCCATTTTCCAAACCGCTTATCCTACTGGGTCGCGGGGGGTCCGGAGCCTATCCCGGAAGCAATGGGCACAAGGCAGGGAACAACCCAGGATGGGGGGCCAGCCCATCGCAGGGCACACTCACACACCATTCACTCACATATGCACACCTACGGGCAATTTAGTGACTCCAATTAGCCTCAGCATGTTTTTGGACTGTGGGGGGAAACCGGAGTACCCGTAGGAAACCCCACAATGACATGGGGAGAACATGCAAACTCCACACACATGTGACCCAGGCGGAGACTTGAACCTGGATCCCAGCAATGTAAGGCAACAGTGCTAACCACTGCACCACCATGTTGCCCCTACTTAGTGACCTTACAGTGTTAAATGTTTATCTGATGCTGTTACCTTGGCTGATTCACATGATCTACAAATGGTCCACAATACTGTTGATATAGCATTCCAACAAAATATAATGATTTGTATGTATCAATAGTCTTCAGAACATCCTCATGAACTTGATGACTTTCTCCAAGGAATGACCTACCCAAAATCAAGTCTTGTTTTCCTTAGAATTATACTAGCTGTCCCTTGTTGCATACAAGGAACCCATCCAGGTCATCTCCAGCGTGGGATGCGGGTTATCAGTCTTCTTCTGGAAGGCAGTGCTTCTTGATGGAGTGGCTGGTTCCCACACCAATGCGTTCTGATTTTACAGGCGCAGCTGGTCTCCAGCCCCCTAACTTTTATAAAATGGCCCCTGTTTACACAATGATGAAAGCCTATAGCTGTAATCAGCTGGGGGCGTGAGGGGGAATGGGGACGAGTGGGAAAATGTCAAAAAGAGAAAAACAGAACTTCTCTGTGCACCTGAGACGACCTCAATGCATGCGAAGGTATATGATGTGTGTGCCTGTCTGTACAGGGGGTTTCCAGGGGATTAACTCACAAAGCGATCCTTTCAGAAATGACTCAATTAGTTGCACAAAAATAGCAGAATAACGACGTAAGTCAGATGAACTGAAACAGATTTGGGTGTTTAAGAGCATATCACTGAAATGAGCTGCAGCTGGAATTGACCAGCAATGCACTGCCTGCTGACTGTATTGAGTCTTTGCACACATACACTCACAAACACTTGGGGGTTAATTAAATCTAGCATATTTAATTTTACATTTGGTCATTCAGGGCTGTTGTGCATATTTAACCTTTTAAATCTTTTAAATTCTTACAGAGTAACTTGCAGGAATGTCACAGCAAAGACTTATGTTATTGCCAACTCACAAAAGAGTGAATCCTCTGCACTCTAAAATATAACCCCTCTCAGGATGGCAAAAATGATGTCACATCGCAGGCTCATGTGTCTGATAACCGACTTCTCAAAACAAGAAGGTTACCTCTGATTTAGATGCAGTGGTGGCATGTTTGTTGTTTTTGGGGGACAAACACAACACAAATACAAAAGCCACATCACGAATGCAAAAACCACAATGGAAGGGGGTACAACAGAAATGCAGCGGCCCGTATATATTATTGGTCCATGTTTCCTGGGACTATTATTGCTGCTGGACAGGCAGGCCGCAGGGGAAGTTTTCGAAGGGGGTCAAGGAAAAAATGAAATGTGTACATTTGTAATGTGTTTTTTCATATTTGATTTGAGCACAAAATTGGAAATGGATAAACTAGTCATTATCCGTTTTCTCATTTCATTAAAGGCACTTTCATAATTTTTTTTCTGGAACCAGAACTTTTTTATGGAACCAGAACCTTTTTCCGGAACCAGGGACTTTTTGTCATGTTTATACCACAGAAACTTGACATCATTGTAGTTCCTTGTAGGCGGTTCCAGAACTGTTTTTCAGTTCGTACTCCAGATTGGTACTTTTCCTTCAAACATGAATTACTGATGAGAACTTTCTGACTGGTTGAACACAAGCACCGGCGCTAACTTGGAAGTTATGCAGAAGTGCAGGAAAAGAGATACAGTAGAAGTAGCAATGCATCAATTAGTAAATTTTTTTCTTCAGTCTTTCTATATTTCTGTATCGGAAAATTAGATCAATAACCAATATACTTTTGTCTGATATTGCCAGTGTCAGTGGTGAAACTTGCCAAAGCTTATTAGCAGGATAACATTATATCATTTATTATTCTGGGGAAAACGAAAGATCCATCTGCTGGCCAGATGTAATAAGAATAATAAACACGTCATAAGTTAAATATAAATAAAAGGTTTATTTTGATCGATTGATAACTAACAAATTATTAAAACAAAGCAACTTATTTATCCTCCGTTGTTTTGGCGTGGCAGTGTAGTTTCATATGGAATTATGTGTGAAGTTTAACCTACGAACTTAAAGGTCCCAGTTCCTGTTGTGTGGTGTGACACATGAAAGTGACCAGGAGTTACAAAAGGTATAAGTGACACAGATGGAAGGACTTCTGGACCCGGTTCCGGTACTTAGATGTGAAAACGCCTTACATGGCGTAATTCAACGATTTCACTTAGGCCACTAGACATCGGCATCATTCATTTTAAGGTTGAAATACGTAGAGCTGAATCCTGTCCGGTATTTCAGCAGATCATCCCTTATTTAAAAATGAAATGCTTGAACCAATCTGTCGAATAGTATTGTGAGCCAGGGTGCTTTACTGAACTAGACTCAAGATTCAAGAAGTTTTATTTGTCACATGCATGCTTACACATGTAAAACATGCAGTGAAATGACCCTGAATCACTCCTAAAACTCTGTATTGGTTTAACCCTTGTATTGTTGTTGTTGTTAATGTTTATGTTAATGGTTGTATTTCCATATTGTCGCGCGTGTGTTTGCCTGTATCTTGTGTGTAGCCGGTCGAACCCTAATGTGTATTTAGCGTGTGTAAATCTTCTACCGTGTGTGCATCTTATAGTTCGGCGCCTGACAACCTTGTGTTTCCCATCTGTGTATTTGGGTTCGGTGCTTGTTGGGTGCCTGTTGTGGTCCTGCTATTTACAATTGCATGCGGGGCACGCAGGGAATGCTGGGAATTGAGCCCCGCCGGTGCTACACTAGTATAAAAAAGGAATGTGGTTGAGTTATCTGTTCGTCGACCAAATTTTGTATGTGAACGAATGCACTTTTTCACAGAACTTTTGGTCACAAACCAAATTGTTCGTAGACCACAGCATTCATAATCCACAGGCACCACTGTACATAAATGACAAGCAATATGTACACCAGTAAATAATATATACTCAAATAATACATTTAAAGTGGTATTGTGCTTTGCAGAACAGATGTGCAAATGGCAAAATAATTTGTCATTTTAATGAAATTGTGGGCACGTTTTCTTAATTGACCCCACTTTCTTTTTACTATATTTTAGAATGTCCCTATAATTTTTGTCAGTATGTCATGCGAGGGGCTCCATACTGAAATTAGGTTTGATCGCATTGAATTTGTTCAGTAAAATGAGAAATGGATCACGCAAATCTCAAAGACTGAATCGACATCATTTACCACTGCTTAGTCTGTCATTAGATTGTTTATACTGTTGACATTATTCATATCATACCTATTGGTTGATATGCTGCCAATACCATGTTGCTGCCATTTATCATAATGCTGCCATTTTTATTTATGTCTCTTGCTCCCCGCACCCCGTATTCTCATGTCTTGTGTCTCTTTGTAGGACAGACCTATCGGCTTCGGACCCCCGCTATTCGACCTCGACTCTTCTCTTCGATTTGCCCTACCTGTACTTTTGCTCCCGTGCATCCAATAAAGTCTCTGGTTGCACACACGACTGGATCCCTGCCCCTTTCTGTTGGCCTGCACCACAGAATACTTCACCGTGTCACTATGGATCCAGCGCGCAGCCACGCTTTGGAGAACCGGATAGCGGCAGTAGAACAACTCCTGGCTAACCAAGCGGCCCAGGTTCCCCTGCCAGCTTCTCCACCTCGTCCAGCCCCCTCCGTACCCATTGCGTTACCGGAGCGCTATGATGGGAATCCCGATACCTGCAGGGGCTTCTTGATGCCATGCAGGATATATGTCGAGGAACACCCTGAGATGTTCCACACCCAGACAGCCGAGGCGCGATTTGTCATCTCACTCCTAAGTGGCAGAGTGCGAGAATGGGCAACGGCGTTATGGGCGACCCAAAGCCCACTCGTGGACTCCTCTCGAGAGTTCCATCAAGCGTTATTGGAGGTGTTCGACCATCCCGCGGTAGGGAGGAGATCCGGGGATCGTCTCTTGGACTGCAGGCAGGGGACTCGCTCGGCGGCTGACTATTCTCTAGAGTTCCGTACAATCGCCACCGGACTGCAGTGGCCGGATGACGCCTTAATGACCATATTCTGTCGTGAATTAAACCAAGAATTACAAGACAAACTTGCCTCCCGAGGAGAGGCACTTTCGTTTGAAGAATTCGTCCGGCTGGCTGTCAGATTGGACAACACTGTCCGGGACCGGAGACGCAGGCGACTCCTGACCGAGGTACATTGAACCCCTCCCGGATCATCCTCGGACACCCCAGAGCCTATGCAGCTAGGAAGGGCTCCCCTCTCTGCCGCCGAACGTCGGAGGAGAACCCTTGGAGGGTTGTGCCTCTATTGTGGAGAGGCCGGACACCTTCGGCTGACCTGCCCCTTAAGACCACGCCATGAGGAGAATTCACCTCCAGTAGGTACCCCGCCTGTGGTAATACCTAATAAAAACCAGCTCACTCTTCCCGTAGTCATAGGGGCAAGCGGAGGAACGGAGGAGATCCTGGCCCTGGTGGACAGTGGAGCAGCTGGTAACTTCATTGACCAGACGCTAGCTTGGGCTTACCCTTCAATAGACTGGCCCGTCCCCTTACCATGCTAGCAGTGACAGGGAGGAGAATCCAGGAGGGTACAATCCGATACCGGACGCAACCGTTCACCCTGCGGGTAGGAGTATTTCACGAGGAGAAGATTGAGATGTACGTTCTCCCTCACGCTAAGGATCCGCTTATCTTGGGCCTTCCGTGGCTACAGCAACATAATCCGCGGCTAGACTGGAGAACGGGTGAGCTAACCTCGTGCATCTCAATCTCCTGTATTGCTTCCAACATAGGGAGCCCCGAGCTCGAAGGCCAGCCCCAAATTCCCGGTGAGTACCGGGATTTCAGTGACGTGTTCAGTAAGTCACGGGCCTTCTCTCTTCCTCCTCACCGAGACTGTGACTGCGCTATAAACCTTCTGGAGGTAGCGACCATGCCCAAGGGGAGGCTGTATCCTGTGTCGATCACAGAGGAAGCAGCACTTGAGAACTACATTCGGGAGAGTCTGCTACAGGGGATCATCCGACCCTCTACCTCACCCATCACGGCGGGGTTTTTCTTCGTCAAGAAGAAGGACGGGGGACTCCGACCCTGTATTGACTACCGAGCGCTCAACGCGGTATCCGTTAAGAGGAGAGAACCTCTACCCCTAATCCCTTTGTCTCTGGAGCAACTGAGAGAGGCCCATATTTTCACTAAATTGGACTTGAGAAGTGCATATAATCTGATCCGTATTAAGGAGGGGGATGAATGGAAAACTTCTTTTGTCACCAGTAGGGGGCAATATGAATACTTAGTTATGCCTTATGGTTTAGCTAATAGCCCTTCTATTTTCCAGTCATTCATGAATTATATCTTTCAGGATCTCCTCCACAAATGCGTGATTGTCTACATTGATGACATTCTCATATACTCCCCAGACAAGCACTCCCACGTCCAGCAGGTTCGGCAGGTGCTCCAGCGGTTGCTTGAGCATCACCTCTACGCTAAACTGGCCAAATGTGAGTTTCATCGAACTCAGGTCCAATTCCTCGGCTATGTGCTCCAGCACGGGAGGGTGGCCATGGATGAAGGAAAGGTGAGAGCTATTCAGAGCTGGTCCCGACCCCGAACATTGAAAGAATTACAGAGATTCCTAGGGTTTGCCAACTTTTACCGTCGCTTTATTAGGAACTTCAGTCAAGTAGCAGCTCCTCTTATGTTGTTAACCCGAGGAGCCCCGTCACGCCTTTCCTGGACGGAGGAGGCAACCAGGGCTTTTGAGCGTCTAAAACGCCCAATTTGTACCGCCCCGGTTTTAACAAAACCTAGTCCGGACCTTCCATTTGAGGTCGAGGTTGACGCATCTGACGTCGGTGTGGGAGCGGTGTTAATTCAACACAACCCACAATCTGGGCGTAGACATCTATGTGCATATTTCTCCCGAAAGCTTTCTCCTTTTTTCTAACATAATTATTCGGTGGGGGATCGGGAGTTACTGGTCATACGCCTAGCTTTGGGAGAGTGGCGGCACTGGCTGGAGGGAGCTCGGCACCCCTTCCTGGTGTTGACAGACCACAGGAACCTGGAGTACCTTCAGTCCGCCAAACGGCTCTCCGCACGTCAGGTACATTGGGCACAGTGGTTCTCACGCTTTGAGTTTAAGGTGCAATACCTACCTGGGAACAAGAACGCTAAGGCGGATGCCCTCACCCGACAATACAACTCCCTTTCGAACGCGGAGGAAGCGACCCCAATCCTTAATCCCAGATGTTTCGCTTCCACCATTTCCTGGACCCTAGATGAAACCATCCGACAGGTGAACGAAGGAAGATCTCCACCCCCGGGATGCCCCCCCGGCGCTCAGTATGTGCCCAGAGGACATCGTGAGGCTTTACTGAGGTGGGTTCACGCACATCACGGCAGCGGGCACCCGGGGGTGAGTACGACTCAGCGGATGGTGTCCCGTCGATACTGATGGCCCAGCTGGAGAAGAGACACGCAAGAATACGTAGATTCCTGTCCTGAATGCGCTCAAGTGAAAGCATCTCACCAAGCTCCCGCTGGTCGTCTGCAACCACTTCCGATCCCGTCACGTCCCTGGTCCCACATAGCAATGGATTTTATCACAGACCTGCCCTGATCGCGAGGTAAGACCATAGTATTAACCATCATTGATCGATTCTCCAAGATGTGTCGTCTTGTTGCTCTCCCCAAACTTCCCTCGGCGAGTGACCTTGCTGAAATACTTATCAACTCTCTTTTCCGCTATTACAGAATTCCTGAGGAGATTTTTTCCGACCGAGGACCCCAATTTAGCTCGCGATGGTTTAAAGAGATTTGCATGAAGCTTCACATCAACCTTAATCTGTCCTCTGCTTATCATCCCCAATCTAACGGGCTCGCCGAGAGGACCAACCAAGAGGTAGCCAAAGCTCTCCGGACATTGTGCCACAGAGAACCCGACAGGTGGGCGTCGCATCTGGTGTGGGCCGAATATGCCATCAATGCCCGGGTGAGTTCCTCTACGAACATTTCCCCTTTCCAGTGCGTCCTCGGATACCAGCCGCCCCTCTTCCCATGGGACTCTCCGGAGGGACCAGAACCCCGAGTGGAGAAGTGGTACCACCGAAGCCGAGGAGCCTGGCAGAAGGTACAACGTTCCCTCTGTGGTCATGTGGAACGGCAGAAGACCCAAGCAGATCGCCATCGCCGAGTCAGACCTAACTATCGGGGGGGGGCAATTGGTTTGGCTGCCGACCAAAAACTTGCGCATTCCGGGATGCCGCAAGCTTACCGCCCGCTATATTGGCCCATTTCGGGTTTTGTGCCGAGTTGGCCCCGTAGCAGTACGGCTCCAGTTACCCCGGGTGTATCGAATCTGCCCTACTTTCCACGTGTCGCTTCTCAAGCCTGTCAAACGTTGTCCTCCACGGTCAGAGTCGAACCCCAACTTGGACCCCCCCCCCGCGACGGAACCTGGCAAAGACTTCCCCAGTCGGATACTAGCCATCCGAGACTCCCGTCGCCGGCGGGGACAACTGCAATACCTGGTGGAGTGGGCGGGTAGTTCTCCTGCAGACAGCAGTTGGGTCGCCGCCAATTTGCCGATCGACCCCGCTGTCAGAGCCGCATTTCATGCTCAGTTTCCTGCGAAACCTGCTCCGCGGCCCCGAGGTAGACCCCGCAAGTGCCACCGGCCTCCAGGAGGCGGCCGTCAAGGGGGGGGCACTGTCACGCCCACACCGACGGACTCTGCCGAGGGTTCCGCCTCAACCACGCCCCATAGGCGGGACTCGCCAGGTGTTTCGCATGAGACTGATAGGGGAACAGTTTTAGGCACCGGGCACCGGCGAGACGGTTCGAAGTATTGAGCCATGCGAGTGTGCCTTACTAAGCAATCTATCGTCCTTCGTCTTCCCATTGCTTCCTCCCTGCTCTGTTTTCCCACTATACATACCATTCCTATTCCTCTTCCTCTCCCCAGACCCATTCCCGTACCTGAACCATCTTCCCTGCTGAGACCGGCGCCTCTTGCTCCCCGCACCCCGTGTTCTCGTGTCTTGTGTCTCTTTGTAGGACAGACCTATCGGCTTCGGACCCCCGCTATTCAACCTCGACTCTTCTCTTCGATTTGCCCTACCTGTACTTTTGCTCCTGTGTATCCAATAAAGTCTCTGGTTGCATGCACGACTGGATCCCTGCCCCTTTCTGTTGGCCTGCACCACAACGGGGAGCTTGGCACATATTTTCACACTCATAAAAAGACATTCCTTAGTCCAAAGCTATTTGTTCTTGTGGTTTTTATCATTTTCTTCACGCAACCTGTCACTTCTGAGTCACGCCACTTGTGTCAGATGAAAAAACCAAAACAGGAAGTGAGCGCTCCTTATGTTTTTTCCATTTTTTACATGAGTACAAAACAGATAACGACTTGAAAAACAATAATGACTCGTTTTTCCATTTACAATTTTGTTCTCAAATCGAACATGGAAAAACGCATAACAAGCGACAACAACGTATCAACGTAACAACACTTTTTTATACAGCGTGTAGTTAGAGTATGGAATAGTCTTCCTGCTATTGCATTACAAGCTAAAACCCTGGGTTCCTTTAAATAAGAGCTAGATAAGATTTTAACAACTCTGAGCTATTAGTTAAGTTCTCCCCAAATGAGCTTGATGGGCTGATTGGTGTCCTCTCGTTTGTAAATTTCTTATGTTCTTATGTAACTTTTTACTTTCTTCTGAAACCTCTTCGAAAACGGTAGCCAATCTGTCCATCAGCAATAATTGTCCCCAGAAACCTGGACCAAAAATATAGATGGGGTGCTGCAATTCCATTGTGGTCCACTTCCGTTGTGGGTTTTTCATTCATGTTGTGGCTTTTGTATTTTTGTTGTGGCTTTTGCATTGTGTTGACCCCCCACCCATGCTCAAAAAACATAATAAATAGCTATCGAGTACAGTAGGTAGATCATAGCTAGCTAGAAGAATATATCCTACACAAGGAATGCATTTATTCAATACAGTGGAACCTCGGTTCTCAGTCTTAATCTAGGCTGTTAGGGAACTTATTTAGTCAAAACCAAATCAATTTTCCCATAAGAAATAATAATTGGATTAATCTGTCCCATACCCGCATATCATTGCCTATTTAAACTCATATAAATACAAAATAAATGATAAAACCATAAATAAAAACTTTAACACCCATAAATAAATGAAATTGATAAAAAAAAAAAATGATTTATACATTCTATACCTTTTCCATACTTTGCATTTTTTTCTCCTTTTTTCAGCTCTATCATGGTTCTCACAACTTTCCTTTTTGGTTTGCTGCTATCGCAAACCTTAATAGGACCCATTGTGGCTTATTTAAAAACAATATAACTGGAACAAAAGCAAAAAAAAAAACAAGAATATTCATTCACAGCACAATTTGGCAGAGGTGTTCACTACGCAAGCGCTAGCAGTAGACTTACTAATACTGCATTCTCTCCTTTGCTTATGGTTTGTCAGGTGGGTTTTAGTGTGGAAGGTTTGGTTGATGGAGAACTAAAAATACGTTTTTATGACATTTTTTTACAGAACATTATGGTCAAAAACCAAATTGTACGAGATGAGAAACTTTCGAGAATCAAAGTATCCACTGTGTTTAGCATGGTGACTGTTTTTAGCCAAGAGAGAAATTCCAAACCTTGGGGGCCCCACAGAAATTCATGGTTTCAGTGGTGATAAACAGTTGTGAGTTTGACAGTTTTTCTGATCTTATTTCTTAGTCTGCGAATTTCACATGTGTTTAATCTACCTAGTATTTCAGACCTACATTAATGAATGATATTTGAAATAATCACCTCTGAGGTAAAGATCAGATGTAGGGGAATTGAGGCACTGGGAAGAAAATTAATTACCCTGACGGAAAGTGAACCCCCTCCCCCCAGGCACCTGCCCCACGTCTGCCCCCACCCCGCCGTGTCAGGTGTCAGATTTGACAGCTATTTGAAAGTACCCCATCAAGGTGTGAGTGGAGGTGAAGGGAAATCTCATTGATTTCCATTGGGGGGTGGAGCATCAAAGCACAGAATTGCATCATTTCACCTCATTTGCTAAAATAATCAGCCTTGTTAGAACCTATTTTAACCTTTTCCTAACAACGCTTTCAGGAGCCACCACATTTCATGAGACCTCACAGCTGTCTGTGCGCACTCCCAGGCCTGGCTGATATAACCGCCTGGCTCTGTATGTCTGCGTATCCTTCTTTATGCTTTCAGGCGAGTGAATGATATTTATGCTGGTGACGGGAAAGATTAGGCCTTAAACAGGGGAGCTGGTCGGGGTGTCCTGTGAGTCACTGCCTAGTCTAACTCACACAGAAGCAGTAACTTAATCAACTGGCCTGTGATTGACAGCCATTTTGAGTTTAAGGGTCTAATTTCTGTCACCACTAGTGCTCCGCCATGGTAGTGCTATAAGGGGCAACATGTAACCTTGCCATAGTAATTTAATCAGAGCCTAAACGTACCTTTGCCCCAATTTGTTATTATTGGCTCCTACTATAAAATCAGCGTGGATGACAGTTTGTGTCCTGGGCTGGATTTCAGTTGGGATAAGAGAATTCCTATAGGTTCAGAGTAAAATTCCCTATCCAATCCTTTCCTGGACCACCATGACCCACACACCTGACCCTGTGATGGTGTTTTTTAAGGTTACACTCACTGTCATTCTATAAATCATAGTTTTCAGATCAACACACCTGTGTGGAAAATTCGAGAAGACTACAGAGGATGAGATACAGTACAGATATAGGCCTCCTTAAGAGAGACTAAAAAAAAAATAAAAAATACCCAAAACCAAAAGTAAGAACAACATAGAGTGAATCAAAGTCCAAAAAGCCAACATTCAGCAGAGCTGAGTATAAAGCCGACACCATTACCCGGTGAGACTCGTTAAACAGCCCTGGGCCCCTCGCCTGTATTCCAGAGTCCAGAGTAATAATGTTAATAATACATAATAAGCCTGGGATTAGACTGCAGCCCAACTCTGAATTAGCCGTGAATTTTCCTAATCATCTGTGCAAGAAGAACCTGCAGCATGGCACGATGAAGAAGGGAGTTTAAAACCCGCCACTCCATTCAGACTCTCGGTCTGCAGAAAACGAAGTAAAAATGGCGTTCCCAGGGCCTGCATACAAATGCAAACTGGCCGGCCTCCAATTAGCTGGAAATTCCTTCCCAGCACTAAATTATCTTTATGTGCGTCTCTTCCAGTACACCGGGCATGTATTAGTGCTAGATAAAACCTGATTAGTGTCTTTGGGCAAAGTCACAGGTGAACTGGCATGGGCAGATGGCACAAGAATGGGGCCACACCCTGTCTTCTGGGTCATGCTGTTGAGCCGTAATCCTGGAAAAGAGTGTTTGTGTCTCTCTCACACTCCAGTCATCTCTTACAGCAGACCCCCACAGAGAGCTCGCTGTTGGGGAGAATATCGTTAGCAGCCACTTACTCGGATCAATATCCACAATATTTATTTCTGCATTCTTGTCACCCAGACCACCCACGCTGTTCATACCAGCCTCATGCGTATTTTAAAAGCTGCTGGGGAGCAGCTCCCCTCCCCATATGTCAAACTTTGGGACCAGGGCACATAAGGACCTACATTTGGTCATTTTCAGCTGTACGAGCAGATAAGAACGAGGAGCCTGCAGCTGCCTGTTCCTCTCCAAGAAACTATATGCTTATTTTCTGCTAATTCTCCTTCATGGGAGAGTCAAAATGAAGCAGTACATTAGTTGTATTAGCATGCCACATACATTAAATGGTATTAACATATCATCAGAGTCACCAACTTCGGTCAGTTGGCTGGCATGAGATTTTCAATTCAAGACATGTCTGCACACTCATTTACATGTATGTAACAGTTTTATTAACTTTAAAATAGTCTGTTTGGTTTGCAAACTACCCCAATGCTTTTGATGTGGGTAATTTTAGGTTAATAATGGAATGATACAGATTTGCAGCTGAAGATTATTTGCATGAGCATGAGAGTCTGAAAAAATTAAACTACTTTAAGACTGAAAGGCTTCTGTGCTTGGCTAATTAGTTCAATTCTTCCTGTGCTTTTACTGGTTTGTTTCCTTGACTGAAAGAGTCATCCAGCTGTTTCATATTAAAATTAGTGACGAATGCATGATTATAGGAGACTGACCAATCAGCACACAGCAAGAACTCAGTGTTAAAGTGAAATCCAGGTCTTTCTTAATTGAAATGTTAGTTTGCAAAACCTGTCCTAGCTCATCGTGTCCTCCCTGACATAAATTAGGTGGTTACCCTAACATTAGCTTTGTGTTAGCACGTTTCAAGTACATTAGCATGTCATGTGCATGAACATATTGCATTGCACATCCTTCTATTTTCAGTTTGCATTTGTATAGTGTATTTTATGTTTTTATATGGCATATCTTTTATCTTTTATTATACCTTTTTATTGGATTGATATTATATTTACACATGCACCAAGACAAATTTCTTGTATACGTGGTACTTCCAAATTCCAGTTCTGATTCTGACATTAGCCTTGTGTTAGTTTGTCATGTATATTAGCCTCATATTAGCATGTTACATAATTTGCTTTGAATGAAAGGCCACTCTGAACAATATAATTACCTAATTAGATCAAACCACTTTCCACTCCATTTATTTCACCCACCAGATCCCACAGAGGATCTTGGGAAACCCGCAAATAAAAGCTTTTCCTTACCAAAGGTTACTGCTGTTAACCCCACCAGCTCCGGTATTGGTAATTACTATGATTTTAATAACGTTCAGCTGTGGTTTCACCACGCAGATTTGGTTCATTTTAAAATGAACTGTTTCTTCTGTACAAGGATCCTCCTACGTCATTTGATTATAATCATGCAATTTTAATGTGCCTCTCATACTAGCCAAGACGTTTGATCAAAAATCCTCTTCAGGAAATGTTTATTGAGAATGTATGGTCATTCACCTCTAATTGACCCTGGAAAGTGGATAAAGATAGACCGTAAAAGAAGAGTAAGTATCTATTCATGAATAAGCAAAGGGCAGGCTCTCGAGGTGCAGCGTCTGCTGGGAAATTAGCCTCTGCTCTCTCTGTTTCCCTAAACACATGACAACATAATGCGCTTCACTCGGATTCATCTATTAGTCACATCAGCGATTAATTAGCTGGAGGTGCTACAAATTGCTCTTTAAGAGGAGTGAAACTCGTTTGATTGCACATCGTGTGGGGGGGCAGAGTTAGATGTAAACAGTGCTTCAATGGGCTAGTTGTCCTGATGAGGAGTTAGGGGGAAAGCAGCTAGCAGGGGTTTTAATCCCTACACCTCGGGGGGGCTCTGCATTATTCAGTCGGGCTATCCATGGGGGGCTAAGCTCTAGGAGGCTATCCTCTAAGGTCAGATCTCCTTTGCTCCTGAGTTTGCAGATGGCCATGATCTCTTTCCGGTACCCGGTCCCGCAGGGGCAGCACACACCAGCAAGCTAACAGAAGTCCCAAACATGATGCTTACTGGTCCAGTTGAGTTCAATTCTATTTGTCACTGTTCAATCCTACATGAGCCCTTTTTCAGTTTACGTCCTCAGTTGTTATCAAAAGATCATCACAAATAAAAATGACTTCCTCCCTATTACTGAATATCGCTTAGAGCGGTGGTTCTCAAACTCTGTCCTCGGGACCCACTGCTCTGCTTGTTTTCCAGCTATCCCTGTCCTACACACAAGTTCCAGCTGTCTTTCAGCTTTTGATTTACTGAACACAACTGATCCAGCAGTGTGTGGGGCAGGGATATCTGGAAAACAAGCAGGGCAGTGGGTCCCAACTACCGAGTTTGAGAACCACTGGCTTAGAGGCACAAGTCGTGTTTTCATGCAGTGTCCAGCAAGTGGCGCTGGAGGGAGGAGTTTTCCTGGCATAAGCCTGATGTTTTTTCAATAGATGCTGCAGGACCTTTTTCCCTGTAGCTTAAACAAAAGTGAAATGTGACGTGACATTTTCATTTGATTCGGCACATTCCGGAGAAACGTCACGCTTCCCTTCCGGCACTTTCTTGATATGTCTCTCTAACCGAATTAATGATACATTTCACCCCCCCGGAGTCGTCCCTTTGACAAAAAACATGCGAGTGATGCCTCTTATCAGCAATGCCATCTAACAGGTACACAAATCGTGTGGGTAAAAGGAACAGCAGAGGTGAGAGGTACATTCAGAACTATTTTCAAGCAGGGTAATGTCCAGCTATTCTGAGCAGAGCTTCTCTTACTGCAGGAGATACTCCTTTGAAGTGTACAGTTCACCCTGGGGTCCTTCAGTATTCCTGAAAACAGGCATGCCTTTCTCACTGCCGCTCTGGACGGTGACATGTGTCACAGAGACAGAGGAGGAGGGCATGGCAATGGTCACCCTTATGCACTCCTTTGCGTGTCACTTATTTTGAGACCCACAGCAACATCCAGCTCCAGTTAACCTGTTTTCCTGCAAAAATAAATAAATTTAAATATGAGCTGAAAAGTCTAAATAGTCATTTTAATTTTTTCTGGATTATCAGTTCATTTCTAACTCAGTAGTCCTATATGTAGTTTGTATGTATTTTATATATGTGTTAATGTGTATAACCCAACCTTAACACACCAACCAAATACCCAACTAAACATCATCTGAGGAAAAATGAGAAGAAAATGTTTTTCTTGAATTTTGCTGGCCTGGGGGATATTATTTTTCCTGCTATTATATATAAATGCATTAGGAAAGTGAACAATGAGGGTTTTTATGAGGCGTACCTACATCAAGGCTTTAACAAACTCATCCTATTTGAACTTTCATTAGATTTGCCTGTTTAGAAAAGACAGGGAATCTTACATGAGAGAGAACTTTTGTTTCCAGAGATTAGAGGACAGGATCTGATCTCCTAAGAAGGATGTAATGGAGATAAAAAAAAGGCTGAGGGTCATCAGGGAGTCTAGGATGAACATTAGTGCTAGTTGGACTGATTAAGAGAAAAGGCCTCGTATATTAATACATAAAAAGCTTTATTTAATTTCACCTGTGGGTAGTTGGGGAGTTTAGCGTGTTACTTCAGTACTGACATTGCTCTTCTCTTTTCTTCTCGTGTTGTTAGCACACTCCTTTACCTCCAAAACATGGGTCGTGACTGTAATTGGAATGTGCCATAATTAGATCATCGCTGTAGCGGTGGACTGTAAATGCAGGCTGTCTCACCCAATCCCATCTGGCCGCGGAAAGCACGCGGCACTGCGCATGGGTCTCCGCCCCTCTCACTTCTGTCGGTGTGCTTGGACAGTTAGCACATTAGCCCCTGGTTGATGGTTGGCAATGTGATAATTTATAAATACTACATATTTTTTAATGATTCGTCCAACTTCTTAAACCGTAAATAAGTCCGTTCTCAAAGAATAAGATTTTTTTTATCCCTAAAAAAATAGCTCTTGGTAGATATTGCTTCTTATGCACAGAGCATTAAAGTAGCCTAACTTCTGAAGGACTAAGTGATAAGTCTGGTATCTTCAAATACTGGACAACTTAAGTGGACTTATTTTTTGGAGGCCTCACTCTTAGCACAAACGTTAGACTGTGGAAAGGTAGATTGATTGGACATTTTAATTGAGTTATTTTGAGATTGAACATGACATTGTGTGTGACTGATGGCGCAACCACAACTTTTCCAGAGCTGTATGGTACATATACATTGTATTTTTATGCAACAGTGACCTCTAAAGGAGTTATAAAGCTCCACAGACAGGGTGCGTCGTCTTCTGCCTTTTTTTTCCATTCATTGCCAGCTTGAAATAATACAAGACAATTTGGAACATACAGCTGGAGTGATGGATAAATGCTCGGTGATGATAAAAGTTAAACTCCTTGAAATCCAGGAAAAGTATCCCGTTAAGAAATATCAATGACGCAATGAGCTATTTTGTGTGATTCATTGAATGAGTTCATCTTTCTTAGGTTTGTAACTGACGTGAAATGAATAATAGATGTAACAGGCTGTGAAATATATGCTAAATCTCTTATCGTTTAATTTCTCAAGGTCGGAATATAAAACTGAAATGCTTCTTAACTGCAGCAGTTGTGCCTTTTAATTCAAAGCTTCACCTTTATTTCCGTATAAAGGAAAGTACTGGGTACCTCTTGCTGAAAATGATTCCTGAGGTCTGACAGGAGCTGGTCATGTAAACATCATCCTTGCGGCAACAAGGAGGCAAAACAAACGTGTTTCTCTGTATGGAGTTACGGAGCAAAACTGCGCTCCTTGAGAATGAATGAGAGCGATGTACGGTATCAACTCCGTAACGGAGAACGTGAATATGGGACACGCAGCCTCCCAGCGGGAAGCCGTCCTCTCGTTCTGCGGCGCTCATTCTCTCTCTCTCTCTCTCTCTCTCTCTCTCTCTCTCTCTCTCTCTCATTTCCTCGTTATTCATAAGCCTCAATGGGAAATCACAGCACATCGATCCACACCACCCGCCCCACAGGGGGAATTAGTAGTAGATAACACTGCAGGAAGGGCTGAGGGAAACTTAACTACAGTGACACAGATCCCTGGGGCAGATTCAACTAACAGAACCATTGCACTCGAGCGAGAACTCTGCGATAGACTTAACAAGATGCTAATAATATTGTAATTATACAAACATTATCCAGTTTTATCTCGAATTGCCAAGGTACTCTCATTTTGCTGGCGTGGCAACAACATTTACACCTCTGGGACCCGGGTTCGAGTCTCCGCCTGGGTTACATGTGTGTGGAGTTTGCATGTTCTCCCCGTGTCGTCGTGAGGTTTTCTCCGGGTACTCCGGTTTCCCCCCAAGGTCCAAAAACATGCTGAGGCTAATTGGAGTTGCTAAATTGCCCGTAGGTGTGCATGTGTGAGTGAATGGTGTGTGAGTGTGCCCTGCGATGGGCTGGCCCCTCATCCTGGGTTGTTCCCTGTCTCGTGCCCATTGCTTCCGGGATAGGGGTTGGATGGATGGATGGAAAACAAATGGTGGGAATTAAGCGGGTTGGCGGGAAAAGAGGAGGTAAAGTGGAGAGAGCAGCAACATGGGAGGGTGCGCTACAGACGGACAGTTTTCAGCAAAGTGATCCTGTTGATCAGTACTTGCTTTGTATTGGGGTCTTCAGATCGAAGTCTTGAACCAAGCGGTTATACCCAATGAACAAGTTACGAGGAGGAAACCCCGAATAGCGGCCTAAACTACCGGGAAAGCTTGCGGTTCCTCTGGCATCGAAGGAACTCCGGCGTACGCCAGTTCCCTGAGCTGTGAAGCGCAGCTGGTGTGAGAGAGGGCTTGAGGGTACTCCTTATGATTTATTGGGTTTTTAAAGCGAAGCAGCTATTTGTTTTAAGTTGGCCTCACTGTAGCCAGACCTGCGACAGGTTTTTTCCTTTGTCCATTTATATATATATATAAGGGCATAAGTGTAGAGTTGGGAGGAGGAGTGCCCCCCCCCCCCATATAATGTGGCGGATCATCCCCTTCAGTGATGTTACATATAATTCCTGGTTTACAAAAACACATACGATTAATATATGTCATTACGTAATTTAATGTTTTTATTTAGAAGTTCCATACCCTCCGTTAAAGCGGTTTATTCTGAACTCCCTCTCCGGTAGGTAGACGCTCACTTAGTGCGGCTTTGTGTGTTAACTCGTTTTTAAGACCTTGAATCATAACCAGCAGTTAATTAAAAAAAGGCCATGTGAAATGGTTTAATCCTCATGTTGATTAAGTTTCATAAAGAATTTCTTGTTTGAGTTTGCAAACTGCAGCTAGCGTTGTTAGTTAACAGCATAGCACCAAAAGCAGCGCTGATAAAGCAGCGGTACATAGCACTTCTATCAATCGCAATTTTCATCCCACTGTTTGCTGTCAGAACATAAGAATGAGTAAGAAGCGCATCAAATAAAAACGGGACCAGACCTGACATTTATTTGGAAAACACCATAAAGTAAGTTACTCAGTTACCGATAACTCAGAATCATTTAGTTCATAAACACTGTTGGCACAAAGTCCCATTTGTCGCTAAGAAGAGATTCGGTAAATCACCTATATTTACTTATATGGGTCTGTAGGCGAACATCCCTTAGTGGCTATTTTATTTGGGGTTTTTTCTTTCTTGAAGTTTGTGAGAGAGACAGGGTGCAAAGAATGACAGGGGTATCATAGTGAAGCCTGAGGTGACGTCATTTTCCACAATGAATGGCGGAATCTCGCAAACTGGATAATTTTAATAATTCAGTGTACATAATGTGGGATTTTTCCATATTACAGTAGATGAATAACCTCTGATTCCGATATACCCCCCCCCCCCCCCCCCCCTGTGAATATTAATTATATTGTAATCATTTCTGGACGGTAAATGTAAGAAATCTTTAGGCTTGTTTAGATTGTTATTATATATTGTTTGTTTTAATTAAAGTATCTGGTTGTGTCCATTCAACTTACTTAGTAAGCTTTTGGATGTTGAGGAGGGCAATGTACACATCAAGCGTATGTGAGGGCACTCACAGGATCCATTTCATATTTGTAGTGTATCGGGAAAGGGTGTTACAATATTTAACATATAAAAAAGTTTTTTTTTTTTTCATTTTGTTGTGAGCTGTACTGTCGACCAAGGCTGAATTCATATCCTTTTTCTCAGGGTATTTAACTAGTGCCAAATAGCATCTATTGTCCTAACTGCACACTGTGTGATCATCATTTCTCAAACCGCTGTTTTCTCCTAAAATAGCACCTTCCCTATAGACTCACATGCACCCTAGTCCTTAATTGGCTGACTAATCTCATTTAGATGACAGAATGCTACTCACCAAACAATGGGAAGCAGCAGAAGAGGAACATTTTCAAGAAAAGTATACTTTCATCAGTAGTCCGACCATCAGGAGAATGACAGAAATCCCTCCCTTCTCCCACTCAGAGTTAGAAAGTACGCTTGTGGGCGACAACCATCTTTCTCAGGAGGGAGAGTCAGCTCACTGTGGTTATCTGTGGTTATCTGTCTTGATTTGTTAGACTTATCCCACAGTCCTAGAGCATTGCGAGGTTCAAAAATCACCTCTCCCCAGCTCAGTTTGGTTTTCCTTTAATGGCTGATGTTCTTTTCATTCCTGGCCCTCTCGCCATCGCTCCCAAATGAGGTTGAGCCAAACTATAAAACCAGCTTGCCATTGTGTAGCATGATTCCCCTCGTCGAGGCCTCCATCTTGTCCTGCATTTTATTGTGTCAACGGTGCATCACTAACACAGTGTTCATTATATTTATTAAAGAAACAGAAAAGTGAAGGTCTGGACCATTGATCACTTGGGAATTTTTGATAATAGTTTTCTCTGTTTAAGTTGAAATACATTTATTTCTGTACACTGTAAACCCTAATGCTGTAACTAATTGATTGAACTGAGTTGTATTAACTTAAATAATTACAATTAGTTTATATTAATTAACCTTTATGAGTATTTAGAACTTTTTCTTATTTATGAGTTTGTAAAAATTAAACCTTTCAAGTAAGATGGAAAATTTTGCTGGTTTAATTTAAACAAAATGTCTCTTTAAAGTTTTATTAACTCAAAATCTTTCAGCCTTGTGATTTTGCGTATGACGTCATCCAGGTTCACGTCAACTGTCTTGCCCGCGCTTATTCCTCGTTCGTTTTTTTCAAGATGGCGGATCGGCCTCGCTTCACACTACAGTAAGTAAAATATTGAAATATACAAATCCAATGAATCTTAAGCAAGTGTTTTAATCCATATAATCACAGTAACATTTAAAAGTAATGTAGATGCGTTTAGATGTGTTGCATTACAGAGTACGCGTTTAGCCCTGTTTAAATCTTGAGGCGAGGAAGCTCCTCATCCCGCGCTGTAGCTTGTTGGTCAATAAGAAACTTTTAACGTTAGTTCAGTGTTGGGAGCTGTTACTGACCAGCACAATGTTTATAAATTCAGGTAAAATTGAAATTAAAACATTTATGCCGCACTTATTTTTAAAACTGCGTTATCCACAACATGGAGTTTTATTTTGAAATACTTCGTTTGTGCGGCTTCTCAGCTGAAAGGTGTAATATTATTTATATAATATTAATTTCAATGGCGGATCGGACTCGTTACACGCTGTTCAGTAACGTTAGGTAGTTAATGTATAACTAGGGATGTTCATCTCGGTTAATTTTCCCAACCGACAACCGCCGTTCGTTAACCGAACATTAATCATTAACATTAACATTAACCGAATCCTGAACGTTCTAAGATGTGGCCTCGTGATTTTCCAATTCCACAGTTTTCCTATGATGTTGAGCTAAGGCTTAGACAGGGAAATGATGAATTTGAGAAGAGCGGAAAGGGTCTAAAGTTGACAAGAGACCAAAAGCATGACATTCTGGAGAAGCTTGGCTCAACCATGTATGATTTTAAGGCGTACCCAGACGACAAACAGATAGGAAAAGTAGCAGAGGCCCTTGTCACAAAGCATCCTTGTTTGAAGGAGCCAGGCTCTGACACAGGTTGGAATGGGTGGAAAACCAGTTTAAAGTTCAAGATGGGCAACTTGAGAAACAAAATGAGGAAAATTGGATGTCTTGAGGTAACTGTTAATGCTGGGAAAAGAAGTCAAGGCCATCCTGAGAATGAACCATCACATTCTAAAATCAAGAAACCAAGACGTTCTGAGGTTAATTATTTGCCAAACTTTCCTCAAGGTGAGGATGAAGCATCTCTTGAAACAGTTAGACAGGAAATTGCTGTTGAAGTCCAGAAGACAGAAAAAAATACTAGTCTCATCCACAAGAACATGGAGAAAACTTTTGCTCTGCGACGACAGAACATTGTTAGCGGAAGCCCATCTGAATGAGTTTCTGAATCTCTGGCCTGCACTGCGTATAACATCTGAGGTAAATAATAATAATAATAATTGTTTTCTAGTGATTATTATATATTTTCTGATGTGGGTTTGTTTTATAAAATTCTCTTTTGTCCGATTTAGCTGTTTGCAGAGTACCAACGTGTTACAAATGAGAATTTGCCCAACAAATTCTATGCACAACTGGACTACCTCCTACCTTGTTTGATGACCATTTTAAGGCAAAAAGCATCCAAGACAGGCAAGACAGCAGATGCCCTGGCTAATCTTTTGAAAGTTCATGATGAGCAGGTATGGTTGTCATAAGATGAAGTATTCTTTAAAATGTAATTAGATTTTTCTTTATTTCAGATATTTAGATGTTGTTTTTTTTCTTCTTCTTGTTTTTCATCTTTACAGGAACTGCATGATGTAAATTCACGACGGACTACCGTTATCAGAGGTCTTCCAGTTTTGCTGCATGACAAAGACATAGGATTTTTTAGGACCACCCTGGTAAGCCTTCATTCATTGTTTTTACAATTATGCATGTTCTATTGCAAAGGTGAAGGTTGAGGGGCAACCTTTACTTACTAATATATTTGTAATTATCACTAGTTGATGAATCATGTAATATTGACTCAGTCATATTGATAATGTTCTAACATGAATATAACATGTCCCTGAATAATATTTTTTAGATTGATAATCCTGAAGTACTGACTGAGGATGCTCCAGTGTCCCTGCTTACAGTTGTTCATGAAAATGCTGCTGCTCCAATCCATTACGATCCAGTGAGGGTCTCAGTTGTCCTGGAGAATGAAGTGGTCACCACCCATAGCCAACTTCCAGAGGCCTTTCTTGTCTTGTTTGGATTCATGTATGCTCTTCACTTAAAATATCCTAAAGGACTTGCCAAAACTTTTGAATTTGTGCAAAAAGTTTTACTCGGCATGGATGACGGAAAACTGTCTCCTAGCGTGCAAACATTAAAGAATGAGTTGATGTAGAGCTACTTTTTTTTTCTCGTTTAATGAAGGCTGGCACTGGGGCAGTAACTTAAAAACATGTCAGTACGTGTAGTTTAAACTATACAGGAGTCACTTACCAGAATGCACTATTTTTATTTCTTTTTATGAATGCCGCAAGACTAAGTTTTATATGACTTAATGTATGTTTTAAAAATCAGGATATTTAATTTTGTCAAACTAAATCATTTTTTTTGAAGCTCATGTTTAAACAAAGTTGGTCATGTAAAATTCTGTTAAAAAATATTTTACAAAATAATTCTTCAAAAATATTTTTTTGTTACAAGTCATACTGGGTTTTATGCATTACTTTTTCCTGAATGTTTTTTTCCCCTGAGAATTTTCACCCTTTTAAAGGGTTACTTTACAGGTGTCATGTTGATTTGTTATATCAAATAGAACACCATAGAAAGTATTGTTATTCTTTTTCATTGTATTAACATTCTGGGCATACTTTATTCATTTTAAAATAGTGTTTATTGTAAATCTGTTACTGACAAACTGTTTTAAAGGTTTTGAGAAATTTGTATGTTTATAGAAGGCATGTTTACTGTAAACATTCATGTTGGTATTACCTGTTGGACATTTTTTGTTTAAAAATAAATGTTAAAAATGGTATTGTGTGTTTGCTTGAAATTACAGATGCGTTTTCATACATTTATAGTGTTTACAGATTTAGAATTTGGTTAATTTCATTTATGAAACTCAAAATGGAAAATTTTATTAAAAAAAATTATTACAATCAAAATGTATAAGCAGGGTGACTAAGTATTTAAAGTTGGGAGATATTGAAAAAAATAAGTTAATTGATCTCAAAATGTATAAACAGGGTAACTTGGGTATTTTAAGTAAGAACAAATTATTTTGCATGAGTACAACAAACTCAAAACTAGATTTTTCTGCTTACTTAAAATTATAATTTCACAACTTAAACAATTTGACGTAACTGATTACCTCAAATTTTTTGAGTTTTGCCAACTTATTCGGGATTACAGTGTATGATTGATGAAAGCTGTCTGGAGTTTGAAGAATGACACTTCAGTAGGGGCGACAGTTCAGTAAGGATAACAGTTCAATAAGGCAAACAGTAGACATTCCACCTCTCCCGGAAGTTCTGGGAGTCTTCCACAATTTGTCAGAAGCTCTCTGACTCCCGCGAATAATATTCAGTGTCTTAGAAAATTGTCTTTCAACCATTGCACTATCAGCAGTATAATTAACTGGTTAGAAGTTTTAACTTCAGCACTGCCACCCCCAACCAACAAATTTTGCCATTACAACCACCCTCCCAGACAGCTCTAGACTTGGGCGATATCTGATTATTTATATCGTCATACCATTCAGATATACTGTGGTATACTGTGTTTTAAGAAGCAATGGTATTTCAGTATTTCCTGATACAATTTGCTGAGCGGGGAGGGTATTGCCGTTATGCTGCTCAATTCTAGCCACACACCCCCTCTCAGTTATCCCTCATTTGCTTCATGATTTGAATCATTAAAGGGGGGATACCTCTAACAGTTTTGTAAGGATATCTGTTCAGATAGGTAATACTGTATGTTTGAACCTGACTTGTACGGCATCCGCATTTTGTTACTGCAACACAGAACTTGTATAACAATAACCTGGTCCTTCTAGAGCCATACTTTTTAAAGGTTCCCTCCCTTCCTGCCTTGGAGGATATAAGGACAGAGGATAGAGTGGGCAGCCCTCAGAAAATGCAGCCTTGCCACATGGCTGTTCACCCCCACCGATCCCCGGGACCCCCCTCCCAGGGAGCACTAGCCCAAAACCAGCGGATTTCATCTGGCATGTCGGGAACTGAGCAGGCCCTGGTTTGCCTGGATGCCCACATGAATTATTCAAGCCCACCTGTCAATGGGTGGGTCTGCAACAAACCGTGCTGCAGTAAGTCCGGTGGCCTCCCCAGGTTCGAATTAGTGGGGCAGCCCGACGCTGAAGAGGTCAGATGGGCTTTGGCAACTTTCACAAAAGAAATCCTGAATAGCTTGTGTGTTTCTGAGTGTTCTGTGTGTGGGATTCCACATTAGCATTTTTAGCTAAACTTACTGGCCGTTGATGCATGTAATATGAATTGCCTTATAAATACAGGCTAGATGGTGCAGTGGTTAGCACTGTTGCCTCACACCTCTGGGACTCGGGTTCGAGTCTCCGCCTGGGTCACATGTGTGTGGAGTTTGCATGTTCTCCCCATGTCGTCGTGGGGTTTCCTCCGGGTACTCCGGTTTCCCCCCACAGTCCAAAAACATGCTGAGGCTAATTGGAGTTGCTAAATTGCCCATAGGTGTGCATGTGTGAGTGAATGGTGTGTGAGTGTGCCCAGTGATGGGCTGGCCCCCCATCGTGCCTCGTGCCCATTGCTTCTGGGATAGGCTCCGGACCCCCTGCGACCCAGTAGGATAAGCGGTTTGGAAAATGGATGGATGGATATAGAAAATTCATATTCAAACTATAATAAACCCATTTGAATTTCAAAGTGTCACAGTAGCCAATAATTGCATTAGACAGTGTTGTAATTTTGTCTGCTGTCTATGGGTCCTATAAAGGTCAGGGTGGGAAAATATTTTTTGAAATAGTTTGAAATTGAGGGTGTACTCTCTAGTTTTGCGCTCCTTCACGATACTTATGCGATCCCACTACACTTGCCCACGTGATATTTGCTGCAATGTGACGGCAAGGGTCAACCTAAATAATAGAAATAATATATGTCCTGTAAAATGTACTTTGACCATTAAATTATGGGGACAATGTACACCATGTAACTTTAATCATTTGTGTTTTTATACGCATTTATTAATAATTGCACTGTGTCCATTCTCCGCCGGCGACTCTAAGCAAGATTGCTGGGCACACACAAACACTGCAATGTATAAGTAACGGCCGGAAAACTGCATATAAAGCTACATTTACCGCGGTTTATACCTACCTTCTGGAATATTTCAGTACAAACCTGCATATCCCCACAAATTCTTCATCAAGCGAGAATTCCAAAGAGGTAGACCTATATCCGAAAGTGGTTTTGGGTCTTAACTTTATCGCGGTGTCATAGTTAATCTTAACTTTACATTCAGTTTTCCGGCTGTAATATCTAAATACGAACAAAAGCACGCAACACCTTGTAGTTTTATTTTTAGAGATTTCTTTACGAGCAAATATTAGTATTTCAATGTTTTTATGTGCACTTCATGTTAAATAGCCCAGCTGCCTTGTTTACAGTTACTGGCAGTGAATGTACACAGTGAAGTTATTAGTAAACGCGTTTAAAAACAGACATATAAAAGTTACAGGGTGTGCATTGTCCCCCTTAATCTAATGTGTGAAGCACTCTCATCTGGACATTTCTGAATCATTTAGGTTTATACTTATTAATCCATTGATTCTACGTTTGGTACTTTAAACAGACACAATACAAACGCTATTAGCAACACAAAACTATTTTGGAAAAAAGGTATTATAGCGCCGGGTGGACCGAGGCATTGCGGGAGCACAGAAGGACAAATTGACTCGCTTCTGTGGGATATAATAGGTTCCCAACACGGCCAGAGCCAAATACACACGCTGGATACACAAGGTTGTCAGACGCGAACTGTAAGGTGCACACACGGTGGGAGAATTACACAAGCTAAATACATGCGAGGATCAGACAGGGTACACACAAGATACAGGCATGCATACGCGCGACAATAGTGAAATGCAACCATTAACAACAACCGTACAACAAGAGCTATTTACAGACAGGGGCTATTTACAATTGCACGCAGGGCATGCTGGGACATATGCTACAGTTTCCTACCCTGACCTCTTAAGGGCTCCGTATAATTGTGACATTGTAGGGGCTGTTAATAAAATACTAAAAGAAAGATTGTGTTTCATTTTTTTTGGGGGGGGGGTGGTCACAGGTATTGAAATATATTCAAACAAATTGTATGACATTTGAAATTCGTTCGAACTTGATTTTTGAAAAAAGTGACAACCCTAGTTGGGATGCTCTTCATCGCTGTTGAAGTTTCCATCACCAGAAGGACAAGAACAAGCCATAATGCAGGAGGATGCTGACCTGTGGAGATGGGGATTCGCTCCAGGACTTAAAATCTTTAGATTACACTGTGCCAAATTGTGAAGGTGAGGATAAGTAAGGAGGAAGCAGTTTTTTTCGTTCAAATCATTTTATCTTCATGTTTTTATCATAGAGCGATGACCCAGTTAAGCTTCCACATGGTTAATGTGGATAACTGGAACACACGGTCAAGCTTAAATCTTACAATGTGACCTCCATAAGTTATAGACCTGGCATATGGCTTGGACACACTCTCCCTGATGAAACGATTCAATGGTTACATCCATCAGGCTCCAGCTGCCTCGGCTAGCATCGCATATGGCTCTCATCCTTCTGGCTGGGCCGGGATACTTCTTCCAGGGCTGGCTCTCTGCAGACTGGGGGTCACTTCCAGACATCTTAGAAGAACAAATAGCTTCAAAAAACAATCAAAGACCTCCATTTACATAGAAATATAGGTGGTATTAAATGTCAGGATGGTGCCAATCTGTGTCTTCAAGGAGCAGAAAATCAGAGGCAGGTTTCTGGGAGAGTACAATGAAAAATACTCGAGGGTAACATCAGCCAGCAGCAATGTGACTCGGCCTCCATGAGAGAGCTGTTCATTTGCATTACTCTCAACAGCAATGCTTGAGATGTTTGTCCTCCAAGGCAATACTTCAGGGCAAAAAGCATCATCGTTCAGTGAAAGGACTTTATTAAGGGCAAATTACACAAGGACAGCAGCGCGTAAGGATGCGGCGCAGAGGAAATGCATCAAGGCCGAGTCACATTGCGCATATAAAAATGCCGTCACTCAAATGGACATGCCATGTCACATCGGGCAGTCCCTGGGTTCTTCAGCCGGCAATAAGCTCATGCCGGTGCACAGGGAGGAATCTGTAGAGCGATATTCTGCACCAGAACGTCAGATTTGGCTCTATGAAGATGCTACATTCGGTAGAGGTGGGTCCAGTGTTGAATGTCTGATGCTACAGCCTAGTGTAGCAGTGTTAGGGTGCACCAATCAGGTCTCGGTGGGATGTTCAGATGCTGATCAGGAGTCATGATGCACATATAATGGCATGCGTGTTGGGACGGGGAGGGTGTACTCTCTACTTCGCAGTCGTTCATTATTGGATATTTCCAGGTAATTAAACATCCACTGCTCGCTATTTGATACTCTGAGAAGCCAGGCTGTAAAGGCTCTGACATCGTATCCCATTATTTTCTTTCACAGAGGATGTCAGATTAAGCGCACGGGTCTTCATTAGCTGTGGCTGATCACTTAAGCCTCATCACACTGGTTTCAATAATCTTATTTCATTAACAGGGTGAGCGTTCATCTTCCACTCCGGCTTGCCTGCTACCAAGTTGAAAACTCATGGCCAGATATTCTCAGCATCACAAACCACAAGTGAGCAGCCTTTTAAATACCAGAATCAATGGTGAATCAACACATTTGACCAAATTTTACACATTCTGAAATATTCTCTGCTGAAATGTTTTGTACACTTGCAGCTTGCATGTGGTATAAATGCAGGACTTGTTACTGGTTAGACTCAATACTGACACTGCAGCAGTTATAAAGCCATAAGAGGAAACCCCAGCTGTAATTCCTGTGCTAAGTGTGCTTCCATTGTCATTTCACACCGTAGTGAAACACAGTCAACTTCTTGGGCGTGAGGAATTACATTAAGCAATATGAAATAATCACACATGCTAGGAGCAGACAAACCCGGATAAAACACGCAAAATCCCTAACACTATCAGGCCAGTCCGACGCAGAGTAAGGAAACACGTTTAATTACACCAGACAGCTGTCTCTATGTTGCCCTGTAGAAGTGAAGGTCATGGACTCCTGGAAGTCACACTCTCAGTCCCTGCCTGTGTCTGGGCCGCCAGTCAGAAAGTCCTGCAGAGCTGAAGCAGATATGTCCAGGTGACAAGCAGCGCTGGAGAGACCTTGAACATCCTAAGTCCTTGAAAATGTACTTGTATGAAGAGGACAAAGAGGGCACATGTTCTATGACCATCAGTGTCCATTTTAGTTGGGGGTGACATCATACAGGCATATATACCGAAAAATATAATTTATTAATAATACTGATTGTAAGACCTTGTAAGACCAGAAACAATATATGCATTGTCATATAGCTGTAGAGTCATTTACACAGATTAGAAACCGCAATGTTATCACACAATTGGACACGCAGAGAAAATTGCCTATAAATTACCCTACATGCATCTTAATTACAGGAAATTGTACAGTAATAACAGTTAATATAATTATGAAAAATAACTAATTAATTGTACAGGGGGGAATTATGCAATACAGCGAATAATGTTTGTCTGTATCTATTAAGCACTAAACAAAATGGCAATAAAAACAAAGTTATTCCTTTGTTTTCATTCTAATATTTGCTGGGTTGTTGAAGACAAATGTGACTGAAATTTTGGGCAGGACTAGTAGTTATACAGCCGTGAAAAAAATATGAGACCACTCTGTATTTTTAAACAAATCTGCATTTTTAAATCCTGGTTTCCTGGAATCCAGTGGTGAAGTGCACTGTTAGGACAGTTCGTATCAGGCTCCTAGAAGCAGGACTGAAATCCCTAAAGCAAGGAAGAAGCCCTTCATTAATGAGAAACAGGGAAAAACCATGCTGCAGAAAAAAAATATTTCATTAAGAAATAATTATTTTTAACAAAAACACTTGTGCCACAATTATTGGCACCCCTGGAAATGATAGTGAACACAATGTAGCTGAAGCATGTTTCCCCTGTAAATTGCACATCTTTGAGTTGATTAGAGGGAATAGGAATCTTCAAGCTGTCATCCATGACAGGGATACGGACATGAGATGACACAGAGGCCAAAGTCCCTTAATCATCCATCAACATGGGAAAGATAAGAGAAGATATAAACCAAATGAGGGAGAAATGTGTTGACCTTCATAATTCAGGGAATGGGTATTAAATAGCTACTCACCTCAAAATGCCTGTTTGTACTGTTGGGGCAATAATTAAAAAGTGGGGGAGGAAAAAAGGATCACTGTTGGTGAATTACAAGACCAAGTAAAATCTTGGGGTTACCAAATCAGATGGCACCTTTATGCTAATAGACTGTTTGGACGGTATGCTAGAAACAGATTTTTTTTGTCAGTTAACCATAAACGTAAGTACCTGGAGTTTGCAAAAGCTACTACAACTTTGACTGCAACCAGATTTAATGGTCTGATGAAACAAAAATGGAGCGTTTTGGCAATAAACATTCAATGTGGGTTTAGCATAAAAATAAGGATGGCTATAACGAAAAGAACCTCATCCCAGTTGTAAAATATGCTGGAGGTTCTGTGACATTGTGGGGCTGGTTTTCCTCCAAGGCACTGGAAACCTTGTTAGGGTAAGTGGTATTATGGACTCCATGAAATACCAGGACATTTTCAATGAAAATTTGGCTGCCTCTGCCAGGAAACAAGAACTGGGTCGTGATTCAATATTCCAGCAGGACAGTGATCCTAAGCACATGTACAAATCAGAATAAAAATGTTTAGCTCAACACAGAATCAAGCTTCTGCCATGGCCACCTCAGTTTCCTGAGCTGAATCCCACTGAAAACCTGTGGGCTGAGCTGAAGAGAAAAGTGCATGAGAGAGGGTCTAGAACCCAGGATGATCTGGCGAGGTTCTGTAAAGGGGAATGCCCTGCTCTGATGCCCTGCTCTGTATTCTCCAACCTTATAAATTGTTATAGGAGAAGACTCAGTGCTGTTATACAGGCAAAGGGAGGTTGTACAAAGTATTAAATACTGGGGTGCCAATAATTGTGGCTCATGTGTTTTTTGTTGAAAATAATACTTTCTTGATGAAGTATTTGTTTTTCTGTCAATAAATTTATTTTAATTAAAGGCTGGATTCTCTTCACTGTTGGACCACAACCAGAGACGGAGCAGGAGAGAGACAGCATGTAGCATGTAACAGCATGGAAATACTTATTTTTTCCGGTGCCTTTTTTGTGATATTGTGTTAACCCTTATCTTGTTTTGATTAAATCACTGGAAATGGAGAATGACTCAGCGTAAAGCCTTCCTGACACACAGTGCACCCCAACCCCCCACCTCCAGCAGGTGCACCTCTTTTGAAGGTGACGTCCTCAGCGTCATGATGAATCATTGAACGTGAGTTATATTTCTCACACTTTGGTTCTGCTACTACTGAACTTTTTAATACGTTTGTTCCTAAAAATAGGAATTCAATTTTTATTCCCTCTTTAATTAGCTTGTGTTCACTCCAGTTTGCTGTTGTGCATTTCAAACATCACTGGCTGGCCTTAGAGCCTATGGATGGCACTGCATGCTAATGAAGAAGCTGCCTGAAATTGTCTTTCCAAGTGTCCCAGGAAAAAGGAGCAGAAGTAGCTGCCAGAACCAAACCTAAGGTGGGACTTTTTATGGTTCTGGAACAATCAGTCCATTTTGGGGTCCATTGAAGATGACAACTTGAAAAGTTATGAAGGGATTATATATGCAGGCATGACTAATGATGGAAGTCATAAATGAACTGGCCGATTGTCCTCAAATATCAAGTTATATTAGGTTAGATAGATAGTGTTTCTTTTCCATTGCAGCCATCATGGTTAATTGTCAGTCATGCGTTTTGCTCTTCCTGAGACCAAGCAGGAAGTGAATGTCAAGCGGAAGTGGTTCTGCACCTATTGTATGCGGAGCTGTTCATCCAGCTGGATTCCATGCACAGTGCGATTCCATTATGTTGAGGAGATTCAAGGTCTGGAGAAACGTCCTGCAAGGTCCAGTGACCCTGCTTCAGCCTCCGGTTTGTTATGGTGTTTCCGGCCCTCATTTAGGTTTCTTAAACTTTAAGGTCATTTTTAAACAAATGTGTAACTGAATTCCTTCTTGATAACTCTGTACACTGGGGGGGCTGATCGCCCCTCCCCCTTCTTCCATCATGAAGATCGCTTGTAGGGGTGTGGGGATGTGAGGAGGAGGGGGGTTGACTGTGGTTAGGTTAGAATCAGAAGGTTGAATCTAATTTCTGGAGCCGAATGATCTTTTAATGAGAGGAATAAAATGGTGACCACCTGCAGCAGTGTAGCCCTGACCTGTTAAATGTGATATTTCCATTTCATTTTGCAATGGTCAACTTTAAAATGTGCCTGTCAGTTCCGCCTGGTTACATGTGAGAGTGCGATACCTATCTTGGGCCACCAGAGGGAGTACACACCACATCAAGGTGGTCACCATCAGCAGGGTTCCTGTGTCCCTGGAGATGCATCATAGAGGGAAATTATGCTCATGTGATTACAGTTAAATCAGGTAGTATCTAAATTTGAATCTCAGGTTATTCACATCCTTCGGTTCATGCTGTGAGTTGCAACACAGAAAAGAATGAACTGCACCTAAACCACATTTTGGTTATTTCAGTGTCCTGGTAAAACAAGAAGCCATCTGTGTCCATTGTTGGCTTAGCTCAAAACATAACATGATTAGTGAGAAATGTTAGCTAGTTAGCTCGAGAAATATTCCCGGGTCCTAGTGCAGTGGATCAAGCTAAATCTATCCCATAAATCTGCAGGGCCCTGGTGAACAGACTTAATGAAGACCCACTCACTATGAGAGTCACATCCATCATTTTTATCACTGAGGGATGTGGGCTGGCCCTTTACATGCTATGGTTTGCCCTGGTTTGCCCTGACTTATGGATCCATTAGCCCAGCAAACAGAGTAAATGTATTCCTAGAGGAGTAACAGCGTTTAAGGTTTAGGCGTATAGTCAGTTTCCATGGGAACATCACATGTGTTATTTATGAAGTAAATCACAAAGCCTTATCAGGCTTTACTAAACGCCTTCTTACATTAGCATTTTTAGGGGTTATGTTGATGACAGAAAATTTCTATCCAGTTTTAAATTTCTCAGGCACTGTTAATCTAGTAAAAGTGTCTTGCTTATTGTTTCCATAGTTACCTTTGTTTACATGTGGGATTGTCTAGTAGTATTAACAATGTACTGCATATTGCTATTTTATGGTAAATGTTGTACATTATCTGCTCCATTTTTTCATTCTTCCGTTTTATGTTAAATCTGGAGTGAGGTTTCTTACATTTAATTTCATTCTTCTTTGTACAAAGGTGTACTTCACATTATTTACCGCTAGAGGGAAGCAGAGATCTAGTATATTCTATTACGTGAAATTGAAAATTCCTGTGAAGTAGCAAACTTTTCATGTTGCTTACTGAACTCAGTGAGGACTGAATTTAGGCCACCCCACTGAATCATCTCTTGCTAATTCAGAACCACAATTACAGCAGCACTGGCATGACAATTTGCCCACCCCTATAGTAATCTAAATAGTCCTCCAATGGTGATGTCACAATCACAGGGCGACCTGGGTCAGGTGATCCAGGCGATATGACATAATCTGATGAGATTTTCAGTAGCCATATCAGCCCTGGATTGTACACATTCATGATTCAACAATGTCAGCATCAGAAACAGTGCTGCATCTAACCAGTTAAACAGAAAACACCTGGCAGGTTTAACCAGCCATTTCAACAAGACTCCACAATGAAGATTAGAATTGGTGTAGAAAATAAACACCAAAATACTTGCCCATTAAGTAACTCATGTGTCAAGCTTATGTTAAAATCCTTCTACCCTGAGAGATACATCCATCCATCCATTGTCCAAACCGCTTATCCTACTAGGTCACGGGGGGTCCGGAGCCTATCTCGGAAGCAATGGGCACACTCACACATCATTCACTCGCACATGCACACCTACCGGCAATTTAGCAACTCCAATTAGCCTCAGCATGTTTTTTGACTCTGGGGGGAAACCGGAGTACCCAGAGGTAACACATGTAACCCAGACGGAGACTCAAACCCAAGTCCCAGAGGTGTGAGGCAACAGCGCTAAGCACTGCACCACCATGCCACCCCCGAAATAAAGTATAAATTTACATATTTATTTACAAGTTTGTGTACAGGTACATTGGAGTGTGTGTATTTTCCCACATATCACATCTTGCTCTCCTTTTTAAGCCATACTCACATATAGAAGTGAACGAGCAGCTTGATGCAACCTGGCATTACAATAAATTAATAAAGCACTGAATCATGAAGAAGCTTCTCTGTGGGGACCCACCCCAGCATCCCACCCCAGCAGGAAGATCCCTAGGCCCAGCGTTTATCTCCGCAAGAAGAGATGAAAAAATGAGGCATAAACTTTTAGTAGGACAGGACCCACCAGCAGAGAAGGTTGTCTAGCATGGCTTAATGGGGGGGAGGGGTCACACCACGCACTTGTAAGACCTGATCTAAATATGGAGAACAGAGCAGACAGAACTGTGTTTTTAGACGAAAAGCTTCAAGTAAACCTTGGGGTAATACTACAGCACTCATTCATTCACTTTATGCATTTAGACCATGGCTCAATAGCATGTAGTTACACAGACAGTTATAATATTAATATTTTAATAGTAAACATTTTTGAGCTCTAGGAGTTTCTTGTGATTTATTACAGTTTAAACACCATCAGTCCCATATACGGTAAAACCCAGTAAAAAGGACCAAAATGGTAATTAATTAAGAAAAATACCTGCCCAGAGCTGAGCTGCACGTGTTCACTGTGCAGCGTTGACCTTTCTATCCATTTCACCCCGAAACACCTCATTGCAGTTAAGGTCAGCTGATTGTTCTAGGTATTCCCCTTAATCTTCCTTTTTCATCAAAAAGTTATATTTGAAATGAGCATATTGCTTGGGGTTTAGCAAAAAGAAAAAACTGTAAGGTCAGTGATGGGAGAATTGAGAGAAAAGCAGGCCACAGACATTTGGGATCTGGGATCTTTTACGTTGTGTTTTTTCAGTGTAATACAAACGATAAAGTGCTTTTCTTTACAGTGGAATTATATACTCTGTTCCACCAGATGTAGCCTTGCTGAAGCAGAATGCAGTGCTGATTTCTAGCCAGACCAGAATATTCTGTCAAAGCCATAAAAGCCAGCAGTAAAGCCTATATGATCTGTGGACAGCAAGGAGACACCTCGTGCCATTGAGACACTTTGCCATGCAGTGCGTGACTGATCCGTGTTGGTTTTATTTCCCTGTGCGCCTCTGTTCCTCCTCTTCTGATTCTGAACTTGCCAGCCAGGGCCTCTGATTTGCTACCCAGTCCCGAATGTGGTGAAATACTCCAGCTAGGAGACAGATTCTGCTGCCAGCCTTAATGGGTCACTTGTTCTCTCACCTGGGGAAGTCTGATTCCAAAGCCTTTTTTTTGCCTTTCCTGGGTTTGGTTCCATAAATGACATTTCAGGGCTGCCACCCAGCCGTGACAGTCACCGACAGCCCTGTGACATTTTTCTTGCGTACCCCAGCATCTCCTCTTTGCTTTCTCTTAGATGACATCAGCCTACATCCAACCCGTCATTTTATAACTGCAAACCTGCAGTTTCCGCAGGTAAATTATTTAGACTGACTTACTGATTAGTGATTCATCAGGGTAAATTAGTGAATTAGGGTAAATTATTAAATTAAATGAATAGTGATACGAGTACATCATGTTCCAAGATTATACTTGATTAAGGTTATCTCTCTGTTTATTATTTCACCAAACACAGTCTCCGGTTGAGCAGCTGATATCCTCAACACTGTCTAGCAGCGCCTTGTCCCCTCCTGGCATTATCTTGCGGAATGAAGTGACTTGGAGCCTGTATCACAAAGTTCCTTGCTTAGCAGGATAACTTTGAGGATAAGTAGTGGTAACTCTGGCTTTTTGATATCACAATGCTGGTTCTCTTTTTAGGGGGATAGATCACTACTATAACTAATGCTACAGAACAAAACTGCTTCAGAGCAGGTTATGTTTCAGAATCATGGATGTTAAACAGTGCTTGGACCAATCAAGGTCGGTACTTTACCTGAATCACCAAATGGGCTTTCCCAAACTCTAAAAATGGCTTGTCCGTGAGAGTCCAATTACTGCGGTAAACTGGCTAAAATATCTTTCACCAAGCAAGCCAGACAGTTTTTAACCGCAGACCTTTGATGTCCACAGGCAGAGATGCACACTGATCATCTTTGCATTTCCATCCCTTTATTAACCCTTTATTACAGATTTTCTTGATTGATTTGGCACATTTCATGAAATATAATTAACATTCTCACGACTATAAGAACATTTTTCAAAACAGTTTATGCATATAGCACAAAGCAAGGCTTTCTCATTATTACTGACGATCATTTTTTTTTTTTTAGCAAAGTGCTACTTATCCATGTCAAAGACACCAGTTTCAACATTGTAAGGCTCTAAATTACAGTATGTAAATTTCAGTGCCACTCACATGCACATGTAACTTCATTAGATCTCAAGACACAGTACAATAGCAAACTGTCACGATCGTGTTCGCGGGAAGCGGCGATCGGGCGGGTCGGCAGGTAAGGAGAGGCAGGCAGGCAGTGATCAGGGCTAAACTGGGGTTTATTACGTACGACAGGAGCTGGAAACATACACCACACCGAATCCACAATGACAGACAAGGGTAACAGGCAAGACCAGGACTTAAAACAGGACAAGACTAATCAAAGTAATGAGACACAGGTGGCAACGATCGGGAAGCGGACGGAAGCACACACGAGGAGCGGACGGGCCGGGCATCACAGAACCCCCCCCCAAAGGCGCGCTACACCGGGCACGCCAGGGAGGAGGCGACGAACGGGACACAGGAACCGGGACCTAGAAAAGAAGAACAAAACTAACGAGAGACCGGAAACAGGACTGAGGCACAAAACATAGCTAGAGACAGGATGTAGGACAGGTCCTGACAGAGGACAGGGAAGGCAGAAAGACAGACAAGAAAGGGAGAAACAGAGGGAACAGGCGGGACACAAGGAGCAGGAGTGAACGGAGGGAACATCGGGGAACAAGGAGCAGAGAAGGGCAGAACAGAAGGACGAGGAGCAAAAGACAGCGGGACAAAGGCAGGAGCGTAGGGAGACAAGGAGGGGGAACTAAAGGGAGCCCGAGGGAGCCCCAGCAGGCGACGGAAGGCAGCCGGCGGGGCTGCAGGCGGCTGGAGCCGAAGGGGCCCTCGGAGGGGCCGAGGAGATAGGGCGAGGGACCGACGAAGGGGTCGAGGAGGGAGCCGAAGGGAGGACCAGGGAAGGGGACGAGGGAGCAGGAAGGGGCCCTGGTGAAGGCAAGGAAAGGGGGGGAGCCGCTGCAGGCGGTGACGTCGTCCGCCGCGCCAGAGCGGGAGGACCCGGAGGCGACTGAGGAGCCGCCCTCAGGGAACCCCCAGGCGACCGCCGAGGAACCGGCGGAGGGAGCGAGGCAGGGCGACGAGGTCGCGACGGGGGACCCGCAGGCGAACGCTGACCAGGCGGACCAGGACCCGCAGGCGCCGACCTAGCCGGAGCGCCGGCGAGCGAGGACGAGCCAGGGGGTCGGGCGGGAGGGACCCCAGTCCGACGTCTGTGCCCCCTTCCCTTGTGGGACACAAACATACCGACCCCTGGTCGGGGTCGATGTCGCCGGGGTGAGGGTGAAGGAGTCACAAGCAAGGTCCCCGAGGGGTCCCATTCAAGCTCCTCCATCTCCGGAGAGGGAGGAGCCAAGATGGAGTCCTCTGGGACCTCCTCGGGGACTAGGGAAGAAGGGACTGGAGTGGGGCCAGGAGCTGGAGTCACAAAGGGAGTGGGATCAGGAATGGGGCCAGGGATCAGAGTCACAAGGGGAGTCACAGGGGGCACCCCGGGCGAGGGCGCGGGAGCTGCAGGCGGCGGCTCGGGTTCCGGGGCCGCGGGCAGAGAAGGCGGCGGCTCGGGCTCCGGGGCCGCGGGCAGAGAAGGTGGCGGCTCGGGCTCTGGGGCCGCGGGCAGAGAAGGCGGCGGCTCGGGCTCCGGGGCCGCGGGCAGAGAAGGTGGCGGCTCGGGCTCCGTCGCAGGAGATCTCCGGAGTTGGATGAGCTTCCGGAGACTCTCGGCCATTCCCTCCAGGTCCTCCGGTGTTGAGGTGGGAGAAAATGCGGCGAACTCCCGCCTCAGCTGCTCAGAGAGCTGGTCCTCCTCCGGGGAGCCCTGCACGGTCGGTGCGTCCATCACCCTCCAATACAGCTCCTGGAGGGTGAAGAAACGGTTAATTACGGCCTTGGGCAAAGCCGGAATCTTCCCGGAGGACTCAGCAGTCGCAGTAGGTAGAGGCGACGGGAGCGCTTCGGAGCAGGCAGCCGTAGGCGGCGGGACTGGCAAGTCCCGTGCGGGCGAACCGGGCGTGGACCCTTTAAGAGGCCGGAGCACACGCGGAACTGCTTCCCACACAGCGCTGGCCCCCTTATTGGCCAGCCGCTCGGGCCTGAAGCAGTACCGCTCGAGGGGCGGTGGTAACTCCCAGGCGAACGGCACCGGCTCTCGGAGGAGAAGGGGTTCTTCCTCCTCCAGCTCGGTTGGGGCCCACATCTCGGCAAGCGAGCAGGCTCCCAGGCAGATCGTCGGCTCCTCCGCTTTCCTCCTTCTCCTCTGCTTCTTCTTCGTTTGGTCCGTCATTCTGTCACGATCGTGTTCGCGGGAAGCGGCGATCGTGCGGGTCGGCAGGTAAGGAGAGGCAGGCAGGCAGTGATCAGGGCTAAACTGGGGTTTATTACGCACGACAGGAGCTGGAAACATACACCACACCGAATCCACAATGACGGACAAGGGTAACAGGCAAGACCAGGACTTAAAACAGGACAAGACTAATCAAAGTAATGAGACACAGGTGGCAACGATCGGGAAGGAAGTGATGCTCTGGCGTTGGCATGCCAACCATTCACAACCCAGAGGAGTCAGGCCCAGAGGAAGATGCTTCTCTGGAGGAATTTGAGTGGGTGTTGCCCTGAGTTCTATGTCGTGGACCAGTGTCCAGAACTTGAACCACAACAGTATCTAACTCTACTGCAAAGTAGAAAACTACAGCAGTACCAGGGAAAGTTCCAAAGAGAGGTGGGTCGAGTCTCTATCTCCTAAGAAGGGAGACAGGGACACACCATCTGTGGCAGTCAGGCCTGTCTCCATCTCTTCTATTGTCTGATAGGTCCCACGGCATCCATGGTTTCCGGCCAGTAGCACCCCCAGCCTCAGCAGTTCCTGCTGAACCCACCTGTTCCAGCCATAGTTCTTGGTTTGTGGGTCCTTCCATGCCCCTCGCCGCTGACCCAGCTGTCTCCTCAGCATCGTCTCCTGTCCTGATCTCTTCCCTACCTCCTGCTTTAGTTCTTGTCCCAGTCCAGGCCTCACAAGTTCCAGGATGTCACCTGAGCCCCGCTGACCGCGCCGTGCGCCAAGGGGGACACATACCATGGGACCAACGCCCAGCGTCCTGGGGTCTTCCAGTTCCCCAGTCTAACCTCACTCCCTCTCCTACCTTTTCCCTTCTCTCCCATCTGGTCTTGGTTTTCTCCTGTCCCGTCACCTTGCCCTAGTTAGTTCCCCCTGTGGTTGGCACTGATGTTTCTGGCCCTATCCTGGTGGTCCTTCTGTGTGACAGTCCTGAAGCTTGTTAGTCTTACCTCTTGTTCCTGACCTCTTGATAACGAGTCACACCTTGCATTTACTTCTCTGTTAGTCATGTGTATTAGCGTCTCTTAGTCCTGTGCTCCCTGTTCAGTCATTGTTTTCTGTCTGCGTGTGCTGCCCTGCCTGGTTTCCATGATAAACTCCTCTGAGAAGGGTTGTACCTGCTGAAAGCCTGCATTCTCCCGCCATACTAAAAGAATACTAAAACATAAGGAAATGTGTGTGAAGCAATGAGAAATGATGTTCTTCTGTGCAGAAGGGACATTATGGTGTGGGGATTACACTTGTTCTGCAAATGTTAATTGTCATTTGAGAAATGCTCCAAAGCAATCAAGAAAAACTATCTATCTATGAAAGTCTCAGCTGTAAAAAGATATTGGTTCAGTAGTTTGAGGTGATAGCAACTCTTACACACCTGTTGGTTTTCCAGATTACTGTTAAAATTTAATTGACATCTGAATGATAATCTGCTCTTCATGTTCAATAGGTGTCACTGTCTTATAGTCACTGGTAGTGAATGGACACAGTACAATTATTAATAAAGATGTATATGTATAAATATGTCAAACTTTTTGTGGTGTTCCCAAGCCATGTACCCACAGCTGTGCATGTGTTTGTCTGTGTGTGTGTATGTGTGTGTGTGTGTGTATGTGCGTGTGGGTGTGTGATGGATGAAGTAATATTAAATAGATTTTGAAGGGTGACAAGTTTAATACTGAATAATAAAATGGGATTATGAATATGAATAAAAAGACTAAGAATAATTATGAAAACTACAAAGCACATGTTTGGAAATGAAGACAATTATCTTAACGACAATCAAACTTTATGTATGAATATTCGCTGTCAGCAATCTGCTGCCAGCATGCCTTTCTAGCTTTGACAGCAGCTACAGTGTTGCATTTCACCATTATTGTACTTTAGAATTCTTCGTATTTTACCATAATAATTCTCTGTTCTTCTGCAGTGAAACAAGTAGCCCCGTTGCAGTCCATGCTTTACATGATTGGCTGATCCTTGTGCACAGCACGCTTTTATGTGCTAGGGAAGTAATCTTGGCTTCAGTAAGAAAATCTGGCTTGACATAGATTGCTGATAGCCAGCATGGTGATACCATTAATCTCAGATTGCATTTGTTTGGTTTTGTCAAACTGGAACTTATCTTTGAAGCCTAACTTAGCTGAACCAGTTTCATGATACAGGCCTCTGGTCTGCTTACTTGAACGGCACTAGGATGAGCTCAGGCTAACAGGCCTGCTCTTTCTCTCAGCAGCCACTGAGCACTGAAAGTAACTGAAAACTGAAAGTAACTGAAAGTAAATTTGAGGAAAATAATGCACTTCTGTCGGTTTAGCTCTCATTTTTCACTTCATGGTTCTGTGACAGGGGACCTTTGAGGAAACCTGCCAGATGTTCAGATTTTCTTTATATGGTATCCAGTCACTGATCCTGAAAAAGATTGTATACTGAATCTTTGTCTTCCGTCAATCTGGCTGAACATGCAGGAGAATAGGGTATGATTTCTAAAAGACACATGAGCTTAGACTCAGAGTCTGGTTCTTAAACAGGTCTCTAGACATCAAGAAGACCTTGGAGGGAATTAAATTAATAATTTAAAGGTGGGATCTTGTCAATTTCATATTTGAAGGAATGTAGGGTTTTAGCTTGCACTACCCCTTCGGACAAACTGTTCCACACTCTACTTACACACCATGAGAAGTTCTTTCTCAGATCCAAACTAAAGTGTTCCTCCACTAATTTCCGACTGTGGCCATGGGCTCTTGCATTAGTATGTATTTTGAAGTAACAAATTGGATGAACAGCACCTAGACTTGTTAAAGTCTTATGTACCTGGGTCATGTCACCCCTTAGGCTGCATCCACGTGGCAAGTGGCGAACCGCTCATCACAGCCTAAAAATTAACTTTTGTGTTTACACTGCCAGCAGCAAACTACGTGGCACTTGAATACTACATCATAAAAGAGTGCTTGGTATAAAAATAAGTGCAACTGTAAATTGCAACTGTTTTTCGGCTTGAAACAAAATGAGTTATATTGTTGGTTTACACAAAAAAGCTCTCTTGTCCTTGGATCGTAAAGTGCGCTTATAAGCGCATTTACTTTAGCTTCATTAGCTCTTACCATTGAAATTTTGCTGCTTGCCGTGTGGAAGCAGTCTTAGTCTCCTTTGCTCAAGACTAAACAAATCCAGATCTGCCAACCTCTGTTCATAAAACACCCCCTAAGGCCAGGAATCATTCTTGTAGCCCTGCATTGGGCCACTTCTAAAGCAGCAACACGGTATTCAAGGTGAGGTCTGATAAGGGAATTATATAATCTTAGCATTACTTCCCTTGATTTAAACTTGACACACCTGGAGATGCAACCCCACATCCTGTTTGCCTTTTTAACGGCTTCCCCACATTGGCGAGAGTAAGACATCGATGTATCGATATTCACACCAAGGTCTTTCTCGTAATCAGCTTCCTTAATTTCAGTTGAACCCATAAAATATCTGTACTTTATAGTTCTGCTCCATGCATGGATTACCTTACATTTATCTACATTCAGTTTTGTCTGCCATTTGTAAGCCAAGTCTATAATTAGTTCCAGGTCCTGCTGTAACATCTCGATTGCTAATTCAGAATCTGCTACACCTTTTAAGTTGGTGTCAGCAAATTAACCAAACTAACCAACTAACCGAACATGAATACGCTGAAGAAATGAGCGTGTAACCTGGTGATGAGACTGATAAAGAGCTTCATTTCAGGTGCCTCTAAAGTCCTCCGCACAAGTTCCTTTGCCTCATCTATCAGGAAGGTTAGTTTTGCTCCTGTTAATTTTGTCTCTTGGTGATACCACATTCCCCGTTCAGCAGAACACACCATGACTTCTCCCAGATACATCTGGAAAGACATGGCACTTCTCCAAGACATCAAATCTAAGATCGTTTGCATAGAGTTTGGGCCAATTTAATTACAGTTAAGGGGCTAGCCTTCGTGACATGCTCATTTCTTGTCGATTTGGCTCTACTCATATCTGCTGAGACTACAAGTGAATCATCTGTAATGGAGTTATAGATAAAACCGGAAACAGCCCAGGCACTAGGAAATCCCTCCAGCACAGAGATTTACGAGCCCTCCTGTCTGTAATACTCTAAATCTACATAATTCAATCAGAACCGATCGCCGGTCCATTTGGTAAGCAGCTAATTTAGTAAATCAGTACTGTGGCCAAGTGAATCTACTTTGTGTCCTTTTTAAAAGAGAAAAGAGTCATTGCTTAATGTCAGTGTGACACAGATGTGGGTTTATTTCACGCTGTGCAAAAGCCCAGTTTCGGCAGCACGTCTCAGCAGGAGGGTCTTTATTTTTTTACTACAACTTGCCGTTTTTTTACTTATGGTTTTAATAAAACCACAAGTTTAAAAAAATTATTGATTTCATGTACTAAGAGTTGGGGGTCTGCTTGAAACATTCCAGACATCGCTGGATCCCTGGAGATCATCTTCTCAGGCCAATAACATCATGCTTCTGAATGTTTGCGGCTCATATCTCTTTCTAAATGCGCTTATGCGGCGATGATACAAAAATTCTGCGTGAAATCATGGTGAGTGTTTACACCTTCCTTGGGGAAGGTACTGCGGAGCCCCTTAAAAAGGTACATATGTGATTTACAATAATCACACTGTGATTAGATTTAATTATGACACTAAAACTTTGTGTGGAGGAAATATGGGGGCGCACAAATTCTGTTTACACTCATTGCTAGTTCAGAGATCCCACTGTTGATAGTCACTATACCTCTAATAACCTAGTTTTCCTCACATCCAAACAAATTTGGAGTAGAGATGCACTTTCACAAATGTGAGTCTTTCCCATGAAATGTTGCGTGGGAGAGCAAGTGCCCTTGGGTTCAGCAGGTGAGACTCGAACGTAACGAAAAAGATTCTCCTGAGCCCCCAGAAAGCATTAGAGCATGACTCTCGTAGTTTAAATTGTTCCATTCCAAAAGAAGAGGGTAAAATGTGGGCACCAGTTATATCAGTTAGCAGGCCAGAAGGTGATGGTGAAGCACAGTTCACATAGTAGAAGCTGCACCTGAGCCTCTGGTAGTGCATACCAGATGCTGGGTGTTTCCGGTCTAGAGACTAGTCAAGTCAAGTCAAGTAGGTATTTAATAGCATTTTTAACCATACACAGTTGAGTACAGCATGCAATTAAAGAAACAGCATTTCTCTCAGAGCAAGGTGCTACATAAATGAAATAACAGTCCAGCTGTCACGCTCAGCTAGTCCGATCCTCGTGTGTGCCACGCCCCCTGATCATCCACGTGTACTTCCCCGATCGTGCCCAGCTGTTATTTTCGGCTTGTCTTGTGTATTTAGCCCGCGTCTGAGTCCGTCTTCCCCAAACTTGTCATTAATGTTAGTTTGTCGCCGTCAGCCCTGTCTTCCCGTTCCCTTAATAAACCCCGATTCCCGACGACGGCCCTGCCTACCTGCCTCGTCTTTCCCCGCTTCCTGCCTTCCCGTCCCCCTGCTAACCTGACACCAGCAACATAGAGTGTATAGTGAGCAGAAACTGTGCAACCATTGCAGGATAGTGCGAATGGACAAGACAACTGACACCGACAAGTACAAACAGCACAGTAAACCCAAAACTGATAAGGTGCAGCTTGGTTGTGCAATGAGATCAGTACAAATCCAGACCAAGATTTTGTTTCTACAAACCAGTTGAGCATAAATAGTCACAGTCACAGAGCACTCAACTGATTGGTGGAAACAAAATCGTGGTCTGGATTTGTAGTTTCTGGAACTAAAATGCCTAACATTGCATGATACAAAATAAATCGGATGGGGGATGGATATCCTTGATGACACTCGATATTTATGCATCCCTACCCTCGAGATCTCATTAAATGTCTCAGATGGTCACTCAAACAGATGCTTAATAGGGAAACGCATCTGATACCTTGATTTGACATGTTCTCATAAAGATTAGGTGATTTACAAATTCAGCTCAGCTGGCAGCTTTTATAGATGCTTGACTGTAGATAGCGGGTCTCCTCAGCTTTATCTGACGATCCAACTGTCAACACAGCGCTTATTTATAGACATGCAGAGTCCATTCAATTTGAATTGTCTCAGATGCACATGAGAAAGGCTTTGATTGATTCATGACATTAGTTGTTTTACTTTAAGTTTGAATTGTGTGAATTTCTCTTTTTTTATCCAGTAACCTTGGTACAGGGTGAAAAAGCTCTGTTTTGCCCCGATGTTTAAATCTGTCCATCCATCCTCTCTGCTTTTAAGATCCTATTTTCTGGATGTGAACTGTCATTTTTCAGATTACTTTCTCCCAAGATCTTGACTGGAATTTTAATTCACTTTATACTGTACTGTGTTGCTTTGGAGACAGCTACATAGTACCCCTTGGTTACTTTTGATTCCTGCTCTTGTTATGTGTGGTTTTACTGCTATGGATCATGAAGGCAGCATCTTCTTCCCTGGCCGCTGTGCCATCTTCCTTAACCAGTCAGCGTTTTTGTAAAAGAACATTCGTCAAAATGCTCGGGCATCCTCAGTCACCTGTCTCCGTGGAAACATCACTGCTATTCTTCCTAGTGGCAAAAATGCAGTCCACTGTTTCTCTGGAGGTATGCATGATTTATGATATTAATGAAACATTTGCCAGGAATCATACCTCTGATATCCTAACTTCCTAAATTTCTGTGTTCTACAGAAGTAGAAAAAAAACATGAATTACCTCTGAGGCAATGTTGTCATGCTGGATATCTATATTTAAAGGGATCCTACCTCCTCTTTTGGAGGTCTGTGACAGATAGAGAAAATGATTTCAGTTTATGCCTTCATGTAATGGATTACCCTGCCTTTCCCTGTAGGATGAGTCTTCACTTCAGATTGTTCCTCGCTTGCTGTCAGTGGGAAGATGTATAACAGAGTCTAGGTCATGTGTCTTCCTCTACCACAGAGGATGCTGGATGAAAACCTTTCTGAACAGAGCACCGCAACTGTATTGCAAAGCAACACAGACAGACGTCAGTAGGTGGTGCAGTAGCAAAAGGGCCCTTGCGGCCAGATATTTCCTTAACATGTTCTGCAAATAATCAGCTGTTGGGAAATGAGAAAAATGGTGAGGAATTAATTAACGCTGTGGGGGAGAAAAATTGTCTCAGCAGAACAATCAAATAACATTAGATAAGAGCATCAATTAACAGAAACAGATGAGTTTGAAAAAGGTGAAATGAATTATGTCTTGTTTCTGGTCTTAATTTATTCACAACTCCTCCCCCCCATCCCCTTCCTTGATGGATTTGAAGTCTGTTACCTTTATTGCAGAAAAGAAAACTCCCTTTGTTCACTCTGACATAAATAACCAGAATTTTACTACTACCAATTGTTTCTGGTTCTGTTAATACATCTGCACTAGAAATCCGTTCAATGAATTAAACCGTGTTTTAGCCATAAAGAGGGACAATGTAGATGATTTAGTGGGGCTAATCCAAAGAGGCCTATTCACAGTCACTCTACCTCCTACGTGACGTAACTGCTGTCTGATCAAGCCTCTGCTATTGTTCTGCTGGAGCGCCAGAGAATTCAAAAGGAAGTTCTGCCGTCAGACTTGGGATGTCAGAGATACATGGGGGCCATGGTTGCAAGCAGAGGCTTTCTAATTGTAGCAGCAAATGAGAAAGAGGGGTTTAGTGTCTGACCTCCCCGCACCTCAGGTTTCACCCCGCCGGGGGCTTTTGTGAGAACGGGGGCTGTTAAAGCAACTTTGTCCCCCGCCTCTGCCACTCAGGATGGAATACTGATCAGTATGAAGATGGACAGGGGCCCAGGGCTGGGAGATGGTGGGTGGGGTAGGGGGGCCCATGCTCCACCTCACCATGGAGACGGGGAAACTGATGTGAAAAGAAAAAGTGAGAGGGAGGTAGAGGGAGGACATGGACATGGAGAGCACCTGGGAGGGGGTTTGTCCTCGATCAAACATGGATGAGAAGATATACTGAAGGCAAATGTTTCATGCGAGGGGGGGGGGGGGGGCGGACACACCACCATCTGGAAGACACGGGATACACTTTTAATAATATTTTAAATGGGGCCCTCTGCAGGCGGTGGGATGCAACAAGGTCCTGGCTCATTTGTACCCGTAAGAATATTGAAACTGTGCTGGTGTGTTTCGGTCGTACTCTGAAGAAAAAGAGACATAACTGCTCCTCATCTGCCTAAATTAATCCTGAAACTGAAAGCTTCATTTAAGGAAGGATTCGTAGAAACGTGAATAACTCCGAAATGAAGCAAAATCAAGTAAATGTATGGAAAACGGTGGTGAGACTCCGCACGCACGCACCAGGTGGCCCGGGGACCCGTGTAATTACAGTGACGGTGCCCTGTCAGTCATCGCTGATCACGCAGCTCTGAGACCAGCCGTTTGCAGCATCCCGCGTTCAGGCTGACAGCTTAATGGGCAGCTATTTTGGGCTGGAGAGACTAATAAATGACCTCATCTATTCTTCCCATGGGTGAAACCCCTCCGCCTACCCTTAGCTTTAACGGGTTTCATTCTACACCTTAACTGCAATATATGGATGGGTTTCTAAATAGTCCCTGTGCTGAACTGAGTGCAAGCTGGACAGCGCTGTGGGGGGGAAGGGGGAGGGGAGGGATAAATGCTTTTGCTTTTCTGATGCACATCACTATCTAACCCAACATGCTAGTTTTATTCTAATTCTACATTTATTTAATAGACACGTTAATCCAAAGCAATATACGCTTCTTTTGAGAAGGCAGGATCGGCTAGTCCGAGGAGCAATTATGAGTTAGGGGCCTTTCTCAGGGGCCAATGGCAACTTCACTGTACCAGCCTGAGATTTAAACTGGTAACCAGGGGGATCCTCCACTAGGGGTGAGGGGTGGGCTCCCGGTTGATGGAACCTTTTGACCTATTGCGGGCCTTCTTGTATGGGGGTTGGCGCCCCCTTTGTCTCTCGTGGGCTCCCTGTCAGGGTAGGCGAGTGTTTGTCTCGAGGACACGTGGCTGTGGGGGTGGCTGGGTGGCCTCGGTTGCCTGGTTCCCCCTGCCTTCACCTTGGGCCCGGGGATGGGGGAGGGGCACTTTCACGCCCCCTGACAGCATCAACTACCAGCACATCAGTTCACACCTACACTTGCACATTCAAGAATGGGCACACACGAGGTTGAGCGATCATAATCATTATTATTATTACTTTTTAGGGTAACTTATAGATATAGGAATTGAAATATACGTGTATATGTGCATGATCACATGTGTATATCCTAAGTATATATAATACCTATTTGTAACATTATTATTATTGTTGTTGTTGATATTTTTGTTGTTATATTTTTTATTGTTGTCCTCATTAGCCTACTATTACTGTTTCGTTGTTTAATGTCCTTGTTTGATGTCATTTAATGAGTGTTAATTCATGGTTGTTTGTATTCTGCATCCCCCTACACTTTTTCTCCATCCCACCTTTTTGTTATTATTTCTGTGTACCATTTTTTTTTCTTTTTCTTCTTTCTCCATGGAAATTAAGGTCTGATATTGTCATGAATGTTGTTTCTGTGTCCCCCCCCCCCCCCCCCTTTTTTTGTACAATCACTGCACTAGGGCGGGTGAGTTCGTAGTGTCCACACTGGAATCTAATATCTTTACACTCTAACTTTAATTTAAAATAAAGTTGTCCTCTGAAGAGGGGGGGTGGTGGTGGGCAGAAAAAAAAGGGAAAAAAGAAAAGAGAAAGGAAAATAAATAAATAAACTGGTGATCATCTGATCAGAGGCATCCGCCAACCTGCTGAGCCACACGCTGCACCCCCTCCCCCAATTATCTTTCTTAAAGATAAACACCTGCCCACAGCCCTGCCCTTATCCTGTAACAGAAGAGTCCCACACAGGAGTGATGTCTTCTTTAAGAAAGAGTGTGCCCCCCCCCAAGCTGTCTCACCCTGCACCAGCTTTTTCCTTTGTCCTGCAGGAATGGTTTTAAAGACAGGCTACTCAGTATTGTCATAAAGATTTTGGAATAAAGGCTATGGCTTTCCAAACCTAGGCCCACGCGAGCAACTGGGTCACATGATCACATGGAACGTTTTTGTTAATGCCAGACTGCAACCATTTATTGTTGTTTATGTGTGCTGCACCTGCGTATACCACATGCACTGACGGATGCAGAACAGCAAAGGTATGCGACGCAGGTGTTTCCACTGATGGCCACAGGATGCAGAAACAGCATGCTTTGTTTGCTTGTGAGTTGCTACTGTTTGAGCACCTCAGCAGAAACAGCCATTCTGCAGGACATCAGACAAGTTGAAACTGGTGGAATCCGAATAAGTCAGTTAATTCTCTCTCACTCTCAGGATCATCAACTGACACTATTAAATTCCAGCACTGAGTCTTTTCTTCATATACTGTGCATTCGCACTTGTTTTTCTGCCAGAATTTGTTAAATAATACACAACAAATTCAGTTAAATGTGGTATACAACACAGTCAGTTCTCGAATGACATTAGAACCAGTTCTACATATCGTAACGTAAGTAAAATTTTACATATTTTACCAATCAAAAATCTGGACACACCTTCTTTTAATGCATTTCTATTTATTTTAACAGTGTTATTTATAATAAAAGTCCTTGAGGCAATGAAGTAACACATATCAAATATTGCAACGACCAAGAAAAATGTCATCTCAACATTTTCAAAGTTTTATATACTCATTAGAAAGCCCACTTTTGCTTCGATAACAGTATTGCAGACTCTTGGCATTCTTTCAGTCAGCTTCCAGATGTAGTTACCTGCAATGCTTCTCCAACAGTCCTGAAGGAGTTTCCACAAGTTCTGGGCAGAAGTTGGTTGCCTTGCTCCTACTCTTTGATCCAGCTCATCCCTAACAATCTCAACAGGGGTTTAGGTTGGGGGTTTGGAAGGACCTAGTCATCTGCCACAGCCCTCCATCTCTTTCCTTGTTCACAAGATAATACTTGCTACATAACCTTGAGGTGTGCTTGGTGTCTTTTTCTTAGTGAAAAATAAATGATTTTTAGCCTTTTTTACCAGTACAAATTGGATTGACCTTCTCATACCATTCAAGACACCTTATAGCAAAAAACATACAAGCCAAAAATAATCCGTATTAAAGAATGTGTGTTTAAGTTAAAAGATAAGGTTTACATATGTAAAAGAACACAGAGGGGGCTGAGAGGTGAGTGACTGCCTGCGTGTGACAGACTATTTTTGCGTCAGTGCTTCCATATATTCTGTATCTCAGATATTTTTTGTGCAAGTCTGGATTTGCGTAAGTTGAGGGCTGCCTGTATTTGAAACACAGTGGCCATTGAGTGATGTTCCGAAAGAGGAAACTACAGGCCCAAATCCATAAAGGCTGCTCAGGTTTCTATGGGCGGAACCGGTATGGTATCAGTTAAATTTGCTAATGGGTTTTGTCAGCAGGAAGAAATAGAGGCATGAAACACGAAAGCCCCAGTCTTGATCAAGGAACTCCTCCCATAACCGCTGGCACATTTTTCATCCAAAATCCTATATTCACCTGATTGTTCTATATTATTCCATAAGGATCCATCCTGATCCTGTTTGACAATAGCAAAACCAGACTAGTTTTATGGGTGTTTTGCTGTACGAGACAGACTGTAACAGAAATGATGGGATACCTCCAGTATGGCTGCCGATCAGCATTTGTGGAATTTCTCTGGGCCTGTCACGCAGAAATATCTCCATCTCTACTGGACATTGTGCCGGAATCTGTGTCCACAGCGGCATGAAGCCCAGGTTTCCCTCTTGGGATTTTTCTGATCTTTTTAGCACCAGCTGCGGGTGAGGAGGCTGACAGACTGTCTGTCACGTGCGACCAATCACCATCCTGTCAGCCCTCGTGCTGTGATCTTTGACATTTAATCACCATCCTGACTCCAGTCCCCGCACCATTCCTGCCTCTCATCAAACACCAAGGAAGATTTGTCCCACGAGCGGGACTCATAGCCTGCCATAATAATTACAGGGCTCTAATGAGGACCAATCAGAGGTGTTGGCTTCCTAAAAAGGTCATCGCTCAGCATTATATATAATAATATAATCATAACTAAATGTCTTTCTGTTCATTCCTGCATCCTCAGTGGAGATGATTGAGGGAATGTTAAATAGTGCCATTTTCCCTGCTAAGCTTCAGGTATCTGTCATTCCCAGACTCACAGATCAGTGTCCTCTTTGGTCACCCTGTCCTGTGTGTTTCTCTTACAGTTGTGTTGCCACTGTAAACACATATTCCGTGAGCGGATGAGCAGGTAGATAGGGGTAGAATCAGGGAGGTGGGGGGGGGGGAGCGTTGTGTTATAGCTGGTTTCACGTGGCAGCTTAGCATGACAGTGACTCACGGGCCACCCAGGAAAGGTTCACTCTCCCTGATGGTAAATTAGTAAAGCTCCGATACTTCATGTCTCTTCTTACCTCCCCTTGGCAAACTGACAAGTAAAGTCACCCTCTGAAAGAGCTCCTCATGGCCAGAGGTCCAGCTCCTTAACCATCACGCCCCCTGCTGGCCTGTCAGTCATAGAGCAGCCGTGAAAGGGCTTCAATTCATGGCTGAACATTAAGTGCGCAGAGGGGTGGCAAGGAAGCACAATAACAACTATAATAATAATAATAATAATAATAATAATAATAAAAGGTGTCCTAGGTGCCCCCTTGCCATTGTGCCCTATTAAGCCTGGGATATGCCCCAGTCCGCCTGGTTATTAATTCTGACACTGAACTGGATTTATTGAATCCCATTCTGGGCCATCGGACCTATCATCCTACTGCTCAATAATTGAGCTGGGAAAAAAAATGTGGTATGCATAAAACAAGCCAACCTGCCACCTTGTTCTCCATGCTACCGCTGCCTGTCATCACAATCACTCTCCTGAATTAATAGATACAGAAGCCTATGTTTTATTTAATATAGCATTTAAAATCTATCTGGTGTCCTTGCAGACACATGGTAAGGCATCGGTGCATTAGCTGTGAATACCTAATCAACAGTATGCAGATGTTTTCAAGGTCACGTCTCACTTTGGAACTATACTTTTATTAACACCGGTAATTAATTATTACAGCTGGCGTTTTGCTGACATAGAGAGACGCCGTGTTTGCAATATGTGTAGTGTAGGCAACGCTTTGTTTCTTTTTCATTTTTACTCCTTTTTACTTCCCTTTGTGACAGAAGTTTTGGTTTGTGAACGATGTGACATTGTGGGAGAGTTTTGGGCTTAAATTGTCATATCTATTGAAAATGGGTTAAATGTTACTTTTATGTTCATAAATGTTATTTCTGGATATAAGGGTCAGGGGCATCATTAGTCACACGAATATTTTTAGGGACACTGTATTAACAAAGGTTAATTACCTCAGCATTTAAAATGTTTGCTATGAACTTTTGTTAGTTGGGGATTTTTCTGCTATTTTCATGCAATCCTACTGGGAAATAATCTTTTATATAAGAGATTTATATAAAAGGGTGAAATGCTGCCTGCGGGTCATCACTCGCAACTGCAAGTGTAACCGGACACCGGGCTGAGCGGCACCGGCGAGCCCCTGGTCCTAGTCCCCTGTTCCCCGTGCACCGGTCCCAGTCCCCTCCTCCAGCGTGACATCACAGGGCTGCCGCCCTCCCCTTAAACGCAGACGGCCGAATACTCGCCGAGACTCGGTATCGCTGCTGTTCAGCTGGAGAGGATGCGATCCCCATAACCACGTCTGCCCCGGTGAGTGTCGCCGAATGGGACGTGAGGTCTGCGGGGCACTGCTGCGGGACCTTGTTAGCGGCGACTTCTTTATCCGGTAGAGGGGCTGTAATATAGCAGCGTGTGGGAAGTTCATGAACGATGCATTGACTGTAGGTGGGGAGGTGAGTAGGTGGACAGCACTGCCTTGCACTTAGGAGGAGGACGATCTGCTTTTTGCATGTAACCTACGGTTCATTGGACGACACCAAAAAAGTGGCTTTATCCCACGACTGCCATGAGGCTCGGTAACTTCCAACCATCAGCCGAAGCAGTCCGTCTGCGTTTGATCAGTACATGCCAGTAGTCTAATAAGCGGCTTGTCTCCTGTAACCGTATTTCTCTAATGGTGCGGTTATGCAGCCTATGCAGGCATATGAGTGATAGAAAGTTATAACTTATAGATATTACATATTTATATATACATAAACATAGTAAAATTGTGTCTGTATGTGATGTATCTATCGTGTATTTTACACATTATATAGCGGTACGTATTAATGTGCATTTGCATGTGAGAAGTTGCTCTCAGCCACGTTACGTGCGCCTCTCTGCTGTCCCTAATAATAAACTTCCTGCTTTTGGGATTTTAAATGAAAGCATGTAAACAAAGATCCCCTGCCGATTTAGAGATTATCGGACGACACGCCCCTATACCATTTACCCCCCCAAAAGCGCAATTTTATGCAAATCGTTTTTGAAATACGCACCTTCTGTTGCATCTACAGTTAAGGGTGATGTTATTCGAGATTATCTACCAACTGCTTTGCCAGTATGGTTTGTCTTACATTATTTCTACTAAACGGTGGTATTGTAATTGCTTGGTGTTTTATTTGTTTATTTTCAGTTTTAATTGCGTTCTATGCATGATATCACCAATGTAATAATGTTAGAGGTTCCAAAATCATTTTTTACAATTGCCTTCCTCACTGAAGAAGAAAACGGCCTAAATTGCTCCAGACACTACTTTTAATTCTATCTCAGGCATACTGTTACTACCTTTTACTATGCAGACACCATTGGATGAAACGTTACAGCCGAAGGAAATCACTTCGTGGAAGAAAATACATTTTTTATGTCCATACGGAGACCTGATTTTGCTCCCTGTTTTCGGAGTTATCAGCTTCTATACTTTCCATAGATGAGAGACGGAACAATGGCGACTAATCATAATACAATTTCTTTTCCACTTTGTTATGTACAGTAAGTAGATGTATGACTGACAAGCACATAGATATGCAGTGTAATAATTATCCATGATTGTTTTACATAGTGGTCTTAACCCTCATTTAATTGTAGCACCGTTATTGTTGACAATTTGTCCGTTGTTCTGGGAGATCATGTAAGACTGTGGCTTCCCGTTCAGTCGTCCTGCCCTCACGTTGGGGTTTATGCTAAGTACTGTAGCAGGGAGCTGCTTTCTCTGGCCATCAGTATCACTCTTCTAGCTACAGTACAGCAGTGGCTATCTGCGATCAGGGGGAGATTAGGGAAACAGCAGCGAGCAAACCGGCATACTTACACGCTGTCGCTATCGGCGTTTTTACTCTGCGGGTTACCTTAGCGTGATGGATAATGGGGGTGATGGTTTAATGGACGGGGCACTGAGTTATCACCCCACCTCAGAAACAGCTGGCTAGTCGTACGTATAATTTCATGGTTAGTGCAAACGGCGTGGTCTTATTGATTGACAGGGCGATTGTATTCCTTAGATATTGATTCGGCCACTGCAGTGTGGTGACTAAACTAAAACGCACAGAGAGGCACAATACAGTAACCGGTCTCCTTACTGGCCCCTCAAAGTGGCGGCCAAAAAACAGCTGTGTATATCAGCAATTGCCGGAGCATCCATTGCGGAAAGGAGATCGAAGAAGAGAAATGTCTTTTTGGGACAGATGAGCGAACTTCAAACCGCAACCGGTTTCCGGTCCGGTCTCCAGGGGGACCCCACCCAAAAAGTCACTTTGGGAAGCACCCTGCCTTCCGAGTGTAGTGGCTGTTTGTTGCCGACAGGGGACCCCTTATAAATGCGTGATCTTAGTGGTGGTAAACCCCACTGACAGGTTTGTCCGAAGTCCATATCCCTCATCTGTTCACCATACTCAGTGTGATTCCATAAATAGCTCTCTCATCTTTTCATCTATCTGTTTCTGTGTAACTATTTCTTTTTTGTGCATTTGTTTCCCATCCAAGTGGTTTTTGTCTTTTTTTTTTTTTTTTTTTTTTTGGGGGGGGGGGGGGGATAAACTCCTATGCTTTACTTTACATTAGAAATGTAGCCAGTTTCAGTGAGGACTTAATTTTCACCAGGACTGTTGGCCAGCCACAACATGTGCCTTCATTAAGCCATTTTTTCCCAGAGGGCTGACGTAATCATATAGCCTCAGTGTGTTATTTTTTTTCAACCATGCACCAGCACGTATCTGGTATTATTAAGGCTTTTTGTGCTGGTTAATCTGCATCGTTTCATGTGCAATGAAATGAACATTCACTCTGCTGGAGCTGCTTTCATTAGGACTTCCCGGCTTTATTGGAGATCGTAAGGTTGGCATTAACAACCATGAGTCAGTGTCGTCTGCCTCCTCTCTGTTTTCTGCCTTGTGGCCCCCACCCTGAATTTTCCGTGTTCACCTCACACTAGAAGGTAGATCTGCTTCTGAGTTGCTGTTCTGTTTGAGTGGGATGCTGGGGTGAAGTTTTGTGCTGGATTACTGGATGTTTCCACTATACGTGTTGAAGAAAAGCCCAGTAGTTAGGAATTTGATCCTGAAAATGTAATAAGGATGTCACAGTTCCCCCAGTCTCCCTTTTCTAAGTCTGACAATGCTAAACTTTTCCTTGCATTGTCTGAGCCTTGTTGGTGACGGATCTGTGTCTCCTGAACTAGATAACTATGCCATGATATTCTGTTTCCTTACCTCAATGTCAAATCTACTGGTAGAGGAGCCACCTGACCAAATGATCTGTCCCCGTGAATCCATGAAATTGCACAGCCTGTGAGCACTGGCGGCTGATGGCAGTGAATCCACACTGCACGCTGCTGTTTTTATGCAGTGCATCTCCGGATTTCCTATCCCCAGCTGTCCTATCCCCACACTACATGACTTTTAAAGTCGTCTGATTGCTGTACAGTTCACACTATACAACTTGTAGTCTTGTAATTGGTAGGCTTTAAGTCATTGTGTTTTACACACTACATGACTAATTAGTGACAGGTGGTCACACACTACAAGATCTTTCACCAGGAGGAATTGCTGATTAATCTGTCTGGTGTCCAAACTACGTTTAATCATGAAATCACACGCATGAATGGCACCTGAAAATCACAATTCTAGTGTAAACGTGCTACAAATTGTTACATGTGTCTTTAGTCACCCGGATAGATATTCAATACCAGTCAAAAGTTTGGACGCATCTTCTCATTCAGTGGTTTTTGGGATTGTTTTCTACATAGTAGATTAATATTGAAGACTTCAAAACGATGAAGTAACACATGTGGAATTATTCAGTAAATAAATAAGTGTTAAACAAACCAGAATATGTTTTATATTTTAGATTCTTCAGAGTAGCCACCTTTTGCGTTGATGACAGCCTTGCACACTCTTGTCATTCTCTCAGTCAGATTCATGAGGTATTGACCAGGAATGGTTTTCCAATAATCTTGAAGGAGTTCCCAGAGGTACTGAGTAAATGTTGGCTGCTATGCCTTTACTCTGCAGTCCAACTCATCCCAAACCAATCTCAGTTGGGTTTAGGTTGGGTGATTGTGGAGGCCAGGTCATCTGACGCAGCACTCCATCACTCTTCTTCTTAGTCAGATAGTCCCTACGTATCCTGAAGGTGTGTTTGAGGTCGTTGTCCTGTTAAAAAACAAATGCTGGTCCCACTAAGAGCAAATCAGATGAGATGGCATGTCGCTACAGAATGTTGTGGTAGCGGTGCTGGTTAAGTGTGCCTTGAATTTTGAATAAATCACCAAGTGTCACCAGTAAAGCACCCCCACACCATCACATCTCCTCCTCCATGCTTCATGGTGGGAACCACAGATGTAGGAATCATCCGCTCACCTTTTCTGTGTTTCATAAAGACATGACGGGTGGATCCAAACATCTCAAATTTGGACTCATAAGACCAAAGTACAGATTTCCACTGGTCCAGTGTCCATTCCTTGTGTTTATTGGCCCAAGAAAGTCTCTTCATCTTGTTGTTCTTCCTCAGTAGTGGTTTCTTTGCAGCGATTCGAGCATGAAAGCCAGCTTCATGCAGTCTATTCTGAATAGTTGATGTTGAGATGTGCCTGCTGCTTAAACACTGAACCATTTATGTGGGCTCTAATCTGAGGTGCTGTTAATGTGTGGTTTCTGAGGCTGGTAACTATAATGAACTTATCCTCTGCAGCAGCGGTAACTCTTGGTCTTCCTTTCCTGGGGCGGTCCTCATGAGATCCAGTTTCATTATAGTGTTTGATGGTTTTCACAACTGCACTTGAGGATACCTTCAAAGTTCTTGCAATTTTCTGGATTGACTGACCATCATCTCTTAAAGTAATGATGGACTGTCGTTTCTCTTTACTTAGTTGAGTGGTTCTTGCCATAATATGGAGCAGAACAGTAGTTGAATAGGACTATTCACTGTGTAGAACTGTCTACCAACCCTACCTCTACACAACACAACTGATGGTCTGAAACACATTAAGAAGGCAAGAAATTCCACAAATTAACTCTTGACAAGGTGCACTTGTTCATTGAAAACAATTCCTGGTCAATACCTCATGAATCTGACTGAGAGAATGGCAAGAATATGCAAGGCTGTCATCAACGCAAAAGGTGGCTACTCTGAAGAATCTAAAATATAAAACATATTCTGGTTGTTTAACACTTATTTGTGTAGTGCATAATTCCACGTGTGTTTCTTCATTGTTTTCAAGTATTCAATATTAATCCACTATCTAGAAAACAATAAAAACAAAGAAAAACCATTGAATGAGAATGTGTCCAAACTTTTGACTGACAGTGTATATACACACACACATATACAGACATACCCATACCTACCATTGAGGACACCAAGGTGAAGTCCTCGGTATTTTTTGCTTCCTCGTATCCTGTAGTCTCTCTCAGTGTCTAGCACTCTCATTGATTGTAGCCACAACACTTCTCACACCTACAGGATTTGGAGTCAACAACAGATATAGATATTTAGCCTGCTAGATATCTGGCGGGCATCTGCAATGCATCGGCGACTCCACTGGGTCGCATCTTTGAACAGTTCACACATAGCGAATTAGCGCCGATTTCCAGGGCAGATTGAACACTGAAAATTGGGGCTATAATCGTGTATCGTGAACTTGGCTTTACCTCCACTTGTAAAATCATTACCCTACGCAGTCCTTGGAAAAACCTTTACTGCATCTCTGAAGGTGTCTGTATATATATGCTAACCCTTCCTGTCAGTTGAGCACTGTCAGGCACTGCTGTGGAGGCTACTCAAGACCCTGAAGTTACTTTGAGACTGGCTAAAATTGTCTTTGTAGAGTGGTGTGGGGTTCAGCAGCTTAGGACTACCACTTCATTAAGGTTACCACTTCAAATCCCAGGGTCAATAGAGTTATATCACCATTGGACCCCTGAGCAAGGCCTTTAACCCCCAGTTGCTCCTTGAACTGTTTGACCCTGCATTCTGAATTGTACTTACTTCACTTAAATAAGCGCAGAACAGACTGGCTCGGGATAAGGTTGAGGGATCTGGACAAGGTCGTGATTCCACTGTAGAACACTGGCTAATTAAAAGACGTGAATGAAACAGGTGATCTTTGTGTATAAGGTGCTGGCCAGTACAACACCCTGGAGACCTCTCGAACCACGCCCAGATTACTGATTCCTGTTTACGGTCACGTTACAAGCAGATAAACAGGTTCGCTGGTAAAACAGAAAATATATAGCATTGGTTGTGCAAACGGGCATAGGATTTACCAGAAGTCGCTAGTCACACATGCGCCATGGTGTGAGTCTGTAACATTTCACACAATCTGCAGACTCTTCCCGTAAACGTCCCAGAGAACAAACGCAGGGTGGGGGTTCTGGCTGTTCCTCAGTGGGAAGGCATTTCCTCTCGCCTTCCCCAGAAGTGGTTTCTCTCCGGTAGGGATACGCCCTGTGCTCCCACCCCCCACATCCCATGGCCCATAACACTCATCATGCACAAGTCACTTTGGACAGGACTGGTGAAGAGAACCAAGCAACTGATGGCCAATGTCAGGACCTCGTGGCAGGTTTACATTATAGGCATGTTGGATAAAGGCAGTTGACCTGAATTAACATCAGTCACAGTCGTCTGATTAACTGCCCTGCCCCCGTACACACACATGCACACACCTCTTTAGCTAGAAAAATCCACAGTCATCAAAATTTGTGTACCAAATCTGCATAAACCCTGCTGCTGGCTGGTCTGTTAGGGTGTATTTTGTTATAACATGACCCCACACAACCCCCAATGCAGTTTTTCAGTATCCTTCTCCCCAGAACTGTCTGTTGTGGTCCTGAGGTGAGGAGAGTGGCCTTTTGTCTAGCTGGCAATGGTGTTTCACTATCTGAAGTTTATCAGCTCTTTCTGTGACCAGACTATCAAAAGAAATATGGAGTCATGAGAAGGATTGCTAAAGAGGTTATCCACATTCCCTTGTAAATTGAGAGGCATTCCCAAAATTCATGGAGTTTCTGGAAACAACCAGCAGAATGTGAAAGGAGTCTTAGCTGTAGGTTTGGATTCCTGGTCTTCAACGTGCCTGCTACTTTTAAGCTGATTCTGCAGGTCGTCATTTTTCAAACTGTGAGATTTGCTAAGTAGGGGAACATAGCCTCAAATTAGGACCCGTATCATCCCAGACAGAAATAGTCTAAAAGTTTGTCAGTCCGATACATTAATAGGCTTCCACGTACTCTACTGTCATATATATAAAAGTTTCTCACAAAGGTCTCTTAATGTGTTAACTTAAACATGTTCATGCAGGTATTGACATTTACTTTCATTATCTCACATTACAGTAGCTGGCTGGACAGTTAACATAATCAAACATATATATTTTATGTCTTGCATCTAAATTAGACCCTTCAGAGCTGAAAATTCTTGCCATTTTCAATGCTTCTGTGCATTAAGCTGCTAAATATTTATCACAGCAAAACAGGACCTATCCCCTTCACTGCGCAGAGCCTCAGCCACTTTTAGTCTAATTTGCTCGCTATCAGAACATCTGCTGCCGGACGGGAGCTTTCGGATGATTTATCCTTCAGTCTTTACAATCTCAGGCCTGGGAAGCAGCTCGCTGACTTTTTACATCCAGATATGATGTGCTATGGTCGCTGGTATAAGTAAGCGCTGAACACAAAGTGCATAGAAATGCCACACGTTAGCGTGCTTATCAGACTTCTGTTAGCGCATTCATGGGGCTGCTGCTATGTATCACTGGGGCTGATATTAGGCTGCTAATGGGGTTGACATTAGTGTGCTTATGGGGCTGATGTTAGCATACCCACAGAGGTAATGTTAGTGTGCTCACGAGCTGGATGTTAGCCTGCTCACAGGGCTGACATTAGCCTGTTCATGGGGCTAACGGTAGCATGCTCAGGAGGCTAACATTACTGTGCTTTCTGTGCTGACATTAGCGTGCTCATGGGACTAACATTAGCATGTTTATGGGGCTGACCTTAGCTTGTTCACTAGGCTGACGACGTGCTCACCAAGCGGCCGTTAGTATGCTCATGGGGCTGAAGTTAGCATGCTCACAAGGCTAATGTTAGGTGCTGTCAGGGCTGAAATTAGTGCACTCATGCGGTTGAAATGGGTAGATCATGTGAGCCTGGAGATGCAATAAGGTTTACAGGAAAAGCTTTTCATGGGATTTTTGATGCGAATGCTCTCTCTCTTTCCTCCCAACTGCTAATCCAAACACCATGTGTATTGAAGAGGCAGTAACAGACTTCCTGGTCTGGTGCTGTGCAAACTTTATGAACAATGTCGGGCAACTCTGTTTGTTCTGCTGGCCAGTTCAGATCTTGCGTGCTGTTCCAGTCAAGCTGGAATGACTCTATTGCCCTCAATGTTCACGGACGTGTTTGTTTTTGGTTCTAGTGCTACGTGTCTTCCTTACATAACCCCACACAGAGGACAGGAAGTTTCTCCTTGAAGGAAACACAATGTATTAATATTTTGCCCCACCAATAATAAAAAACCATTTCCAGAATAGACCCAGGGGATGTCAAACACCCACAGGCCACATGCAAAAGGGAGAGACAGGAGGCTTGCACCACGTTTCATGTCATGCAGCTTGTTGCCCTTTTCCCTGGGAAGCCAGATTGTAATTATCTGGTTATGGTTATGGCCTGGGGACTTCTCAGCTGGACTCTGCTGGTTCTGCCTCCTGTGTGGCCCCCACCCTCGCCAGGCCTGGACCCAGAGAGACTAGGAGAGAGTGCTAATTAACAGATGTGCTTTCACCGTACGCTTACTGTGACGCACATGCGTGTGATGAGACAAAATGTGAAATCTGATAGATTGTTGTCTGTCTCCCTGTCTGCTTGTCTGTCTGTCTGTTTGTCTGCCTAACTGCTTGTCTGTCTGCCTGTGCTTCTTAATGCACATGCACATTAAAACATTCATTTGCATTAGTGTGTGCTGCATGTGTGTTTTAGTGTGTGTGTGTGTGTGTGTGTGTTACATTGTGAGGACCAAGTGTTTCCTACAATGTGATAAAAGCCTGGTTTATTTGACATTGTGGGGACCACTTTTCAGGTCCCCACAAATATCTGTGAATGAAATCAAAATGACATCTTTTGAGGTCCCCATTTGGATAACCTCAGTTTTATAAAAATCTGTGAATGCAATCAAAAAAGTAAAAATGCCAAAAGTCTTGTATTTGGGTTGGTTAATTACAGTATGGGTAGAGGTTAAGGGTGTCATGATTGTGGTAGGGTTTTTCCCATAGAAATGAATGGACAGTCCCCATTTAGATAGGTACACCAACATGTGTGTGTGTGTGTGTGTGTGTGTGTGTGTGTGTGTGTGTGTGTGTGTGAGTGACCTTTTGTCTGTCAGACACGTTTCTCCTTGCAAGGTCACAGCCATGGATTTAGCTAAGGTAGCCTGAGGGTATTAGGTCAGGTTCGAGCCGAGAAGCCTATTAACAGCAATGTGACAATATAATTAACTGCTGTGGCCCACTGGGTGGTGTGGGGTGCATGCACCAATGAGATATCATTCATCTTTAAGACCGACTGTCAGAGTCCACCTGAACCTCCCCACCCCCCATCCTCACGCATCATTTTTAATTACCCCGGGTTTAATCAGTATGCGTTTGGTTAATGTGGTAGTAGAGGGTCTGTGACTTTTCCCGGCGAGGTCAGGTTGTACAGCGCTGCACCCTGATTTATCTGCCCCAGGCAGACAGCGGGCACTCCTCTGCTAATAAGTCACGTGACTAATGACGTCTGTCCCCTCCATAAATCAAGCGTGGTTCTGTTTTGTGCTGGTGGAGGAGGGTCACGCCGTTGTTTCTGTTTTACCTTGCATCACCTGTTTGCAGAGTGGCAGAGCTGAAGTCTGTTAGTCATCTGTTTCTGCCATTGTTCCCATGTTTATTATTCACTAATTATGTTGTCGTTTCACAGCTTGCATCGTTCTAAGCACAGTACACATGAGTATACGGGTACAACAGCATGGCCAGTCCCAGGGAGTGAGGAGGGGGACATTTTATCACGGTGGAATGCCTGTCCTCCTGGGGGCTGACACACCAGCCTATGTGTGTCTGTGTGACAGGTTTTTACAGTGATAATGATTTGACAGGGGAAGATGGTGGCGCAGGAGGTAGTGCTATCGTTCGGCAACTGGAGGGTTGCAGGTTCGAGTCCTGGTTCCTCCTGACCCCATCAAAGTGTCCTTGAGTAAGACACTGAACCCCAAATTGCTCCCGGTGAGCTGGTTGGCACCTTGTATGGCAGCCTCCACCACTGGTGTGTGAATGGATGGGTGAATTTGAGGCATAAATTGTAAAGCGCTTTGAGTACTCGTAGGAGTAGAAAAGCGCTATATAAATGCAGTCCATTTACCATGATAAGATCCCTGTGAATAGAGGCTTTGCTGCTCCTATGATGCAGGCTGTCACTGCGGATTTAATTGGCTGATTGACTCAGTCTATACAGTTTGGTGCAAGGATGAAAAAACGTGCGACGTAATTAATGTCGCAGGTGAGCTGCGGCTCTCAAAGGCTGCAAATGTGTTTCTGAGCGTTATCTGCGCTGGCCATGCAGTACCTGCAGCATGGCTAGGAAGGGAGGGGGGGCACTTTGAAGTTTCAGCTGCGTAATCTTCACTTCTGCGCATTTCTTAGAAGGTCCTGGTGCCTCCTGCCCGTGGTGAAGGAAAGTGGTGATGCTGCACATGGACTCTTGGGTGGTTGGTCTGCATGGACAGCCACACCTCTGTTAAACTTCCTGCGTCCAGTATGCCACGGACGCTCAGAGATGCATTCCGATGATGCGTTCTGTGTTCAGTATTGCTCAGATGTTCAGAGGAGTGTTACAGTGACAGACACTATCTTCAGTATCAGTCAGATTTTCAGAGCTGCATTACAGTGACACACTCTGTGTTAGTATCAGTCAGGTGTTACACACAAGCTGTGTTACACTGACACATTGTCGGTTCAATGTCAGCTTCAGTGTCAAAGTGAATAGCCCACCGTTCTGTTATACCCCCCTGGCCCCCAGGGTATTTTGTGAGCACATTAGTAACATTTGTGGACTTCATCTCCAGAGCCCTCAGTCTAATTCAACCTATTCATTCTGCCCATAATTTATCCCAAGCACAGCGGACAGCCGCCAGTCCTGCTTTCAGAGGTCTTTTTCTGCTCCACTGACTGTTCAGTCTGTAGATCAATATGATTCGACAGCATCAAATTCTGCGGCAGACTTGTTCATTTGTCTGAATTTTTTCTTTTCTCTTCTGCAGGCTGACGCCATTTAGAACATTCCCACTATCTAACGTACCGGGCTGCATCTGGTTTTTGGGTCATTTCAGTTCTTCTGAAATCCCTGAGCTTTATTCTTTAGCAAATACATCAGTCGACTACATATTTCAAAATAATGGCCCTGTCATTGTGCCCTGGGATACGACACCCCTTTACGTCCTCATCATCAAAACATGTACCTGCGGGGCACCAGCTATGCCCTCAGTATCAGTAATAAACATCTGAAGGGTTCAACTTGCTGAACCCCACCGCAATGAAATGCATATCTTCAAAGGCCCACGGGCCATAATACAAGCAGGGGGGGAGGATCTGTGAGGAAATTGAGCTGAAATTTCTGTTTTTGAAGTGCTTAGAGACGGCGATATTACTTGAGATCAGCTGCCATTTAAGGCAGACATGAATCTACTGCTTCTGTTACGTAAGGGCATTTTTCCTGGATGGAAAATGTGATTGTCAGCACACAAGAAAACTACTTCTGATCGGGGCTTCGCTCACAGATGAGCAGTCGTCTGTGTCTGTGACGTAAAAGCAGAACATCCCTGTTTCTGGGTCTCATTAAAGTGGAGAGAGGGAGAAGGTGTGAGATCAGTTTCAGCCTCGGCTCACCACACCATCCCACACAGTATGCCCTTCTGTGAGGTGCTTACCTCTGGATCGCTGCCTTCTTGATCTGCTGGAAGACCCCATCATTCATGCCAGTTCTGCTCCTCTGTAATCTGTAATAACAGTGATTATGCACAATCTGCTAGTTGTCAGAAGTAGTACAAATACCTGTGATAGTGCTGACACGCGTGGGCGGTAATCACCTTTGACTCAGCTCCACCCTCTTCAGATTACTGCCTGTCAAAGCTGTTTATCCGTAAGACTGACATGGACTGATTTTCAGCTTTCGAAACTGTCATTCATCAGCATTTTTGTTTTTTTGCAATGAAATATGTCTAATTGCAGTTTCCTTCCAAAGAACAGTCCCAGCTTCAAGTCCTCCCCTGACTGACATATTACACATATTCAGGCACCTGTGAAGATTTATTTGCCATGATTTATTTTTTAATTCTCTGGCAAATTTTTTTCTTTCCACAGGTTCAAATGCGGTGGTACTGTAAATACAGGGATGCCTGCAATATAAATGTTACTAAAGAATATCTCTGGGACTTATGGCCATTAAAATATTTAAGGAATTGTGGGCATAATTTTCTTTTTTCATTTGGCAAAGCAGGATGAGGATGTCATGACCATCAAATCCAACCCTCAGCCATTTTCATGTTTCTTATGCATCCTTACAGTTATATAATTACCTCCGCTAGGACCTAGGGAGTGTCATTAACAGGGATCTGCCCTCTTTCAGAGCAGCAACAGAAACAAGGTGGAGGCCTTCCGCCCTGAGTCAGAGAGTTTTGCAAGTAACGGCCTCTGTCTCTCTAGCCCCTGGCATCGACCATTCCGGCAGGAAAATCAAGTCACAACATGCCATTATTTTCCACAGAAAAAATTTGCGTTCCCAAGCTGTAACCGTAAACGTTATGGCTGAATCCTCTCCTTTGTTCCCCATATTTCAGTAAAAAACAGTATTAGTATCTGTCACACTGAACATAAATATTTGAAAAGTGCCTGAAGCAAATGGGGGTTGGGGGCCTTGCTCAGGGGCCCAGTAGCAAAATCATAGTGCCAACCCTGAGATTTGAACCCATGACCTTTTGATCATAAGCAAAGTATCTTAAAATGTTGAGCCACACAGCACCCCTATTTATAACCTGGAGGAGGTGTGGTATTGGACTGACTGATCATTCTGGTATTTTAATGATGACAGATTGCTTTTTTATGTGGTTTATTAATGCCCCAATAGGGACGAGGTCAAAGCTGGCATCTGCAGTGACAGGTGAAAAGAAACAGGAGCAGGACAAGACATGCGGCTCGTACCGCATGCCATCCGCACTGGGTCGACACATTTCCCATCAATAAGAGTCGCGGTTTCGGGCAGTGCAGACCTTAATCATCTTTGTAATTAGTTAGTGCAGTGTCTCTTGGAGTCACAAGCTGGTGTCGCATTCCTGTCCGGAGTCTGAGCTCCCTCCCTCCCGACTGCTTTCAGGAAGAATGGAAGACTCCAAATGACAGATTCCCACCGTCGTTGGAAAGGACCTAAAAGAGTAGATAACTACCATGGCTGCCCACCGAATCCGAGTGACAAACAACAGCAATGCACTGCCTCGGTGCAAATCCGAGGGCACGCTTATGGAATTCAGCGAAGGAGTGTCCGAGGCCAGCCTCACAGATGTTAAAGGTCAGGTTCTTCTTTTACTGATGTTGTGCTAAGTGTGCCTTCTGTCATGCTTTTATTCTGAAACAATATAAGCAATGCAGGGATGCTTGATATTTCTGTGGCACTTTCTATAATAATATATGCTCAGCATTAATTCATTGCATTTGTGTCTTTGCAGTGCCTTCACCCAGTGCCTTAAGACTGGAGACTTCAACCTCCCTTGGGAATGCAAAGGAAGTCATTGCCATTAAAGATTACTGTCCCTCCAACTTCACCACGCTGAAGTTTTCTAAGGGTGACCATCTCTTTGTCCTGGACACATCAGGTGGAGAATGGTGGTACGCCCACAATAACAAAGAGATGGGCTACATCCCTGCAGCCTATGTGAAGCCAATCACCTGCAGGAACTCGATCCTAAGTGATAGTGGGACAGTCAGTAACCTTGGGGACTGCTTAGAAGAGGGTGCCCAAGAGCTGGACCTCCTCGGTGACTGGAATGGAGTCCTAAAGCACTGCTCACCCTGCAACAGCAATCCCTTTGTCCCCCGTTCCTCTACTAATCCCTTCTTCTCTGGGCCTCCACAAGGTACTCTGGACCAGAATTGCAATAGGAGGGCTGTACATAGCACTGTGGATCTACTGTTCTTTGACACTCCCTCCAACCCCAACGCCAGCAACGGCAGTGCCCTTAATGGCACCTTTGACTTAACATCTGTGAACCCCAACCCAGATATCACACAGAATTTTCGCAGGGGAAACCCCTTCTTCAGGAGCAAGCGGTCCTACAGCCTTTCTGAGCTCTCCATCCTCCAGGCCCAGGCAAGTTCCCCAGGTTCCTCCTCTGGTTTTTTCACTGGTTTAAAATCTCCGACCCCAGAGCAGTTTCAAAGTAGGGAGGACTTTAGGACTGCATGGCTTAACCACAGAAAGTTGGCCCGGTCGTGTCATGACCTTGATTCCCTTGGCCAAAATCCTGGCTGGGGACAGACGCAGCCTGTAGAGACTAACATTGTGTGTAGACTGGACAGCTCTGGAGGCGCCGTGCAGCTGCCTGACACCAGCATCAGCATTCACGTCCCAGAGGGACATGTACCCCCTGGAGAAACCCAGCAGATATCATTGAAAGCCTTGCTTGATCCTCCACTGGAACTCAACACCGACAGGTGCTCCACGGTCAGCCCTGTAGTGGAGATGAAGCTGAGCAACATGGAGATAAAGACTTCCGTCACCTTGGAAATGAAGGTATCCGTCGTAGTGAAGAAGGAGAGCCGGCAGGCAGCTGAGATCACATGTGTTCGTAGCGACTGCAAGGAAGGACCATATGTGCCCATTGAAGAGGCCTACATGTATGGGGACACAGTCCAGGTTCTGCTTGATAATCTTGAGCCTTGCATGTATGTGGCTGTAGTTGCACAAGCTAAAAACCTTGCCATCAACTCAACGGTCTGGGACCATGTTGTGAAGAAGGTCACCTTGGGCGTCTATGGGCCCAAGCATATCCACCCCTCTTTCAAGACCGTAGTTGCTATCTTTGGGCATGACTGTGCCCCGAAGACGCTGTTGGTAAGTGAGGTGGGGAGGCAGGCCCATTCTGCACCCCCTGTAGCTCTGCAACTATGGGGGAAGCACCAATTCGTATTGGCCAGGCCACAAGATCTGCAAGTCGGCGTTTACTCAAACATGTCAAACTATGATGTCAAGGCTAATGAGCAGGTTCAGATTGTCAGGGGCTTCCAGGTGAAGCTGGGCAAGGTGAGCCGTCTTGTTTACATGATCACGTCTCGTAATGCCGACGACATCTCAGACTTCACACTGAGAATCCAGGTGAAGGACATCCAGGACTGCATCCTGGCTCAGTTCTGTGTGCAGACGCCACAGGCCCCTCCCAAAACCGGGACACGAGCATCAGGTCAGAGAAGGTTTCTAAAGAAGAAAGAAGTGGGAAAGATCCTTCTGTCTCCTCTGGCCATCACTACCAAATACCCAATCTTTCAAGATCGCCTTGTTACCAACTTGAAGTTTGGAAAATTGATCAAAACCGTGGTTAGACAAACCAAGAACCCATATCTCTTGGAATATAAAAAGGGGGACATGATTGCACTTCTTAGTGAGGAGAAAATTAAGCTAAAGGGGCACCTGTGGACCAAAGAGTGGTATATTGGGTATTACCAAGGCAGAACAGGACTTGTTCATGCTAAAAATGTTCTGATTGTGGGCAAGATCAAGCCCATTTATTTGACTGGGCCAGACCTCACCACTGCCATTCTGTTAGATCAGATCTTAAGGCCCTGTAAGTTCCTCACCTACATCTATGCCTCGGTGAGGACCATACTGATGGAGAACATTGGGAACTGGAGGGTCTTCGCTGACTTACTGGGCTACAATAACCTGCCTTTGACGTACTTCAGCCGGAATGATCTGAACAGTGAGCCGGAGAAGGTCGCCTGTGTCCTGGAGAGGTTCAAGGAGGACTGCAACAATTCGGAAGGGAAGGAGAGAAAGTCCTTCCAGAAGGAGCTCATGACTGTGAGTGCTGTAATTGGTGGCTGTGTTGGCATGATTGCCTCCCTCTTAGCTTAGCTTGGCCCCTTATCTGCTTAGTGGTAGCGTAAAGCTACGCTCTAAAGCACTAATGCTGGGGACTGCAGTAAATAACCAGGCAAAGGAAGTCTGTGGATGCCGTGGAGCATGGTAACTCATATTGGCAGAATCGCCACCCTGTAAATCACTCAGTGAACAGGGTGTGTGTGCATGCTGCATGCTTAAATCATGCTGCTGCTTCTGCAAGAGTTTTATATGTGCTCCTTCATCGCAAGTAAATCCTTGAGAAGGAAAACAATGGACACATTTTGGGATAGCAAGGCCCAGCGGCCGACTTCACAGACACACCGGCATGCCAGGCAATCCTCGGCAAGGCAACATGAGCCGTAATCGCCAGCCATGTTACCTGTGGTGCAGCTTCCCTGAATTAAGTGTGACTGAAGAGAACACTGTAAACAAATGCAGTGCTGTGCGGGCCCTGCTTGCACACCATGTCATGAGGAGGTTATACGTGAGGGATCTCATATGGAGGCAGCTGGGAAATGCCTTGTTTTCACAAGTGGGCATTTCCATGTTAAGGGCGGGTTTCTGATCTGTGGTTTGCCTTGCGCAAGATTACCCTGATCCGTGTGCGGTCACCTTTTTTTTCATGGAGATCCAAAGATGGAATGCTTGCCTCCAGTTTTTATATTCCTCTTCCACTCACTCCCTCTTTCTCTGATCTCTCTCCTTAGCTTTCTTCCCCATACATTTCTTGCTTACAGGCCGTTTCCTCGTATTAAAAGTTATAAAAGCTATAACTAATATGTGGCCATAAAGACATGGATAACAGATTTAAAGGGTCCCAGTGCTGAAAATAAACAGATTAAATGCAGAGCTTATAGCCATTGTTATTCTGAATTACACAGTATTTCACTCAGTAAGTGCCAGACAGAATATAGTGCAGCGTATACTTGTAGAAGTACATTTTATTTTTCTTCAAGATTGGGAACATCTTGCTCTTTGCCTGACCTAAGCTTATAATCATTAGGCAAGAAAATAAAGACTGTTTTTGTTGATCTGTCATGTTTATGGTGTATTTAAAGACCCCCAGTTGGTCTGCTATCACTTTCCAGACACCATATTGTGTTTGACATATTCATTACCAACACCATGTTGTCCCCAAGCCAAAGCGGGAGTTTGTGGTAGGAAATAGATTTTCTTAAATGGTGATTTTTCAGAATGGAAATGTCGCTGATTCAGACTCTTTGTTTATGTCATTATTCGGTCATCTGCAGTGGGCGGATTCAAGTGTGTTTCCTCATATGTGTTTCATTTTATATGATGAACAAATACCATTGAGTATATATAACCTGCTTTTCAAGAGCAGAGATGCTGGTGTTTTTTCGTGGTAGAGAGAGAAAAAGCCTGAAAACATTTCACTCTGCCAATGAGATTTAGGATTCACACTGAAAATTGTAACGGACTCCTCACTGAAAAGCATATTCTTTAAGTTTGAGTAAATCATCAGTGAAACAGTGTAGGTTGAACAGTGATCTCACTGGTTTGTCTGTTGTGTAGCCTTGATGGTGAACCTAAATGTTTAACTGCTTATTTGTGCAGTCGCCTGCTGTAGTATGATGAACCCCTGCAGGATGGCCCCCCTCCTGATTTGCTCCCTGACCTGTCATTAGGCAATATCTGCCAGGCTAATTTTGGAAGTGAGAGATGGAGTTCAGGGACCCCGGGGAGTCCTCCAAAGCAGACATTAATATTCATGCACCTTTGGCAGCAGAAAGAGAAATAATTGACAATAAATATGAATCAAAGGAAAGATAGAGTCATCCACTTCTCAAATGAAACTCTCTTTCGCACAAGCTGAAGCCACGTAGATGCACGTGGAGGGTCTGGATGCCCCCTTTTCTGGTCCTTCAGAGGGGCAGGAACAAGTACTCTTATCAGGTATGATTCCCAAACCTTGGCCAGTTATCCCCTCTGCAGAAACAATGAAAATCTAAATGGAACATGCCATGAAAAACACCAGGAGATTCTGCTACTATGGGTGTCAGGTGGATCCAGGACAATCCATGTGATGTATTGTCCCTCCCAGCTCTGCCCCGAGGCCCCGTGTTCCTGTCATGACTCTCCATGTGAGATTTTCCCCATTTGTATGGTGGTAATAAACATGCCGAAAGCTCCCAGCGATTTTTAGCTTCAGACGCTTCAGTTCTGCTAACAGACCAGCAGACCAACGTACCATGGGTCATTCACTCAGGTTACCCTGGAATCATGGTATATCGAAAGATTTTAACAGCTCTGGGCCATAAGTAGCTTCACCTCCGGCCTGTGTACAGATCCTCCGAGGCTTCCATGTGCTTCGAGCTTTAGAGGCGTACATTCCCTCTGCTTTCATTAACATACGTTTAGACAGCTGCAGTAGAAACAATGCTCAACATTTTGTGAGGGAAGCGTGCAGTGCCTCACAGTAAGAGAGCTGGAGAGAATCCAGCCAGGACCCAAGGAAAGCATGAGGAACTAAGGAAGACAAACCGCAGGAATCACAACCACATAAGCGTTCTGGCTCTAGTGCTTGAGGTCTCATTTTGTCAGTGTAATTGTTAAGAAATCAATAGATTTAAACTACTACTGTGAAGTTTGGCTTTTCTTGGAGGCTTCCGGAATGTTCTCTAGGAATCATGTTTATGATAGAACAATAAGTGTGTTTCATGGACCATCTGTGTTTTCGAAGCCTTAGGAGATTGCTGGTCAATGAGTATGTTGATGCTGCCGCTAATGCATGTGTGACTGGCTGTGCTTCATTAATTTTAATATCCCACTTTGTTATTAACCAAAAGCCACTGTGTAGCAATGCAAGTTTCAAGCTTCATGAATACTAGGCTTTGGAAATCAGGTTGTAGCCCATAAAGACTTTGAAGGCTCACACACTTTGTATTTTTGGGTGAGAGCAAGCAGACAAAACTTTACGAGACCATTAGGCGTGTTAACCAGCATTTTCGCTTCACGTCCTGGTCTGTCTTTGTTTATACACATTATAGGTTTTTCTGCAAATAACCTAAAATGACCCCCCTGAATTCTCCTTCCCCAATTTTCTGCTGTGAATGCATAGAGCAACCCCCCCCCCCCTACCCAACCCTCTCTTTCTTGCTCCCCTTTGATGCTGCAGACTCTGCATGTTTCAGCCTCGACCTGGGGGGGCTGAGGGGGGTGGGAGCAGATGTGAACAGCCGCACTGGGGCTCCAGCGTGGGGGGGTGGGAGCTCTGTCTGAACTGTACTAAAACCAACCCCCTCATCCATCAGTGATGCAGGAGGACTGGACATCGGACGCAGGGTCCACAAGGACCTTGGGAGCATTTTAAAAGGACAAATTATATCAGATTCAGACAGTCAGCTTATTTTAGTCATAGGTGCCATTCTTTGAGGAGAGCAGGGACTCATTGATGCTTTAAGATAAGTGTTCACTGCGGCCCTTCCTGCTTTTCTACTCTAGAAAATGTATTTCTGAAGTCACTGCTCTGGGTATCAAGCAGGCAGACTCTGCCCTGCAGTATCAGTGTCAGTGAACAGACACAGAAGCAGCGAACTTAGTGAAGGAAGCTTCTCAGGCCTTGGGAGACAGGCTGTGTTTGTATAAGTTCTGATTTACTGTAACTGCAATGTCTCCATGATGCGAGGCGTGGGCACATAGGGATATGCACTGTCTGTCTTTGGAATGTATGTGATTCTCAGCTTTTATGATGTTTCCGGTTTATTTTACATCTTTCCCTCCATCTTCCATCTGTTTATCCAGTACAGGCGTCTGGAGACGTTCTGCACATGAGTGTGCATCCATATGTGAATATGACTGAGTGTACGAAATGTGTGTGTGTCTGTGTGTGTGTGTAAACATTTGTGCATTCATCTGCAGTGGTGTGACAGTGACTTCCCCAGCTCCTCGATGCTCCAGCTGGACTCGGGCGGACTTTCCGGAAAGGCTAGCTCAGCACGCGGAGCTCATTAGAGAGCGCAGAGCTTGATGCATTCACGCAGAGCCAAAGCACTTTGTTCAGCTCCAAGGCAAACTGCCGGACCCAGATTACTCAGCTTTAGTCTCTATGCACACATAAACAAGGACTCCCAAAAAAGCAAGTTCCGGAAAAGTTTACAGAACAAACAAAAGGACAATATGGCATTAAGAAGTCAAAGGTTTAGTTATTGCTTATGGTGACTAATAAGATGACCCTTAAATCATGTTGCACACATGGTTTTCTTCTGGATGATATTCTACGTCCCCGAGTTAGGCGTCCTCGATTATATCCGCTCAGAATACACTTTTGAGGGACAAGCCACTTCCATACGCTGGCTGAATGTCTAACAGGACCTGGGGATGGATTTGGAAGAACATGGGGCTGAAGGAACAGGAAGGAGTACTTGGTTCCATGGTTAATCATTAGCTTTAGCTGATAAATTGTTCTGTTATTAAAATGATGTTGATTATTATTATTATTATTAGTCTGTGGCTAAGCCAGCATTTATACCTTGTGTGTGTAGTTCAGTTTTAAAAGAAATAGCTGCTCAGGGCTGCTGTCCCACTGGGACACCCAACAAGCATTCTGCAGGGCAGCCTGCAAAACAGCAGGCACTATCCTCAGGCCCCCAAGATAGCTGCTTCTGTCCTGTGAAGGAGAGCAGGGCCTTGCCTCAACTCCAGAACAGAAAATATTATGGGCTTTGAAATATCACATGTCTTGCTGGCCAGTGGGCTCGGCAGAGTGATCGTTCACCTGATAGAAAATAGTTCTAAAGAAATAGAAAAGCCCCACAGCAACATGTGGGGAGAAGCTGGGTGAGGCTGGGAGCTGCTCGTGTCCCTGCCTTCGCTGGTCCCATGCGGGTTATAACAGCTCTGGCCATCCATCCTTCCACTCTATTTCTGGCTGACAAAGAGCAAGGGGCCATTATGACAATTATGTGTTATTATGCACATCTGCAATTTGCTCTTTGTTTATACGCAGGCCATCTTTCCCCGGCCCTCTGTTCCTGCATTCTGGTCTCTCTCTCTCTCTCTCTCTCTCTGGAGGAGCTGCAGGCAAGAGCCACCCGCCAGCATGGAAGCAGGGACAGCGTTGTTGTATCTGGTGCACCACCCAAAAAAGTCATTCTCAGATGTTTCAAAAACATAATAAATAGCTGGTGAGTAGAGTCAGATCATCATAGCTAACTACCTAGCTAGCAGAATATCTCCTAAATAAGGAAGGCATTTAAATTATGTTTAGTGTAGTGACTATTTGTGGCCAAAAGGGGGCCCCTATGGTTTGAGCGGTGGTAAACACTGCTACTTCTGGAGGTCGTGGGTTGTGAGGGTGGAGGCACCGGAAGACATTGATCATGTGACAGTCTCCTTGTGGAGCTCAGTCTCAGGCTTCTTTTGAACGCAAAACTCTTTCGTCACAAACACCCGCCCCAATTTCTCTGAACCATACTAATATAAAATTATGTTGGAACCATAAGCAGAATAGGGCATGGGGTTATTAGCATAAATTAGTTCTGCAATTATTATTGATGCACTTGGCTAGCATAATAATTACAGTAGACGTATTCCATAAGACGTATTATACATATTTGCCACAAAGGAACACAAACAGGCAACAGTTTTTGGGAACCTATCCTACTTGGGTCTTCAGCTGTACAGGTTCGGCCTGCTGCTCAGCAGGGTGTTTCTGTGTGTCTGTGTTTTTGTAATAATTACATTGTGGGGACCAGATTTCCCCTTAATGTGAAAAAAGCCTATAACTTTTTACCTTTTGGGGACATTTTTTGCCCATATAAATGAATGGAATGAAGTCCCAATGAAATTACGAATATGTGAACTGTGCCAGTGTGTGTGTTACCAACCTGTGAGTCTTGCTCCTGCTGCTATGTAAATATTCAGCATTCTTCAGTAGTTACCTGAGATCTAATGGGTTTCACACTAAGCCCTCCTGCAGCAGGCAGACAGATGAAACACAGACTAAGGCCCCAGATGTGAAAGCTCCCACATTAGGAGATGAAACATACTGTTTTTCTAGCAAAATGGAGAATCCATTCTGTCTCGTGCATATAGATGACTGACGCTTGTGTCGCTGGATGACCGCAGTGATGCAGTGAGGTCTGCGCTCTGAGTGATGGCCAGTCTGTGTGCAGAGCACCTGTGCTGTCCACCATCAGCATACCAAATGCGAGGGGCACATATCCGGAGCTGGATGGAATCAAAACCCCTATTTAATGATGCCTTAGATCTGCTGGAATGCCGCCACCCCCCGGATCGTGAGCTGAAAGGCTCAGTCAGGCCCTACTTGTTTGTATAGACATCTGTTGGGGGGGCTAGCAGGCAAGGACCTGAGACCAGAGATTTTCCTGTACCGGGACCTGGGAATACTTTCTCCAGACAGGGATGCTTTGCCAGAAAGGCCTCCAGAACCGTCGCTAAAAGTAGCAGTAGGATGTTTATCTCTAGTCCTTAAGTACAGAGATCTGAAATAAACATGGGTTTGATTCCCGAAAGGCCGGCTCACCACAGACCATAAACAGGTCTTTGCTGGGACCGCCTGACATCTCTGTAATGGATGTCCCGCGTAGGGGTGAGGGTTTTCCGGCATTCCATACATTCCGGAACGTATCGGTGGATAGGGACGGGTGGGGAATGGGGTTGGAGGCAGGGGGTGGGCAAGGAGCCCTCTGACCTCGCCGTGTTTACTCCCAACCTTAACCACACTCAAGGTCTGCCTGGATGCCAGCATGCTCTTACTGTGCTGCAGGGAATGCTACAGGACACAGGATGCTCATATGTTACAGGACACAAGATCCGTATGTGTTACAGGACACAGGATGCTCATCTGTTACAGGACACAAGATGCTTATGTGTTACAGGACACAGGACGCTCATATGTTACAGGACACAAGATGCTTATGTGTTACAGGACACAGGATGCTCATATGTTACAGGACACAAGATGATTATGTGTTACAGGACACAGGATGCTCATATGTTACAGGACACAAGATGCTTATGTGTTACAGGACACAGGATGCTCATATGTTACAGGACACAAGATGCTTATGTGTTACAGGACATGGGAAGCTCATATGTTACAGGACACAAGATGCTTATGTGTTACAGGACACAGGATGCTCATATGTTACAGGACACAAGATGATTATGTGTTACAGGACACAGGATGCTCATATGTTACAGGACACAAGATGTTTATGTGTTACAGGACACGGGAAGCTCATATGTTACAGGACACAAGATGCTTATGTGTTACAGGACACAGGATGCTCATATGTTACAGGACACAAGATGATTATGTGTTACAGGACACAGGATGCTCATATGTTACAGGACACAAGATGCTTATGTGTTACAGGACACAGGACGCTCATATGTTACAGGACACAAGATGCTTATGTGTTACAGGACACAGGATGCTCATATATTACAGGACACAAGACATTCATACAGTTAGAGGAGACGGACACTCATAGGTTACAGGACATGAGATGCTAATATGTTACAGGACACAAGACGTTAATATGTTACAGGACACAAGATGCCTATGTGTTACAGAACATGGGAAGCTCATATGTTACAGGACACTGGACCCTCCTGGTACAGGGCAGAAGACACTGATATATTACAGGACACAAGACATTCATACAGTTAGAGGACACGGGACACTCATAGGTTACAGGACATGAGATGCTAATATGTTACAGGACACAAGATGCTCATATATTACAGGACACTCATATGTTGAACCAGTTGTCCCCCACATTTACACAGCTGAGAGTGTTTCTGTTGAGGGTACAACAGCTTAACCCAGTACTATTTTTCACCTGGTCATCGATCTCTGCTTCCTGCTGTCCCAGTGTGCAGGGGATGTATGTTTGGGCGTGTGTGCTTGCGGCTTACTCTGCACTGGCCCCCATCCTGCTCGTCTCTCTGCATATCCTTGACTGAGATGAGCTCCGTTGTCCCAGCTACACTGGTGCTTTCTTTCCAGCGACAGAGGCATCTCTGTGGGCTTTACAGATGGTGCCCCAGGCCACTGACAGTGATGAGTGGGGGGTAGCAGATACATTAACCAGGCTGACCTTGGCACATGATTCTCTTGCCTTCTGCTGAAGACGTGAGAGAAGCGCACACATTCTTGCAGTAAAAATCATTCCAGCCTGCGAAGGCAGAATACCTTCCTGTCCTGGGACTACCCATTCTAGCTGATGATGATTCAGAATGTAGTATCATTAGCATGACTAGCTGGCCTGACAGTGATGTTTCGGGTGCCTGCCCCTCGTCGCCCCTCCCCCCACAGGCCCTGCTGAAGATGGACTGCCAGGGGCTGGTGGCCCGCCTTGTCATGGACTTTGCGTTGCTGACCACGGCAGTGGAGGTAGCAGGCCGTTGGCGGGAGCTAGCTGAGAGGCTGTCCCGTGTGTCCCGGCAGCAGATGGATGCCTACGAGGCCCACCACCGCGACAAGAACGGCGAGCTGGACAGCGAGGTGAGCCATGCCCCGTGTCATGCTGGGATATCCTAACAGCCCAGCCTTACTGATAAATGATGGCTGCTCTCTATCACTTATTAAAACATGAAATAAATCATAATTGTGTAAGATGGATATGGGTAGGCATGAGCTTATGAGGAACAGAACGTCACACGGTCAAGGTCTCCACACTGCTCACCAGCTTCTCCACCACCCTCCCCTTCCCACCACCCCCCTTTCTTTCCTCCCCACCCCCCTAGGCCATGTGGAAGCCAGCCTATGACTTCCTGGTGACGTGGGCAGCCCAGATCGGCGACAGCTACAGAGACGTTCTGCAAGAGCTACACCTTGGCCTCGACAAAATGAAGAACCCCATCACCAAGCGCTGGAAGCACCTGACCGGCACGCTTATCCTAGTCAACAGTCTGGACATGCTTCGGAGCTCCGCCTTCAGCCCCACCCCTCACACAGACTTTGCGATCTGATGCCCCTCTCCACCCTGCCACCCTGCTGTTTTAGCCCTGCCCCTAACCCTACCTCTGTGCCAGTCTATCCAATCCTCATGTGCCATTTCTTGCTGATCTGTCTGTGCTTCTCAGTATTTTTTTCTAAGAGCATTTTTTATTGTTATTGTCCTTCACAGTATATATTTTTTTACTCCTATGAAAGAAGCTGGAGCAGTTTTGTAGAAACACTTTGGCATCTGTATAAACAAAGGACTGTATTATGCTTCATTTAGCCTGGTCACATGTCCGATGAGGTTTAAGAAACGTATATTTATAAGCATTAAAATGTTTGATGACAATGATATGATTCGCCCCTATTTAATTCGGTACATGGATAGGGGCTGCCAAGTCACTACTCTCACCCCCTTCACTGTTGGCATGAAAACATCCCCAGAAAGCTGAGTATTGCCCCCGCACAGTGCGGGCGTGCAGCAGCCGTACAGCATTACAGCTAAGCCTGATCCTAAAGGTTCCCAATGCGGTTCCTAGGGGGCGTGTGCTCTTGGACTAATGAACACACCCACCAGGAGACTTTAGCTGCACCAGCATTGCCTTGATGCTTGGCACCCCGCAGTTTAAATGCCATAGAGACAGTAGAGAGTGAGCCGTAAAAACAAACAAGCCAGCGGGGTTCTGCACGCTCGCAGGCCTCTTCCAGAACTGGCACGGGCCTCTCCGCATTCCGGCAGCTCTGAAGGGATATGGAGGAGGCTTTTAAAGAAGAGATCTGCCTCCCTGTTCTGCATCAGGAGGTCCAGGTGTCCTGTGAGCTGGAGTAGGAAGTAGGTGGCGTTGCATTTTGGGAACGATGGTCTAGATCGTGCACCTTTAACTGTCTTTGTGAAAATACAGACAAAGAGAAAAGAAAATATTTTTTATAAGGTTAGGAGACCTCCAGCAGGCAGTGTGTCTGTCAGTAATTTGTGCATTACTGAGCACATTGATCCTGCTTGGTTTATACCCTTTTATGTTATTAAAGTTAATGAGTCTTAATTGGTATAAGTGTAATTAAAAAGGCAAAGGAATCGACTTGGCTGAAATTAATTAAAGGGTATAAAAGAGGACAACGCCCATGCATTCACAAGTGACACCAGGAGGAACTCAGGAGGAGCAGTGTTTGCTGCCACTACATCATGCATTTGCGTGGGACCCCCAAGGTTTGGAGTCCCCCTGTTGGCCACAAATGTCACTACATTGGAGGGGTGGAGTCTTGTTGCTATACAAACGAGAGGGAATTATGGGTGGGAAATATTTAAATACACAGGGTATCTAACGCAGCTCAGAGCTACTGAAGACTCCTGGAAATGGGGGATGTTCAAAATTACTCTTTTTTTTTTAACTATGAGACTGAATTTAAAAGCCTTACATCTTCACCCCTGAGGAGACAAATTTGACTGGTTATCAAACATTTCAGAGTGAGAAGAGAGGCATAAATTTGGCAAGAACATCCCCACGGTGGGGAAATGACTGATTTCATTTAATGATGGAAACCAGCTGATTCGCAGTGACTTTTGTCAGCTGAGACAGGCGCCGCGGTCGAAAGACAGTAAAACGACAGTGGCGTGCTCAGTAAGGGTTCTTCTTATTTATTACACATTCCCTTGCTTTGCCCTTTCTCCCCATGAATATTATTTGAGCACCTCGTTGCTATGGATACCAGCTATCATGCAAGAGTTGAGTCCCGTGAATTAAGCTGGGGTCGAAGACCCTTCTACCTCCTGACATCCATTTCCTCCTGACTTTTTCATGGTACAGATGTGTGCTTCATCTTCTTGTACTCCTCTCAAGCACCCTGTACCATGGTAGACCTCACCCACCCCCACACTGACAACCAGAGAGTGGAGAAAGTGAACGTCATTTTCACTTTTATCATTTTTTAAGTGTTTCAGAAGGCCTGTCCCGCTTCGTGTTTGCCCTGCCCAACCGTGATTAGAGGTCTAGCCTTTCTGAGTGACTTCCATAACTCGGGTGCGGGGGGGTGGGGTAGCATAATCAGCAGGAGGATAATTGCCCGTGGCTCTCTCTCCCGTCATAATGGCGGTAATTAAAGCCATCACAATAGCTGCCCCATCACAATGGCTGCAGACACAGGGTCACTGTGTCCCACAAAATGGGCCTGGGAGGCCATTCTCATGCCGTTGCCTGGCTACGGCTTCATTTGGGGGGCCCTTATTAGCATCCCTGGGGGAGGGTTACATCACGCTTCCCCCATGCAGCCCCCCCATCAAGTAGCCAATCAATAGCATGGGCTTACACCAAGTGACTTAAGTGCTCCGTAAAGGCTGAGGTCACACTGTGGCCATCGGACTGCCGTACTGCATCTTACCGTGTGGGCTGGACCTCCAGCTCAGTCAGCTCTCAATATCCTTCTGTTGTTCATATATAACTTGATACCTGACTGGAATTAAGCAAATTTCCTTCATCTTGTCAGTAGAGCAAATTCCCGCACTCTTTGCCATCCACTTGTGGGTTATTAACAGTAATATTAATTGCATCTCACATTTCCTGCATTCTAAATTTAATTTTAAGTTCATTAGTGCCGTCTCAGTGATGGGGAGAAAAACGGACACATTGATTGGCCCCCTGCTGGCCAGTCACGGCACACATACCGCTCACCTGGCCTGTCCTTCTTCACACCTCGATGTTACTATCATCAGTAACGGACAGATTGAAGGCGGTGTACTTTAGATGTATGTTAAATAATTTCCACTGATGTGACCTGCGTCCTTTTGGTTCATAAAAATAGGATCAAGCCCATCACACATAATTCCTGTGCCCTGTACAAAACCACATCAAATAAGCCTCCATGAAGTACAAAAGTACAACCTCCCCCCCCCTGCAACCCCCCAGGGATGGTTGGCCTGGCTGAAGCTGTCATGGTGTATCTGATCCAGGCTGATGTTCAGAGCAGAGCTGGGGGGCAGAGTGAAACCTGGCAAGCAGCTCTTATCGTCTTCCTTTGCTGTGAAGGCCTTTGTTCCCCCTGAGCCGGCCCATCACAGCCCCCCCCCCGAGCATGGACCCCCCTCTTGCACCACTCTGGAATGCTAAACAGGCTCGCTGGTTTTGATTAGCCACCATCACCCTGGACTCTTTCCTGGTATGACCAGCAACCCCCCCTCCCAAGAAGTAAGCGATGCTGCGAGTGATAAATGATTTTCTCACGTGAAACCAACATCTTTTTCCTTGTAAGATGTCACACTGAACATGCGCATGTTTCTGCCTCATGACACCATACAGACAGGGGCCCCCTTGTTGTGTCTGGGGCCACACTCAAAAAGTCACTTGAGGGGCCCCACTCCCCTTCTGATGTTTTCAAAAACTAAATAAACAGCTAGCAAGTCAGAACATTGTACTTAGCTACCTGCTTAGCAGAACAAGCTATCTCAATATCTCATAAATAAGGAACATACTTATTTAATATTAGTATAATATAAGTTAAGAACTCAGAAACATGTACATGAAAACAACACATCTACACATTCTTAGAGAGACACACAACAAGACTGATGGCAGTCTACCTGGCAGAGACCAGACTGCCTGTTTGTGAAGAGGAGTTGAACTTCAGCCCTTCAGCAACCGACAGGGGAGAAATGAAAGGGAGCTGTCTCCATGGCAACGGCTCAACACACGGGGGCTTGCCAAAAATGTTCAGAGGGCACTAAAGCAAGGGAGAGATGAAGAGAGAGCGGCTTCTTTTGGCTGAAGAATCAGTTTTGATCTCATCCCTCCCCAAGCACACACCTGGAGGATGACAAGCAGAGCGAATGACCTGCTAACAAGATGCTGAAAATAAAACCTTGGGGATTGAAGGACATGCCGGCTGCAGGTGTGACACCTACATGGCCGTATCTGAGATGCTGATGTCATAAATGCCTCAGAAGTCGCTTAATCTTGACAGTCTCCAGGCTGAGTTGCTAGGTGGCTAGCACTGTTAGCCACTGTTATGGGTTCTAATTCAGTGGCGTGCTTGAGGAGTTCACTCCCCTCACATTTGTGTGAGTTTCCTCCAGCCGCTCCAGTTTCCTGCAGCTACTCAAGTTTCTTCTCAGTGCATGTGAACAGTGCGTTTCCTGTGTCTGGCTGATTGCTGGGGCCTAGCCTGTCTCAGTCCTCCTCCCAGGATGAGCTTGAACTCAGGCAAAGTCATTTTATTGGAGGAGCCGTTGATGGTAAGCCAGTATCAGCCAGCCTACTTGCACTTTTTTGTCAAAAGGCCCCAGTTTAAGTAAGGCTTAGAGCCTCAGAAGAAGGCAGGAAACACAGCCTCTGTCTCCACAGAAGGCATCTGAGGAGCCCTGTGAAAGACGCAGCCCTTTCCATGTAGCCCTGCTGCTCTGATTACCGCCATGCCCACGTGTGCAAAGCCACAATGTCTTTCAGGGCGCCGAAACCGCTGTTTCATTAGGAGTCCTCCGCACCGACACAACGCAAATGCATCATTCCCCCCCCGGCTCCACGCCCCCAGCACTCCATTAGTCGGTGGAACAGTGTGAATATCCTATTCACTGGGAATGAAAAGCTATGAATGGTGTAGGGCAGCAGGGGGCGCAATGCTTAAAGCAGACCATGCACAGCCAGGGAAGGGCCCAGACACTGCAAATAGGGTATTTATCTGACTTACTCCATTGAAATAATCAGCTTTGGATAAAAAAGCACATAAAACCATCTAAGCATATAACTGGAGTGTCACACTTTGCTGCCTGTTCGATAATTACCACCTTAATCCATTCCCATGGGTGTCAGGGCGGTGATTTGGTTTATTTCATTGTGACAGAAGTGAAACTCATTGTGGTTATTTCACAGAATCATTTCTTTGAATCCTGTCCCAGCATAAATATCCCACAGTTTCCTCCTCGCTCTCTGTCCACCTCTTGCCCCAAGCTTTGAGGCCCCCTGTTGACCACAACCAGTCACTACACAAAATATTAAATCAATGCATTCCTTATTTAAGAGATACTGAAGCAGCATGATATCTTATGACTTCACTAGCTGGCTATTTATTTTATTTTTTAAACATCTGAGAGGCCCCAACGTGACTTTTTCAGTGGGACCCAAGAAACTTCGAAGCCACACTTGGCTCCAACGTCACTGAACAAACCCACCTCCCCGTTAACAGATCTATAGACATGACTCTCATCTCCTTGGTGGGGAGGGGGGGGGGTTGGTCATGGTTTAGCCATTCTGGGGGGGGATGGGGGTCAGCTGTGTTTTCCAGATGAACAGCGGCAGTAACGGGCCCCAAAAGGAAGATAAACAAATAACCTTTCATTCCAAAACTGTCTATAGTTTCCTACATGTCTCAGTAATGCTCTGCTACACGGTCTTTTATCAGGATCACTCTGTGCCCTCTGATAACGTTGACCGCCTGCCTTTTAGCTCAGAGCAATATCAGAACTCAGCTAGAAAACTTCTGTGTCTCATGATTCTCGGTGAATTACTGAAATCTGGAAGGATCTTCCTCCTGGACAGCCAGGAGGGACAGCAGGCTCCGCCCCCTGGTGGAAGGGGCTTTAAATTATACCATGTTCCTGTGGAAAGTGCCCGCTTTCAACTCCCAAAGTCCAGACACAGTGAAATATACCACATACCTGATGTGGTAAATTTTCTTTTGTTTTGACCCAGGTTTCGCTAATCAGTAATCTTGTGTATTAGGGGAATGAGTAAGATCTGATGCTGATAAGCCATCAGTGTGGCTAAGCGAGCTTTCTCTACCTGATGAGAAGAAACCAACTCTGGAGATACGTGAAGCAAATTCCACCCACATGGTGTGGGATCAACATGGAGGTCAAAGTTTAGTACCAGTATAATTCCATCTGCCTGGCCACCCACAGACCGAATGCAGCTATATGTGCAGTACGGAGGAAATCAGGTCTCCTGTTGTGTGGAGGCAGACCTCCTGCCTGGATGGACAAACTGCTGGCATGTCATCAGCGTAACGCTAGGAGAAGTTGGGGGAGGGGGTGTCCATCCATTAACCATGGCCCAGGGGGTGAACATGTAAGCGAATAACAGAAGTGTGTCTTTTCAGGTAAACAAACAAACTACCCAGGGCCTCTGGAGTGGAGGCCACAAAAATGAGCTGAAAAGTCTGGAGACGGAGATAGAAGTGGATTCAGACCGCAGAGAGGAGGCCGGACACCCCAACCAGGAGGTGCAGTGGAGGGATGGAGAGACTAACTAGGGAATAACTCAGTCCATCAGCGGCACTGAGTCACAGATTTCCTGCCGTTCCCAAGTCGGAACGCCAGGAATGGTGCTCCACTTTGAAGATGAAAATTCGCTTTGAATGTGCATCGTATTGAAATTTGTGATGTATTATCTGCTTACATTAACTGCCTCACTAGAACGTTTTTTCAGACAAAAGCATTTGCTAAATAAATTAATGTAAATGTGAATATAAGGCAGGATAATTATTTTGTCTGGTAGGTGGAAGGGAGGTGGGGAGGTGGGTGGATGCATGGCTAGGGAGGGCATGTGCAGACAAGGAATGACGATTAACTGAGCAGCTCCAGTGTTCTGACACAGCTCAAATATGGCCGGTCAATAAGGCCAATGTTTTCCCAGCATTTTTGGTTAGAGTGCTGAATGCATATAATAGTACCACGGATCCAGCCTTATGTCAAAGGGACATTTCAATTCAATTGGCCATTTATCTCTCAAAAGGTGGTTTGTAATGGAAAAACCCATCCTCAGGTGACCCTGGCTGGTGCAGTTTGCACTCTTCTTGGAACCAGCCAATCAATGACCCCTATTCGGTCAGTGAGCAATTAGTGCTGGACGAGGAGGGTTTCATGGACCGGGCACAATAACAAGGCCAACCGCTCCTGGGCAATCACTAATCCTGCCTTGGGGTTCAGAAGGGCAGTGGGGATATGCTGGGAGGTGGGGGCAGGGAGAACCACCCCAAGTGATGGAGGGGGGGGGGGAATAATGGCCAGTGTGAAAAGTGACAGAAAGATATTTCAACCTCCTGTGATTCCTCATCATGCCATTTCACTTCTAGTCACACCTGATGTTTCACCCCAAGATTTTTAGACTCCTATAGTTGTTTACTGATTGATACACATGGATATTTTATTGACAAGATTCAAATCTTGACTCAGTGGAACAACAGCAAGCCCATCTTGGGGCATGGAAGGGCTAAGTTTGGGTTATGAATCCACATCCTTAACTGCTGCTCTATATGTACTCCCCAATCGGAAAATACCGCTTTAACACCAGATCCTTAACTCATTAGTTTGCCTAACAGATAACCAAAGTGTCAAACTGTTCCAACTTACTGCTTAAATGCTCAACTGAAGTTGGTAATTCTTTAATTCAGCCCTGCAAATAGGAAACTTTTGCATTTTCCTGTAATGGACTGGATGTTTTTTAGAGTATTTTTCCAGTTTCCGAGAACTGTATTCCTTCCAGGCTGTTTAAAGGCTGGGGGTGCTTATGATTACGTTGAATCTCTCCCCACACATGAGTGGAGTGCATTAGGAGCTCTGAGTTACAGACCGGCGTAGTGAACTATGAAGAGCAACTCTACAGGCCCCCCTCCGTACACACACCTACTTCACACTTTCTCAAGTGATTTTCATCTTAATGTACAAGGTGGCCTGAGAATTGCACTTGAAGAATCTCAGTGCTTGTCTCCTGGGGACTTCAGATTGTTTATCAGAGATTCTCAGCTTCCATCCCCATGGAAACGGAGACCCACGTGGACCATTAGGAGTGACTCAAATCTCAGCCAATCAGCATCTGAGTACTACTTCAGTGGGTCTTTATTAAGCTAACGTCATATTATGCTGAGAAAGGATGCTATGCAAAATGTACATCACCTTGAATAAAGGTGTTTGCAAAATAAATGTAAAAGTAAATGAATTCAGAATGAGAATGAGAATCAGGTTTATTCACCAAGCGCAATCATGCAAAAGGAATTTTACTGGGTACGAACGGTGTAGACATAAGGGCTGTCAGACATGAATACACAGACAAAGATGCAGTAAATACAACATATATTCAGCCAAACAGAAGTCTCAAAATTAATTTAAAAAAGAAAAATATATATATACATCCATGCTTAATTTTTATATATATATTTTTTGACATAACTGGTATGCAAGTACACATTTACCTTTAAAAGTAATATGTGCGGTAATCGATTAAGGTAACATCGTGAATGCGTACATATTTTATGTGCATTTGCACCGATATGGCAAGAAATTATCGTGCATTTTAACCTTTATATGGTAATTCATACTTCATTTTCAGTATAGAGGTTAAAATGCACAATAATTTCTTGTCATATTGGCGCAAAATACGTTCGCATTCACGCTGTTACAATAATCGATTGCGGCAGGTAATCCATGTGTGAATGCATACTTGTGTACCAGTTATGTCAATCCCTGTGTGTGTGTGTGTATGTGCGTGTGTGTATATATCTCATATATATCTCATATGTGTGTGTGTATATATCTCTTATGTGTGCATATATATCTCATATGTGTGTGTATATCTCATATGTGTGTGTATATATATATATATATATATATATATATATATATATATATATACACACACACTATATGGACAAAAGTATTGACACACCTCTTATTCGCTGAATTCAGGAGTCCAACTGATTAGTCTAGTATTGATAAAGCATGTAATATGTATACAGCATTAAATGATATGATATATTTTGATATATTTTGTTTTATTCTTATGCTTGAGTGTTTTCACCGATCTGTCCAGATTCCCTCACTGCTCAGAGACAATTTGGATGCTGATAGCTCAGCGATTAACCAGTTAAACATGGATTTTCAGAATGTTTTTGTGACTTCGCGAAATTCAACAAACCGCTGCACACATCAGTCACCGTGACGACTGTAGCAGGAATCACCAGATAATGATGGCACAGGAAGACGTCTGCAGGGTGGTGTGGAGCGAGCTGGGCCATGCAGCTCCCAGGGCGCCCCCACCCCCCTCTCACAGACCCACTACGCACTCTGATCCCCTACCCCCCTCTCACAGACCCACTACGCACTCTGATCCCCCACCCCCCGGCGAGCCCGTTTTGCTGCTGACAATCTCGCCATCATTGTTTACCTCTGTGTCCCACCCGCTTCCTTCCTGCCCGGCGAGCAGTGGAATGGCCGGAATCTGGGCCTTTTTGTTTGTCCGTCTGCTCTGACCTCAAATCACACCCCTCCGAGTTCCCTGCCTTTGGAAGATTCCACCTTTGCTTTGCTCCTGTCAGCGGACCAATCGCCCGGTATCTGGCTCCCCACACGGTATGCTTTTGCTTTCTGCTCCGTTTACTTCCCCGACAGACCCATAATGAAAAAGTTACCCACCCCAGCGTGTGTGGAGAGATGTTAGGCCAGCCTCATCACTCTCACTCACCCTTACATCCTACGAGCAAAACCGTCACGTGACCAGTCTACAAGTCCTACACGGCATCCTGACTGCATCACCATGCAACCCTAATGCAGCAAACATGGGATTTAACACAAGAACATAAGTTTTATTTCAACATTAGCAGGGACCAAATCAGCTGCAAAGTCCTGGACATGCCCCTGCCATCCTTACCCAGCGCTTGAATTTAGTGTAATTTAATCCCCATTCACCTTTGCTTTGATTGCCATTTTTCATTATTTGATTTATTTTATATCTTCTCCCGTCGGGTGGTGTGATTCAGCATTTCCTTTTGCCATTTGCTGACTAAGTACGACACCCTGGAGAAGAGCATCTGGTGAGCGATGCTAATGCTAATATGATGCAAATGAACATACCTGGGAATTGTGGGAAGCAAACAGACATGCCCATCAGGCTGAGGCTCCCGCTGAAGTGATCAGCGTCTTAAACATTGTGCTTTCAGCTGTGGTATGATGGAGGGATGGACCTCAGTAGATGGCAGATGGCAGATCCAGCCCAGAATAAGATGCCTAAAGGGCCGCGGTACAGCTCTGAGACCAGTGTTCAAGCTGAGGGGACCCCCTGCAAGAGTGAAAGAAGGCACCTGGGGGGACCATTTTACAAGTCTTACTGCCCTCGCCCAGACAACAATTTTTACTGTCGCTCCCGCTATCGCCCGCCATTTTACTGCCCTTCCCCAGATTATTTTCTTTGTAGGTGCAGCTCTCACTGTGCGTGAAGTTGGAGACCCCAGTCCTACATACATGCGATTTCACGTCATGTTGGGGCTCCACCGTGGGACTGCCCCAAGCCCTCGGACATGATTTGAACACTGCGTGAGACTGTTACCAGAGTTCTTTGTGAATCGTACTCCCAAGGACTTAGAAGCTCCAGCTTTGAAGGTCAGGGAGCTTCCTTCTCATTTATGGACCACAGTCAAGCCCTCATTCTGACCTTCGCCCTGACAGAATGCTGAGTTGCCTAGCAACAGACATTCTTACCAGGGAGGCTTTTCCTGTTTGTCAGAAGGTGTGCACACCTGTCTTACTTAGCAATGTCAAAAAAATAAACTAAAAACTCAGCGCTCTGTCTGGGGAGGGGTGATGCCTTATCAGAGATGCTCTACTAATCGTTGCAGCACATGACGGATCATGTCCACACTCACGTGCAGAAATCTCAGGGCTCCGGAGGAATGATGGCTGCTGCTGCCATTTCCCGCGATCACCTCCCCTTCAAGACAGGGAGTCATATTTCCTGGGCAGCCCCTAGAGCCCCTGTAATCTCTCACATGCAGGGAGCAGGGAGTGAAAAAGCTCATCGGACTCTCATTACGGAGACAGGCCCACAAAAGAAGGCAGCAAGCTTTATCTTTTGCCTCATTGTTCATGCGATCAGTGCGTGTGCCTCCTTCCCACCTAAAAGTACACTTTCCCACAATCCTCCCTGTAGTCCTGCAGGTGGCGCTCTGACATGGGGCTGTTTAAAATAGCACTGTTTACTTGTCAGCTAAAACAAAAATCCACCCAGGATTTCCACAGGACGTCACAGAATCTGAATGGGGGAAGAACAGGAGATCATTCACTTTCTGCTCATCGTAGCTGGAGAAAGCCCTTCTAGGGCGTGTTCCTTTGTCTGGGAGACTTGAGGACTATCTTGATTAAACAGCTTCGTCCGGAGGGAAGGGGCAAAAATGGACCTTTCCTTTGAAGTGGCTGACTGCTAAAAGCTGTTTTATCTCTGTACCGCAAGCTCCGGGGCAGCAAGGGAGGGAATGATCACATTCCCAAAGCATGCCACCCTGGTCCAACACTTTCACCCCCTCCATGTGTGAGCCAGACACACCTGAGAAGTTTACCTCAGCTTAACAGACCTAGAAATGGCTTTTTGTTACCGTACCACCAATCAGCAATCTCATGACTGTCACCAGAGCATAGGTGTGGTCATCAGTCGGTTTGTCATTTCTAAAGACTTTGTGGTTTACTGACATAATTAAAAATTCTCCTGTATCAGTAAAATATAAAATATTTGGTATGAAATGGTATCCCTAAGTGGCTGGTAAACAGCACTTGTATGATAAATAACAGTAATAGTTTTGGCAGAGGTGAGATCAAAATTTTTACGAGGTGATATACTCCTGGCAGTGTTCATGAATTTTGCAGGAGCGTCCCCCCACCCCACTGAAAAGGAAGGTGGGGGTGCAGAGGCGCTGGTCCCGGTACCTGGTACTCCTTGGTGGAAATTACTCCACATCTCCCAGGTCAGCTGCATCCCGCCCGGTGAAAGAGAAACGCATACGTGTGGGCGGAGGGAAACATAAGAGGCGTATAATTGCAATTTCTCAAAGCAATTAATCCTGCGGTGAATGCATTTTCGCGGGGTGAAATGCGCAGCATGACTGCAGTCCGCCTCGGGTCGAGAAGCTTGGACCGTCTGCACCTTGAGTTACCGCCTGCCCGGGACACCGGTAGTCACATTCATAACGACCTTTCCTGACGAGTTAAACTTACTGCATTCATGTTAAGGAGCAAACAGCGAGTCACGCATGGCACACTGGTATATGCATTTTCCATTTTGGAAAGAAAAGGTTTAAATGAACAGACAATGAATACAAAGGCCAGAGGAAAATGTATGAATTACTTAACATTTATTACTTAACTTGAATATTACAGGTGTAATAAAGTTAACAGAGGTAAAGATATTAAAAATGTATGTCTTTAAAAATAAAAAAAAGCTCTACAATGGTGCTAAACCTAGCACAATATATTTATTCAAATTATTTCAGTAAATATGTATACATATCTAGCTGGGCTAAAATGTATATTTTTGCTTCTTAGAGGGACGTTTTTTGGACAACATGGTGTAGTTCTGCCATCTAGTGGACAATATTTGTACTGTATAAAATTGATTATATCCATTCTGACTCATTTCTCATCCCCAATTGTAGTGATTTAGATCCTATTCTCAGAAGCACAGGCAGGACTGACCATGAACCTCTGAGCACTCACACGTTACAAGGAAGTAATCAGTTCACCTTAACTGCACATGATTAGATGGCAGAAAGGAACACACGCACGCACACACACACACACACACACACACACACACACACACACACACACGTTAGTGTACCTATCTAAATCGGGACCGTCCATTCATTTCTATGGGAAAAACCCTAATCCCAATCACGACACCAATCCCTATCCAATCCTAATTAACCCTATCCATCCCTAATTAATAACCATAATTAACCAACCCAAATACAAGACTTTTGGCATTTTTACTTTTTTGATTGCATTCACAGATATTTATAAAACGGATTTATCCAAATGGGGACCTCAAAAGATGTCCCAAAAAGTAGGGAAATTTTAGGTTTTGCTACACTTTGGGGACAATTTGGTCCTGAAATGTCATCAAAGCAAACCCACACACACACACACACACAGCTGGGACAGGAGATTCAAACATACAACTCACACTGGTCAAGTGGTAGCCACTGGCTGGTCATTTGTATTGTCCATCTTCTGACTTATACACTGAAAGGTCATCAGCAACTAGAGTTACTTGTTAACAACTGAAAAGTACCACCTTTTGTTCTTTTCTTTCTAGATTCACATTTCGTGCTGCTTCTAGGCTTTTTCCCAGACAGGTATCTGGGTGGATGACTTGTTAATAAGCTCGTCTAGCTACAAGCTACATTATTGATCAAGTGATGGAGGGACTGTAATATACCAAGACTGGACATACACAGGACATACAAGACTGGACGATACCAAGATGGGCACTGTCTGTAAAGGGGAATACATTTTGAATTAAGAAAAACCTGGTGACAATTTACAATGTCAAGCAGCCAATTATAAAGCTTTTAACAATGAAGTCTATCCCAAGCAGCCCAGGGCTCAGGAATGTTGTATACCCCGCGGCAGATTTGTTGTTTCTCTGGCCCCATTCAAAATAAACAAACAAACAAATAGCAAATGAAGAAAATCATAGACAGTTAATTAGATTGAGGGCGGCGGTCGACAAATTCGTATTTTCACTTCCCATCCTTTCCACAAGATGGCGACAAAATCCAAAAGAATTCAGGTAGCACTTTACAGTATGGCTCCCATTTGCCATTTCTAATTGATTGTAACTCATTAATAAAAAGAAACTTGTGTTATACCTCATTTAATAATTTACAAAGTGTTAAAACTTAATTAATAAGATTATAAACCATTCATAAACTCTTTATATGGGTATTCTTATTGTAAATTGGCACCAGAATTCAACCATGGCGATGTACACATCCATCAGAGTAGGATGCTCGTTTTCCTTATTATCACAGTATCTTTATCTGTTCTACTATAAAATCGTTATTTTTTTTTTTATCTAATCAGTGACATGCAAATGGCCGCTTAAACATCCAGATTTTATTTTGAATTTTCATTATCAGTAATTTGTTACATCACACCTCTAGGTTACTTTAATGAATTTCCCACTGGGATCAATAAAGTATATCTTATCCTATTACACTGCTTTAGGTGTTTTAGATGTGCATGACAAATTGAAAATTAAATATGATTTCTCCATATTCCACGCCAATCTATCAGTAAACTCTACTAGGGGACTGGATGTGATGCAGTAACCCATCAGCGCAAGTTATTACCTGGAGGTTTCGGGGCTGGTTTTCTAATTGACTGGGTTGGTAATGAGCAGTTAGTATCCAAGATAGCACCGTGTTATTGTTTCGACGTTGAACTATAGGCGTTGAATTGTGGTCAGTGTTAAATTATCAACATTGACACTGTATTGATTTTTGGTCAGATTTTCGATACAGAAAATGTGATGGTGGCAAAACCTTGATTCAATGCTGATATAAACTGAAAGATTGAAGATTGAAGGTTGTTCCAACCTTTTTTCTGATATGGAATCAAAGTGCTTTCTGGAAAATATTTTTTTCAAGCTTGATGAGCAAATCGTACATTTGTTCCCTCCAAAATCGCTTTTATTGGTAAAGATAAATGGGGTACAAGGAATATAGTCCATATATTACATACATATTTTTGAATCTTGGTAGGAGGCATATCGTACACCTACCAAGTAAATGCTGGGAAGGTGACTTGTGCATTGGACGGTCACGTGACCCGCCGTTAGGTCAGTCCGCCTATGAACCGGGCTCTGTGAAATACGGACCATAAGATATGTGTACAATCAGAAGCTGGAAATGTCCTTCGTTTACTGCAATGAATCGCATAACGCAGTGCCAGTGAGATCTTTAAAACAATGATACTGCGTCCTGCTTAGTGTTGTCTAACAAATCTTAGTAGGTCTACACAGTTTCCCATTTCAGCCTGATTTTAATACTTCTCTTGGTTAAGCAGAAGTTTATTTTATTATGTCAGGGTGCATATTAAATGCTGAATGGCTGAGGTGTTTGCGTATTGAAAAAAAAACATACATTCAGACATTTAAGTGTCGCAAACCCCACAATATTAACGATCTGTTCTCAGCATATGGGTATTATCATTTATATCCCCTCGAAATGCTTCTAGTGCAAACATCAGTTATTTCAATCTCACTGCGTAAGTATCCACCCCGACGTCAGCGTGCGTGTATTTCCAGCTTCTGGTGGTGTGAGCTTGAGGTGCGTTTCTCACGTCTCTGTGGGCGGGTTTCAAGCTTTCCTACCCGAGCGGATAGTATCTCACAGTCAGTGCGCTTTACGCTGTGACTGGAAGAAGGGCAGCTGTCGGTCCGCTGACGGACGTATACCTCCTTTTTCTTCTACGTCAATTTAAGTATAGATAGTATTCTTTTTTAAATATTTGTAGGCTATATATTTTTCTTTTTTAGGTGAGGGATTAACCGCAGAGGGAAAACGTTTGTCGGTGCAAGAACGTGGACGCGTTTTGGTTTTATTGCAATCTTGATACCCAGCGACAAATCTGCGGTTTCCCTGGAGCAACACAAGGCTGGTGTGAAGCCGTAAATATCTGGGATACATTTATCTGTGGTCGGGGAAATGCAACGTTGTCCCCGACCAGTGTTTTAAATGGGGACGCCGGCGCGAGCCGCACCGCTGGAATCACGCCGATGTGGAGCGATCTCTATGCCTGCAGAAGGTGACCACTGAGCAGTGCGGTGCCATCACGACATTCAGGTGGGGCTTGAAGCCTCCTTTTTCTACGGGTATCTTTATTCACGTTTTTTGTCACACCATATTTTGTCTTCTGAAATCCCAATAACAACTAATGTGTTGTCATTGCTTTTTTGAGTAACCCATTAAAAAACGCACTGAAAATGGGAAACGGCTTTTCCAACATCGCAGGCTTTCAGTCTCTCCATATTGTCATGTTGGGTCTGGACTCTGCCGGCAAAACCACGGTTCTGTACCGCTTGAAATTTAATGAGTTCGTCAACACTGTGCCCACAATCGGCTTCAACACCGAAAAGATCAAGCTTAGCAACTGCAGCGCCAAGGGCATCAGCTGTCACTTCTGGGACGTGGGGGGGCAGGAAAAGCTGCGGCCCCTCTGGAAGTCCTACAGCCGCTGTACGGATGGCATCATCTATGTGGTGGACTCGGTGGACGTAGACAGGCTGGAGGAGGCCAAGACCGAGCTGCACAAAGTCACCAAATTCTCGGAGAACCAAGGAACCCCGGTGCTGGTGATCGCCAACAAGCAGGACCTTCCCAGATCGCTTCCGGTGGCCGACATCGAGAAGCAGCTGGCGCTCCATGAACTCACACCGGCCACTACCTACCACGTCCAACCGGCCTGTGCCATCATCGGGGAGGGTCTATACGAGGGCATGGACAAACTATACGAAATGATTGTGAAACGGAGAAAATCGCTGAAACAGAAAAAGAAACGATAGCGAAAAGCGGAGGATTCGCGTTTTAGATGTGTGTTTGCGGTGTCTCATTGGTGCCGCTGAAACTCTACTTATTTGGAAGGGATTTCTGTTTCCTTTGGGTTGAAGTTCAAGGAACCTGTTGTGAAGCTTCCGAGCAATATGTGTTGCACGTATTGTTATACTAAAACGGGTGCTGGATTGTTTTAACTAAAACTTGCGCTGGTTTAGGAGCAAAATCAGAAGTTTAAGAACTGGCTGGTCCCAGTTTTTGCTGCTTCTTCGTGGATTTTAAATGTAGCTTGACAATTTTATCTCGACACAAAGCACTGTGACTACTGCTGGAAGTGTATTGAGTTTCTGGTCCTTTGAACTAAATACATTTATTGCAATGACTTTGCACGCAATGTGAATGCACGTCATGCATACCGAAGTCGACTTTGTCAATTGAAATGTCTGATTTTTAGTTTTACAGTAATAAATCGGAAATTAAAGACCGGCACTTGTTCCAGGTAATAGGCTAGATGATTCTGCAGTTATGAGATGGGTTCACCTTGACGATAATATGTTGTCATTATGAACATTAACAAAGTTTAGTATAGTGCGTACTCACCAGAAAGACGGCTTGCCTGTAGTAATATAGGTAACAATTGCAAACGAAATTTTTTAAACAAAATATATAAAGCTATGACACTGTATAGTAACGCAAGACTGATGTACAGTAGAAGCCAAAACAATTCTGAAGTATTTTTGATTAAAAATTATTCAAATTAACTCGATGAATGTGTAGCGGTGTTCTTTCTTAATATTATTGTAATTTCGATATTTTTTCTCCAGACGTGGATTGGCGGGATAAGACTCGTTCTTGTTTGTTTTTGTTGTCACGCCACATGGCTGTCTCCTAGGAGCTAGTGTTTCACTGTGTCACGCCTCTGTTTTCAGCGCGATTGGGGCTTGTCAGCCTCCGGTGTTTTAAAGCTGATGCCTAATCAACCATTTCCATCTGCATTGTTGTCATGCTGTGAAGACTAAATGGCAACCTGATACTTCCAGGTATTTTGCAGTGTGCACCCCCACCCCCACCTAGCTGCTGGTAATTAAACTGCAGGGTTTGCAGATGGTCACACACTGGTAGTTTTGTTCTCAGGACCTGTGCCTTTCCATCTTGTGTTAACTGAATTCTATGGTCTTTTGGGGGGTGGGGGGTGGGATATGTTTGAATAAATATAAACTCCTGCCAGATTGGGGTACCAGTTCCCAGTCAGTGCTGATCCATCCACTAGGTGACACAGGTGGTCGTCTAGGACGCCATTTTCTGAAGGGGTGCTGACGAAGCAAGCCATCTTCCCTTAGTCTCGGACAGGGGATGCCAGCACTTAAGCTTGCCTAGGGCAGCGTGTGGATTCTGACAGACACTGATCCCAAGTTGGTGATAGACACTGGCTTCTATATTCAGCTGCAGTCTCTATCTAACTAGAAGTTGTTTGTTATTTCAAGACAGTGGAGTGTGAAGACCTGAGTTGTTAGTTTAACTTTAGACTCTTGGTCCTGAATCCGCACTTGTTCTCTTTCAGTGATTTCTTAAGAACACAAACCTAAAGTTTTGTGTGCATATTGTAATGTAAAAGCTAATATTAATATTCATACCTGAGATCAACTGAGGTACCTTGTATTTCAGAGACCTTTCATAAACTCAGCATTATCCTTAGAGGCTAAAACCCTGGCTAGGAGAGAGGATTTAGCATGTTTACTCTGAATGTCACCAGGGTACCTCCTCTTTAAGTCACATCTAAGCGACAGTATGGAGGTTTCAGTAAGGATTCCGACTATAGTTTACACTCCAGACAGCTGATGGCTTTGGCACTGCAGCTGCTCCGCTTGATCTTTTTGGCATTCAATCCAGTCGTGGGCACCGTGTTGATAATGAAACTACACTTTGACTACAATTAATGCGATGGACATGATTCTTCCTAGTCAACATGAAGCCTGGTTAGTAAGGAGTTCAGGTTTGCATGGAAATGGATCGCAGCTGCAGGCATCCTGTGGAGTCCTGCGTCCGGCTGCCAGAGACGTGTGGTTGGGTCTAGGTGGTACATGAGCAAGGGGGGGTAACACCGGCAGTGGAAAGGCAGAGAACAAGAGAAAGCCTGCTGAGCTTTTCTTCACCCCAGGGTCCCACCACTCTCCTCCCCCAGCTCCCGCATTCAGAGAGAGTTGTGTGGATGTGTGTCTGTGCGTGTCAGTGCAGATCTAGCCCAGCCCTAAACCATTCCTGTCCACAGGGCTCAGGCACATTCTCTTCCTCTGTGTTTTTTCTCAATCTATTCTCCTCGTTCCTCTACGGCATTTGTTCATTTTCTGTTTTCAATCTGACCACAAACCTTATGCCTATTGTGGTATGCAAATATTGAACGATAACAATAGCAGTTAAGCTGCCTTATAATTTATAGCATCATCACTGTGGTGTGTTTAACAGCCTGTTGTTTCTGTTGAATGTTAACTTATTGTCTTCCTTAACTGAATGAAGTTTTTCAGTAGTTAGTATTTAACCCCTCCCTAGTTAAAAATATAAAAGTGTCAGCGCTTTATTACACCTTTTGTTGCACAGCACATTTTTTCTGAATATTAATCATCCACGGTAATGAAAGCTTAGGTAACCTCTTTGTCAAGACTAAGTTTATAAAACACACCATTGTTTTCCACCAGTTTCTGGAGTAATCTTTCACCAGATAAATCCAAAGCAGAACCTGTTATGTTACTAGAGTCCCCTGAGAGTCCATTACCCACCTCAAGTATGCTGTCTTTTAAAATCAGATCCAGAATTCACTTTACTGGCCAGGTACCCCTACATGAACTAGGAATTTGTCTTGGAGTTATTGGTGCATATATTCAGACAACATAAATTGGCGAAAAAGAATAAAATGAATGTAAGATGAAATCAGTGCAGATTAAAATTTTGTGAATTTCAATTTGCAAACACGCAAAGTGCAAGTGTTCGACTAGAAGGGCAAATTTTAATACTGATTATAACCAAATTCCAAAATAAATACAAATTAATAATGTTATACATGAAGTAAAGATGTGCATGTTGAAGTTTACATAGCAGTAGAATATGCAATGGAATCCAACGATGTGTAAATGTCGTGGGAATGAATTCAGGTCTGTGTTTAAAATGTGTTTTATATAAAATAATCAGCAACCTCTTTAAACTGAAGTTTCACACAGAACATGACTGTCCAGTCATTTTTCTGAACTATACTCACACATGGCAAACGTATTGAGTCTTTAAGGATTGAACTTGCTTATCTTCTGAGGATTTTCTTTGACTCCTGGCCACACCAAAACCAATGCTAGCTGAAAGGTACAAAACACTGATGATTTCCCAGGCGAGGATGGGAAGCCTGGGCAGAGGCTTCAGACCAAAGCATAACAATGCACTGGGAGTCCGCGGCTCCTGGGAATATCTAGTTTCTCTTCAGATTTCCCTAAGCAAAGCAGGAATAAGGGGAGTCCGATTCCCAGAGGTTTTGGCAATCTGCATGTTCCAGAAGAGTTGGATAGTTGGTTTCCATTAACACGGTCTGGTGGCATTCACAGTTCGTCATTATAGGTCACTTTACCACACGTAATGTTCTTTCTCTGTTGCTCTCTATTTTCTCTCATGGCTTCAATCTGAAGTGTGCATTTCAGTGACAGGTGAGCCTTCTTGACTCCTGGCCAATAAATGTTCCATTAGCAAGGCTCTTTGTTCCAGCCCGGGTTTCTTATGTAACCACAGCGCCCTCTGATGACGGAGTGAGACAAAGGCCTTTGGAAAGCGAGGAGAGCCAACTCGGCAACATACAGTGACTCGGACCCTGGGGGTAAAAGATGATGTTCATCCTGTCAGCTTTAGAGCTGTTTGTGTGCACTTGAGCTTGGTCAGTGTCAGTAGACGTGGCCCAGTGCAGTTTGGTTGTTATGGAAACCAAATGGGAAGAATCAACTTGGTAAAATATTTTTAATGGGGACACTTGAACAAGAGCGATGCCCCCTGTCCCATTTACTGGAGTAGCTGATACCTCAGGATCTGAAACTGGAAGTAATCTCAGCCACTGCCTTTCAGCTGAATAATCTTACCGTGAGGTTCAGCTTTCAGGTGAGAACATTGAGCTCTCAAAGCCAGCCCTGAAGGAGCTGGCCAGTGAGGGCAGATTCACGCGTTTACAAATGTACTTGCCACGTCTCCTTACTGTTGTCTGGTTTTGGTCATAACGTTCAAAGGCAAAGACTGGAAAGAAAGATGTGGAATTATTTCTTGACCTTAAAGCTGAAAATAGTATTCTGCAAATAACAGCTCTGGGTCTTACCAAAACCTTCGTCTACATATGCAACACAGGTTACAACAGTTAGCATCCTATTAAAGGTACTATTCATGGGTCGCTTGGGCCTTGAGTCTCCTTGAGGTTAAATCAGTCCTTAAGATAAAACCTTGTCATTTCAGTCGGAATTAGGGAAGGCTGTCTCCCTGACTGTGTGGACTTTTCTCCTGTACATGGACTTTTACAACATGTTTCCAGCCTGGATTTTAAAATGGTAGAGTGTTGCATAGACAGTAATTTGAATCTTTTGAAATGTACAACACATTTAGATACTTTTAACAAATCTTTATTCTGTTTTTTTTTCCCTTTTGCCTGCCATAATGGCACAAGTAAAATATTCATTAAGCGGCATGATAAGTGGTCTTTCTCAAACATTTGATAGATAACGAACAATCATGGCAGGCCAGGGGAATCCATGAAATGTGCAGCTTGGCATAATCAGTCTCCTTTCCAAAATACTCCCACTTCACAGGGCACTTAGAATCAGCCAGCTGGGTCTGGTGCTTCCCAGCATCCTTCGGTCCTGCAAGGTTTTGGGCATCTAATGAAAATCCAGTCTGATCTCCATGCGCTTTTATTCCTGTGGATCATGTTGCTTCACTGACAGGTGGCCTCTGCCCTACTCCCACCACGCGCCTTAATAATGTGTGTTTTCACACATTAGCAGTTTATTTACAGGTCATTTGTGAGCTTAATGCATTATGTATCCAATTTGTGTATTTCAGAAGTTAACTCAAAATAACAAATTTTCTTAACCACATCCTCATTCTGGGTTTTTATGTCTTTAAATAGTATTTTTTCACATTTTTCTGATGTCAACACTTTTCTTTTCCATGAAAGAATCTTCCATTGACGGAAAGAGTGCTGTTCTCTCTCTAAGACCATGACAACAAACAATACCCAGCCGCCTTTGCGGGTTACTGACATTGTTGAAAATCAAGATGCAGAGGACAAATGGGAAGACAAGGCCTGCTTTGCTGCTAATTCATCTAGGTGATCGAGGAAGCTATATCAAAATGTAAAGAAATAAAAGATTCACGACAGCTTCGGCTCTCCTGAACTCATTGGGACAGGATATTTCAAAACGTTGTTAAGAAGATGATTCAGAGTGTCACTGCTCTCCATGTTCTCTCCAAGGTGAGGGAGAGTCCTCAGGCCGAGAGCTTGGCTTTCTTTGGCTGATGGTATCTCTGCAGAGCTGTCTGCTTTCAGAAAGACCGGTTGTTTGTAAACGGGTAAGGCCAGTGTTTGGACAATTAGAAAGGCAGCTCTCGCATTCCCTGTGGGAGGCGCTTCGCCGTGTTTGTTTTCATACAGTGGGAGACACATTCGTGGTAATTCATTTTCCCTGTAGTCCAGCTCAAGGGGAAGGTGGAGACCCATCCCAGCCCTTCTCAAGGATTCATGGGAGTTTGTGGGCAATTAGTGAACCACTGAGAAGAGAGTTTTTGAATTAGTTGGTAAATGGACCTGCTTGACTGGTGAGGAGATTTAATGCCGTGACAGAAACTGCCTTCGAGCTGGGGTGGGGCGGATTGGTGGGACGAGGTGTCAGTGGTGCATCGAAACAGGCACTGGTGATCGTCTGAAGCCCAGTCAGACAGAGTGGAGGCAAAGATTTCCACGGTAACCTCCTCTCTAGAGCTGATAGGGGCACTTCTTTCATCTGAAGTATAAGTACAGGTACATAGGAATTCATTTCTTTGCCTACCTCATCTACCTTGGGCATCACAGTACAGGGCCAACCATTGCGCAGCACCCCTGGAACTAGGGATTAAGGGCCTTACTCAAAGGTTAACAGACATGGGACTGTTCTGTCAAGGCTAAGACTTAAACCAACAACCTTCTTCCACTCCAATTCCACAATTTGTTTGCCTTCTCCTTCTCTGCATGGAGCTTCCTTTCCAAACCCCTTGTTCTTGCCGTTTATGTTAGTGTTTCCCAGCACAATGCTAGAAGTCCTGCTGTGAAAAGGTACCCCCACGGACTCAGATAAAGTGATTCTTATCTGAGGTGACATCAAAGTGGGTTTATTTTGAGGGAGCCCCTCCCCCTTCCCCCATGTTTGGTTGATGCTATCAGAGCTGAACTGTGTGAATCTCCACACCTGCCCCCCCCCCCCCCCCCCCATCCAGGCTGTATGACCCTGCCGTCCTGTTAAGGCTGGAGTTCTCAGCTGTGTTTACCTGTTGAAATGAGCTGGGATGTGATACCAGGACAGCAGAAGAGATTTTAGCAGAAGGCATGGTGCTTATCTAGAAACAGTCATGTTCACTTGGATTACACAGTCAAGATTATATCATTTAACAGTAAACTTCTCTCTTGGTTTTAAGACAAGCTGATGGGAAGTGGTTTTGGTTCTGATAATACAAATTCAGAGGATCAATGCCTCACAGGATCTTCTCATGGTAGAAGATGCAGAGATGGTTACATTCTAATGTGGTTACTCACTGAGCTACGTTCTGCTCGTCCTGTATTATTCATTTGTAAATAACTGTGTAATCATTTATTACCATTAATGAAAATGTCATCCGTTTCTGATACATTGTTATGATGTGAAGCACTGCCTTGTAAAGAATATGTAAAAAATCCAAGCGAAGAACTTTCGCTGTCACATAACATGTCATAGCCCTGAGGTTTAATGCTCTTCGGACTCTGATAAGGTGCCTGTCACTGTGGCTATTATGTGCCTAATGGATGAACTTTTTATAGACAGCAATTTCCCAGTATTTAGTTTTGTAGTTTATACCATTGGTAAGAATGCTGGACTGGGAGTAACTATCGGCCCTCTATATAGAGATCTCAAACCTAGTTTGCCTAGAAAGCCAGTTGGCCAGTCTAGACCTGAAAAGAAATTATATTTCATATAATTCTGTCATTATAAGATAAATGTTACTTCAAGTGATGCAGTGTGAGTGTAACATTAGAGTGGGCACATTAATATTTCAGTCACTAGTGTGTTTGTCTGGTGAGACATGCATGAGACCACAGTACATTTAGCCATGGCCCAATGCCTGGAAACGAAGGGGGGGCTCTAAATTGACTTTATAAGTATGGCCCCAGAAATAACAAACCTGCTCCTGTTCCTGCACACTTCAAAGCCTTGATCTCCCTCTTCATGCTGCTGAAGAAGCCATTGGCTGAAAAAGCGCAATGAAATGCCAGGTAAGTGGACCACACACAGAGAGCGACTTATAAAACAGTCAAACATTTGGCAAGGAGCAAAATATGCATCCTATCAGCACAATGCATCCTAACGGGAAATGTAAAGAGGAGTGTGGCTGTTAGATATGCATCTAAAAGTGTGAGTATACGTATCAAGCACTTTTACTGCTTCTTTATGAGGATTATAGCAACATGAAGAAGGTACTATGTTTTTGAGAAAAACCTGTTTTCAATTTGCCTCACTGCAGTATATAGGGGCCGGACCGGCAGCCTCAGCGCAGTGTGGTGACCCAGCCCGAATGGGTGGCTTCAGTGCAGTATGTGGTGACCCGGGCCGGGCCAGTAACCTCAGCGCCATATGCGGTGACCTGGGCCAAACTGGCAGCCTCTGCGCCGTATGTGGTGACCCGGGCCGGACCAGCAGCCTCAGCGCCATATGCGGTGACCCAGGCTGGACCAGCGGCCTCAACATAGTACGCACCAAGCGCAGTACGCAGTGACCCGGGCAGGATGGGTGGCCTCTGTGCAGTACGCAGTGCCCCGGGCCGGATGGGTGACCTCTGTGCAGTATGCAGTGCCCCGGGCTGGATGGGTGGCCTCTGTGCAGTATGCAGTGCCCCGGGCTTCATGGGTAGCCTCTGTGCAGTACGCAGTGATCCGGGCCGGATGGGTGGCCTCTGTGCAGGACGCAGTGCCCCAGGTCGAATGGGTGGCCTCTATGTAGTGCGCAGTGACCCGGGCCAGATGGGTGGCCTCTGTGCACTATGCAGTGAGGGTGTGGTTCTTCATCAGTGCCCGAACCCCACAAACCTTTGCTGTTCAGGAGGTTCATGTTTAATGTGAATAGAGTAAATGAAGGTCAGGAGGTTTGCTTGAACTGTTGACCCCTGTGGGAAAAGGAGGCAGCAGGTAAATAATTCATCATCTCCTGTAGCATCTCACCCAGTCAGACCCAGAAAAGTCAGTCACCTGAGAAGGACCCGCCTGAGGCTTCATGAACATCAACCAGTTCATATGAGTTCACACACAGTTCATTCAAGCAATTGCCCTTCTCTCTGGCCCTCGGACAAAAACTTTCAAACTTCACCTACAGCAGCCTTTGGAGACTTTCTTCAGAGTTTATTTGATGTTCTTCTTTTGTCATTTTACTATATTCTAGCTCAGCAACTCAACGTTTTAGGTAACTCATTGTGGGGAGGAACCGTTGCCTCAAAATGAGCAGCTAGTGACCACATCTTACTTTTCCTGTACCTCAGACATCAAACCAAGTGTGATGTAATCAATGGTCTCTCTCCAATGGTGGAGATGGAACGCACTGGCCGGTGTGCAGCTCTTTTCTACCACTATAAGAAGGCCTTTCTTTATATAGGTGCCTGAGGCCAGGATATTTTGGTAGCCCAGCTTTCACATTCTTTGTTCCTGCTGGTAAATCTCAGAGCCTGTGTTTAACAGCGCCTTGATCACGTTTGTCACTCTGCACAAACCAAAAGCATCTCACTTAAGCATCTTAAAGGGTCAAGGTTCATGCATAATGGCCTTTCCTGTTCATTCTGTCTAGTGACGATCAGGAAGAGAACAAATGACTAAGCAGATGTTGGTCACATGTCATATGACCTTACAGACCCTTTCCATTCACTCCTGTCATAATTTACACGGGTTTGCTCTCATCCTATTGGCATTTCCTCCATGTTGTTCCCCAGCTTTGTGCCCTCTGGTTCCCCCTGTGACCATGTGACCCTGAGCTGAATATGCAGATAGGTAAGATTTTCTCCACCATTAGTGCCAGGTGTCAAATGTTACATACAATATCTTTTACGTTAGCATAATCAATTGCCTAGGGCAACTGACCAGGTTCTCCTGTGAAATGCAGTGGAGCATTTGCATTGCAGATCTACCTGCAGTCAGCCACAAAAGCATGCTGTGAGTTCAGAGGTCATATTGATAAGCACTTGTTAGTACACAAACATTTCCCATTAACATTGAGCGCCCTGCTGTGTTTATTCATCGCCATTTGATGAACAAATAAAATTTGAGAGCATTTACTCCATTGAAGATCCAGATTAGTCCTGTTCCCCAAACTAATAGTCCTGCATATTTCAATGAAGTTTGACTTACTGTTGTTTTAATACATGTTTACTGGGTACAGATCTCGCAGGCACAAGGAATCACAGTTTCTTTTTCACAGACCAATGTCCAAAAGGAGTCCAGTGTCAGCAGGAAGGCAGCCCTCCTGTGGGTAACAGGGCAGTTTTGCCCAACACTGATCCAGCACTTCCATTAGGCTCTAATGTTAATGGGTTCTCTGTTCCCATGAGGTTAATAAAAAGCCTGCACTGCCTGTAGGTCAAACACACAGCCAAGCGAGAGAGAGAGAGCCACAGTGGCTCAGGTATCTAATCTTATTTATCCTGGTCTTATGCTCATTTCTAGCACTTCTTCTGACAGCTAGATTGCCACTACCTCATATGTAAGACGCGTGGCTCTGGTTCTCCGTGGAGTGACAGCGTTCCTTCCTAAGAAGCACCCCTGTACTCACTGGCTCCATCTGAAATGCAAATCCAACCAATAGTTTTTTTGTGTGTCTGTTTTGGAGAGCTGTATGTTGCCAAGACGACAGGACCATCACAGAGGGGGGGAGGGGGTTGCATTCTTTACTTTTTCTGCTCTCGGGCTCCAAGGCAGATGTGGGTGTCAGCATTTGATTTACCCCCACCTCTCTGCCCCAATATCACCCTTGGGATTATCCGACCCAGGCTGAGTAGCATCTGCTTCGTGGGGGGGGGGGGGGGGGGCTTGATGCCTTGTTGACCTGGGAGAGGGAGGATGCTGCCCCCGCCCATCTGAGTGTCAGAGAAGGCAGACAGATGCCCCATCAGAGTTACTCAATGGGTAGTCAGCAAATTTTGAGAGAACTTTCTAATCCCAGTTCCTGAACTGTATTTGTTATCACTTAATTATGTCTGAAATCTCTACTTAACAGTGGGCTATGTGAAATAGTGATAAGACATTATTCCGATGTGAAAACTGCACAATGAGAAACTCAAACTCCAGCCCTGTGACCATTCATAATGTAATAACTAAGTCAAGTACTAAGGTTTTTCTTTCCCAAAGGGGAAAGAAGTTGTCATGGTAAATTTTTATTCATGCCTTGGTACTAGGTGGAGCTGGTAGAAATATTAATCTTTTGTTCAAACATCAAGCTTTCACTGAGATGTTCTAGATCTGTAAGGCTTGACCTTCGAGATGCTCAGGTGATGCTGATTGCAGTTTGAAGCCTGCATTTTGAAGCCTTTGCTCTTGTACTGTCTGATGATGGCCTTTGACTGGCATAGGAAGGCTGGTTTATTTAACTGGTTTGTGCGCTTGCCACTTGAGCATAGCACAGTGACAGCGGCACGGCAGGGTTAGTAAGATTTAGGCCCGAAATATTTTTAATCATCTATCCATCCATTTTCTAAACCTCTTATCCTATTGGGTCGCGGGGGGTCCGGAGCCTATCCCCAAAGCAATGGGCACAATGCAGGGAACAACCCAGGATGGGGGGCTCACTCACACATGCACCCCTACTAATACCCAGAGGAAACCCCATGATGACATGGGGAGAACATGCAAACTCCACACACATGTGACCTAGACAGAGACTCGAACCCGGGTCCCAGAGGTGTGAGGCAACAGTGCTAACCACTGCACCACCATGCTGCCCCTCTTTTTAATCATGTTTTGTTCATTATATGTATATTGTAAAGTATATACATGTCATGAAACACCAAATTCAAAGCTGCAATGGACACGAATTAATGTATTTTGATCAAAAATGTATACTTTTAAATCAACTCCTAGATCACCCCTTACCCTAGGGGTAATGACAGGAGTGAATGAAAGGGTCTGTAAGGTCATCGCTGATGCAGCATGCTAAGTGCCCAGTTTCTACACAGTGCTTTGGTTAATACAACAGCAGGAAGACACAGCTATGATGACCAAGTAAAGGGATGAAGGAGGAAGTGTGAGGGATATCAAAAGTGGGACCTCCAACCTCAAAGGTGTCTAAAATGTGACCTCCAGCTTCAGAGATGTCTAAAGTGCAATCTCCAGCTTCTATGGATATCTGTAAGCTACATCTGAAAGTTATGCAAACTCTCAAAGGGAACTCCTGTGCTATGGTGGTATGCATGAATGGATGGTGATACATAAGGGTCAAAACAACAGGGAGCATCCTAATAGGCTAACATGGTCAAGAGGTAGTGACAGATTGGCATGGCAACAGGGCAATGGGTCACAGCCCAGCTGACCTATAGGGAGGAGCGAGAAACCACAGCTGTTAATACTCACTAAGTCACGATGAAAAGCAGCCAAACATTTAATCATGTCTCACAAAGCTAGATTTATTCTCTATGGCCACAATTTCTATTTGGTTAGCTGTGTGTGCTTTTACGATGCTTGTATTTCTTATAAGATGAAGTACTGCATTAAATCAGGCCATAAGGCATTATGATCAAGCCCATGCTGTATATTTGGTATAACAGACACTATATTTTTATAAAGACAGACAGGGGCAGGACATGCTTTATAAAAGCAGATAGAGGGAGGATTTGTTTTTAAAAAGGCAAATGGAGGCAGGACATATTTTAATAAAGGCTGGCGGAGGCAGGCCATGTTCTAATAAAAGCAGACGGAGGCAGGCCATGTTTTAATAAAGGCAAACGGGGGTAGGTCGTGTTTTAATAAAGCCAGGCAGAGGTAGGCAGTATTTTAATAAAGGTAGATGTAGGCCGTGTTTTGATTCATGGTTTCATTCTGCTGCTTTAGACACTCATTTTTTTACAGATGGAGGAAGTGGAGGAGTCCATTAGGTACTATTTCACTTTTAAACAGCTAGCTAGCTAGCTAGCTAGATAGATAGATAGATAGATAGATAGATAGATAGATAGATAGATAGATAGATAGACTGATGCTGCCTCACTCTCTGATCTGCAAACCGTTTGCATATCTGGCTCACAAGAGGCTTTCATTAGCATTTTAATTACCATGGGTGGTGGGGGGCACTTGTTATACCACACCGGGGTGATTACTTTGTGTTAAGCAGGAGTATTGGCAGGTGACCCTTTGTACCATGGCAATGTTTGGGAGTGCTCCCCTCCCCAGGAAGAGTGCTTGGGGGTGGCCACTCACCATATCTGTACTGACTACAGCTGGAGCTCTAGCTGGACAGATGTGGGAAAGCACATCTTGTCAGGCTGTCCACAACCATTTAAATTTGTATTACACTTATATTATTTAACAGATGCTGCTGTCCGAAGTAACTTATCAGTGAGGCAAACAGCACATTGCAAACATATGGCTGTCAAGGAGTCGACTAGGTGTCACAGCGAGTGGGGCACCGACCTGGGAAGCAGGCGAAGGAGACGCAGGATCGGGGAAAGAGGACTTTAATCACGTGACGGCGAGGCATACAAGGCAAGACAGGACTTCATACACGATATGACGTTAATGACAGAACTACGGAACGGACTAGCACAAGGACTAAATACTCAAAACTCAGGGACGGAAACGCAGAACAGCTGAAAGCAATCAGGAATTCACACGAGGTTGATGACGGGCCGTGGCACGCAGGAGGATCGTACGAGCAGGTCATGACACTAGGTAAAGTGCAGCCAGGCTGAGCTTCTAGTGCATGTCCAGGTACAGGTGTAAGCAAATTGGCAGGAAGACAAACTGGCAAAGAAATAATCTGGGTTTTATCCTAAAATGCTAACATTCCTTTCTGATTCAGTAGAACTCCGAGGCTGGAAATTACATTCCGGACACCTGTTTCAGCCTTTCAGGTTAAGTGTCCAGGTGTGAGTCCCACCAGTCCTAAGGGAGCCATCAATGCTTGTCAGGTGGAACAAAAGGACATGATGGTATGTCAGAGTAGACAGGCACACGCCGGTGTGGATTAAGCATTCAGGCCCCTGGGACCGCGACCCGAACACCTGCAGATGTCAAGTAGCATCTGTTCATTTCCAATTGCATTATTTACACTTGTAAATTCAGCATCTTAAACTGTTCCACTGAAAGATCAATGATATTGGTAATGTTACAGGAGTGGCAAAGTAAAGCGTGTGCATCCTGATCACAGTGACATCCATGTGAGGTAGAGCATATAGGTTCAGGGTTCCAGTAAAAGTAGAATGACAAAAAAACATTCAAAGCAGACTTGACTGGCATTTTACCAGGTGCAGCGCTGTCACACCCCCCAGAGAGGGTGGGGTCTGATCCGTCTAGTGGTACTTCACAGAGGAAGGGTGCAGGATGCAACACCGCTTTGCTTAACCAAAAATATCACAGAGGCCTGGCATATCTGGATAGGTGTGAAAATTCAGCAGAGTTCCCTGAATAATAAAGAATAATATTATTAGGAGAAATGTTTTTCTGCTCTTTAGACTTTCCAGTGGCTGATGCAAAACATAAAATGTGGCCGAAAAGCGCAGTGAAGGTGTCAGAACGTCTCCCGCAAGGCAGGTTTGTTTAGTCATTCACCCTGCATTCCAGTGCCATGGACCCTGCTTTAAGGCTTCCTGAGTGGCTGCCGCTGTGATGAGGCACCTCAAGCCGCCCCCCCTCTCCAAAAGAGTTGAATAATATAACAGGACTGGATCATCAACACACACACATGCCTGAGACAGGCCCACACTGTGTGATATGTAAAAGGGGATGAGGCCTCAGTGGATGCACTATGTGAGATTTTTTGAATTAATGTGAATTAATGACTTCTCCTCTCCTGGACCTCACACCTTATCATGGTGGAGGGGTTTGTGTGTTCCAATGATCCCAGGAGCTAAGTTGCCTGGGACTTTATGCCCCTGGGAGAGTCACCCAAGGCAAACAGGTCCTGGGTGAGGAACCAGACAAAGTGCGGCTCATTAGACCCCTAATGATGAAAAATATCTTGGATTCACATTTTCCCTCACCCGGATGCAGGTCACCGGGGCCCCCCCTTGGAGCCAGGGGGTAGGGCTCGATGGCAAGCGCCTGGTGGTCAGGCCTGCATCCATGGAGCCTGGTCGGACACAACCCAAAGAAAGCACATGGGTCCCCCCTTCAATGGGCTCATCACCTGTAGGAGGGACCAAAGGGGTCAGGTGCATTGTGAGTTAGCAGTGGCTGAAGGCAGGGACCTTGGCGGTCCGATCCTTGGCTGCAGAAACCAGCTCTAGGGGCATGGAATGTTACCTCTCTGGAGGGGAAGGAGCCTGACCTGGTGCGCGAGGTTGTGAAGTTCCAACTAGATATAGTCGAGCTCACCTTGACCTGTGTGTCATTGAGCTCTGGAACCAGTCTCCTTCAGGGAGGTTGGACCCTCTTCCACTCTGGAGTTGTTCACGGGGTGGGCATACTTATTGCTCCCTGGCTGAGCACCTATACATTGGGGTTTACCACAGTGGACGAGAGGGTAGACTCCCTTCACCTTCGGGTGGGGGGATGGGTCCTGACTGTTGTTTGTGCTTATGCGCCAAATGATATTTCAGAATACCCACCCTTTTTGGTGTCCTTGGAAGGGCTGTTGGAGTGAGACCAGGAGGAGCGTGATAGGGAGGATCTGAACCCGAGCGGTGTTTTATTGGACTTCTATGCTCATCAGTTGGGGGTGGACTCCTCTATCTCCGGGGCGGAGGTCGGTGAGGTGGTTAAAAAGCTCCTCGGTGGCCGGGCCCCGGGGGTGGATGAGATTCGCCCGGAGTTCCTCAAGGTTCTGGATGCTGCAGGGCTGTCCTGGTTGACAAGCATCTGCAGCTTCACGTGGGCATCGGGGGCAGTGGCTCTGGATTGGCAGACTGGGGTGGTGGTCCCCCTCTTCAAGAAGGGGGACCAGAGAGTGTGTTCCAACTATAGGGGGATCACACTCCTCAGCCTCCCTGGTAAGGTCTATTCAGTGGTCCTGGAGAGGAGGGTCCATCGTATTGTTGAACCTCGGATTCAGGAGGAGCAATATGGTTTTCACCCTGGCTGTGGAACAGCAGGTTCCTGGAGGGTGCGTGGGAGTTTGCCCAAGCAGTCTACATGTGCTTTGCGGACTTGGAGAAGGAATTCAACCGTGTCCTTCAGGGAGTCCTGTGGGGAGTGCTCCCGGAGTATGGGGTGGTGGGCTTCCTTATAATGGCTGTTTGGTTCCGGTACAACCGGTGTCAGAGCTTGGTTCGCATTGTCGGCAGTAAGTCAGACTCATTTCCGGTAAGGGTTGGACTCTGCCCTTTGTCATCAATTCTGTTCATAACTTTTATGGATAGAATTTCTATGTGCAGCCAGGGCATTGATGATGTCCGGTTTGGTGACCTCAGGATTAGGTCTCTGCTTTTTGCAGATGATGTGGTTCTGTTGGCTTCATCGGACCGTGACCTTCGACTCTCACTGGGACAGTTCGCATCCGAGTGTGAAGCGGCTGGGATGAGAATCAGCACCTCCAAATCCGAGACCATGGTCCTCAGCCGGAAAAGGGTGGAGTGCTCTCTCTGGGTCGGGGAGGAAGTCCTTCCCCAAGTGGAGGAGTTTAATTATCTTAGGGTCTTGTTCACGAGTGAGGGAAGGATGGAGCAGGAGATCAACAGCAGTAATGCGGGCACTGCATCGGTCTGTCATGGTGAAGAAGGAGCTGAGCCGAAAGTCAAAGCTCTCGATTTACCAGTCAATATATGTTCTTACCCTCACTTATGGTCATGAGCTGTGGGTAGTAACCTAAAGAACAAGGTCGCGAATACAAGAGGCCGAAATTAGTTTCCTCCACAGGGTGGCTGGGCTCTCTCTTTAGAGATAGGGTGAGGAGAGATTCGGGAGGGTCTCAGAGTAGAGCCACTGCTCCTCTGCATCAAGAGGAGCCAGATGAGGTGGCTCAGGAATTTGGGCAGGATGCCTCCTGGACGCCTCCCTGGTGAGGTGTTTCGGGCATGTCCCACTGGGAGGAGGCCCAGGGAAGACCCAGGACACGCTGGAGAAATTATGTCTCTCAGCTGACCTGGGAACACATAGGGATTCCCCCGGGGAAGCTGAACGAAGTGGCCGGGAAGAGGAAAGTCCTGGTTTCCCTGCTTAGACTGCTGCCCCCGGAAAAGCAGTAGAGGATGGATGGATGGATAATGACTTCTCTTTCCTGATCAAGACTGAGCCAGGAGTGTGATGGATGATAGAGGAGGGGGAGCATCAGTCATGTGAAAGTTTCATCTTCACCTGAGGTCCCAAGAAGTTTCCTCCATGAATGAGGTGCAACTGGTCCACCAGCGAATGGGAGAATAAACCAAAAAGCCTGACCAAAGTCGGCCCAGATGTGATGATCACTGGTGGGGGTTAAACATTTAACATTTAATTTAAACATTCAACGATGGAGAAATTCTCGTGTGACTGAGCAGCCTGAGACTGACCCAGAAACGCCGTAACCCTAGCCTGCACTCCTCATCTCCTTGCACTAGGGGCACAAAACTCACAGCCACTCTGTGTTGACAAGGAAGGGCAGTGGAGGGATACGGTCAGGGTTAAAGAGGTGGGGCCTGATTCCAGCTCCTTGGTGCAGGGACCCAAGGGTGAAAGAGTGCACAGGGTCATGGGGTCAGATTCTCATAGCAGTGTGAGAGGCATAGAAAGGTTCACTCAAAAATGTGTGACAAAAAATGGAGCAGGCAGGAAACTGAGTTAAAACCCATGAAACATTTGTACAATGGAAATTTTGACATTTCATCGAAAGAGTGGATTAGTTTATGTTTCAGTGCTCAGTGCTTCAGCAGAACTTCAGCAGAACTCGCTGAAGACTGATTGGCTGGTTTGTTGAGGGCCTATGCAAACGGCAATCACACTGTGAGCCTTTCAATGTATAAGACTAGAGGTGGGCGGCTATATAGCACTGTCACTACAGAGCCAGTTAAACAGCACTCTTTCCAGTGGAATTCATGTGGTACATAGTGCCTTTGTACATAGCTCTCCATGCTCATGCTCTTCCTGAGGTGCTAAGGGGCCACTGGTATCGACATTGCTTATAAGCGAAGCAGGATCAGGTGTCTTGTAGGCTACATAAACAAGATTAGCTGGGAGTGTGGGCGTAGGACACACCCCGTTTAGCTGACTTTCAAGGATGGGGGAGGTAGCAGGTGGGAATCAGGTGAGCAAAGGAAAAGACAGAATGTTCCATCCAGAGGAATGTAGTGGGGGCCCAGCCACCTGGGACTGGGTACACAGAAACTCCCAGAAGCTGATAGCGGCCTTAGATGGGTCAAGGCTATTCTGGTGGAAGGGGATTAGCATGTGCCAGGGCGTCCGGTCCATTAACAGAGTGGCGAGTGTGCTACATGTCTCATCTGGGGGTCTGCTGCTGTTGGTGGGAGTCTCCATGTGGTGAATCCAGCCTTCGTGGGCTTGGGATTAGGATCAAAGGGAGGTAGCAGAGCCCCGGAGCTGGGAGGTGTGAAACCAGCCCCAGTCTGCACTGCCGCAATACGTAATGTTTTATTGAAAGCCTCGTTTGAAGCATTTCCTCCTGTAAACAAGCGAGCTCTCAGTGAGCAATTCCATGCCTCACAGTAAAAGTGCATAGAAACTTGAAAACGTCAGCACAGTTAGATGCAGAATATGGAGAAGATTCTGGGAGGTGAAATGTGAGAGTGTTCACCACCGTGGGCATGTGTTCGTGTGTGTATAGGCATGTCCCGACACGCTTTAAGCCCTACACACTCCATATAGGGCGGTACGTCTGTGCTGGTTTATAGTTGTAACATTTTTTTGTGGTGACTTGTAAATTCAGAGACCACCTCACACTGAAAAGTAGTATTTAGCAAAAAAAAAAGCAGGGTGGGACTCATGATTGTGTCATATCTCAGAGTGGAGATGGAATAACCCAGACCAGCCAACGGATCTTAGGTGAAAGGTCGGCAGCCACTGCCCCAGGAGCTGTTATCTCAGTGGTGTGGGGTCACACCAGCCCATCAGACAGCCTTCGTTTCACAAGACAAGCTCTTGAATAAACAATGTTGAGCACCAGTCCTGGAATGATCCATCACTCCCACTAAACCTGACCCCACAAACAGTCCTTTCTGGTTCAAGCCAAGGCTACCTTCATAATATAACTCTTTCTAAGTGAGGGGTCCCATTTACAGCCCATACGCATCATGTAATTGAAAGTCAACAGAATACTGAAGGACTAGAAACAAATGATTGCCTTTAACAAGCAGCCGAAACAAAGTGGCCTGTTTTGAGTAGATTTACTGTACTGTATGTAATATACAGTCATCCTGTGAGGTCTTCCAGTCTGTGGGAGGATTGTGGTTCTTCCAGCCTAAGCCACACTGGTTATGCTGACGTTTAAAGTGCTTTTCCAAAGAAATCGTCGGTGATAAACTATGTGCCCAACCTACATGTGGCACCATACCTTATATGTCTATTCTCACACATCTCTACATGATGCTTGAGGACCACAGGCATGAGTCAGAAGGACCAGCCCGAGAGATGTCTGTACAGAGCTTTGTAGTGAACAGAAAGCAGCTTCAGCACTGAGTGACAGAAGTCACACGACACAGCAAAAGACTCCATGTATGTGTGCCTGTTCATGAGTGTGCTTGAAAATCATGGAACTCTTATCTGTGCTGTAGCGCCCCCTATGGAGGATTGCAATCACTTCAGCTTAGTGACTAGTTAAAATGTATTTAAATAATCACAAGGCCCTAGCCCCCAGCTCCCTTAGCACATACATTATTATTTCACAGCCAATTCGTAAATACTCCTCTTCAGACACGGTGTTCCATCAGGTGGTTGTCATGTGACCTGGCAGGCTAAAATTTACTTACTTTAAATAATGTGCACCTTCCATGGGCGGGGGGGGGGGGCTTCACATTCAAATGCTGCGTTCCATTTCCACTCAGAAATTCCAAATTTCAACTGGAGAAACTGTGAGTGTCACGCCTGATGCACGAGAGCTGGCAACCTTGTGGTAGTGAAAAGCATGTTGAAATAGAAGAGTTCATTTAGCAAACTTACTTGTGTCAAACACTTGTAATTGTAACAATCATCCTTCTGTTATTCTAAAAAAGGAACCCCCTTTATTATTTTTGGTTATTCATATATACCCTGGTAATTACTAACATAATTTTGATCAGTTTATTCATATTCCCTAGTGAGTCTAGGTTGTCCCCCATTCTCATATTGCAATGCATTGTGTGGCAGTAACAGTGACTCACAGAGCAAAACAGCAAAATAGTTGAGCCATTACTTCTTGACTGGCCACATGTGTACTTTACTACGGGCGCTGTGTTTACTTTGTAAGTGCTTCACGCTAACAGCTACAGCGCCGCTCTGGGACCTATAAATGGCACTTCTGTCGCCCGTCTGGCGGAGCAGACTTAGCCAGTGTGGTTCACTTCACTGGATTTTACAGGGATTTTTTTTTAAGGCTGCAACAGAATTAAGTGGCAGAAGCTGGCTTTTAAGAGCCTATCGTTAATGTGTCGTTTAATTGATGCTGGGTAATTGTTGAGGGCCTTGACTTTGGGGAGGAAACAGACAGCTTGATTACTCTTGGTGTGAGGCATGCTCTTCTCTGTCCCATACTCCCTTAGGGGGCTGGTAGGACATAGCATCATCTACAAACCCACTTTTCGCATCTCACGTGTCATGAGTAAACAAATATCCAGACTGCAAGGTTTCCCATGAAATCTTTGGGCTTAAACTCTCTAGCGGCGATCTATCCATTCACAGGTACTTTTACAGTATTATATGAAACATAAATGATGTGGTGGTTGGCATCCAGCATGGCCACGCCCTTCCTGGACTCCCTCACCGGAACGTGGCCTCATTAGCACAGTGGCACTCAGGTGCGGCTCTCCGCAGAATATTTATGGAGAGCTGAAATCCTGAGGAGGAAATCCAAATTTCTGGAGTTTCTATGCGCCCTGCGAGGTGCTGCTTTGTGCTCAGGATTATCTCTGGTTCATTGGAGCCTGTAACTAGTTTCATGCATCCATAAGCTCTTCTGAATTCTGCAGACTAGATTTCTTCTGAGAGCCTGTTAAACCGGGCTCATGTCAGTGCTAGTACAGGGGGGGAGGTGGGGGCCTGCTATCTGAGAGCGGGCTCCCTGGGATCCAGCTGCTGGAGGAATGTTGTTAACTGGGATCTAGACTGTGAACAGAACAAGATGGCAACCTCATTCTGACCTCAGCTACTGGAATCACGTAACTGGCTTTTCAGATGGCCACTCGGGTTATTAAGCATCTTCCTCTAAATGACTTTTACAGGGAGGTGGGGGCTTTTTGGCCACCTCTTTGACCACGAGTCTGGTCACAAAGATCCAGGCAGGAAGCTTCCTCACCAGGGCCACGTCTTGCGCTGAAGACGAAGGCAGACGCTAGAAAAAGCTATAATTACGGGGACTTTTGGCATCACCTGTCATCTGTGGGTCACTCTTCAGCCCCTTACTTTCTCCTCGGTTATGGAGGGGGGGGGGGTATTTCCCGCCTGGCCGTCCACCACAGCCATGTCCGAGGGATGGGACGTTTGGAGCATCTAGCTATAATTTGTAAACCGAAGGGCTCCAGAGCTGCTTTCCATTCGACCCCCCCCCCCCCCCCCTCCATGAAACAGCTCCACGGCCTCCCTTCTATGTAAAGCAAAACTTTGGGATGTGGATGGAAGCTGGAGAGTGTCAGCCAGCCGGAAGCTCCCGTAGCATGACCACTTAGGCAGGTGTCGCCACGGCTGCAGGGAACCATTTCCTGCTCTCTGAAAAGTGTTGATTTGCCTGGCAGCATGAGGTGCTGAGTGGCACCGCCAGACCCGAGGGACCCTGTGATCCATCTACCCTCCAGTTCGCTTGTCAAAAAACAGGCCTTTGGTGTTTTTTAAAAAAATAATGATATCAGGAACATTGGAAGGGCTTCCTTGCTAGAAAAAAAAGTCTCGGTGGGCATGCCATAGGTTGTAGCATTAATGTGCTGTTAATGTGCTGAAGCATAGAGTGGGAGGCTGGTCTCCGTGGCGTAATGTAGCTCGTAGCATTGGTGTGCCATTAGCACACTGTAGCATAGAGGAGGCTGGCCACTGTGGGCTTACTGTAGCTCATAATGTCAGTGTATCATTAGTGTGTGTATCCAGTTAGTGTGTTAGTGCACTGTTGCATAGAGTGGGAAGTGGGTCTGCGTTGGTGTACCGTAGCTATAGCATCAGTGTGCCATTAGCACACTGTAACATAAAGGTACGGACCATAGCTTATAAGTTACAGTTTGCCTGGTCACCTCTCATCTGCCTCCCAGTCATAATCTAGATTTGGGATGGCATGGAGCCCCAGGTATCACTGCTAGCAGTGTGGAGGAGTACCGGATGGTGGGGGGGGGGGGGGGGTTGCTCCCTGTGGAATTAACTGCAGTCGAATACAAGCATCAACCCTGGGCAACATTCTGATGTTTCTCTGTAGATCTCCCTTCACTTGGAGGACAGACTTCTGTTAGATATGCCCATCTACCCTTATTAATACCGAGGGGACCATAGTGATATTATTTTAGGTCTCTGTGCAGCTCCGGTGCATAAAGAAGGTTTTATTCAGTGCTGAGATCTCTACCTCTAAGGCACCCTCATTAGCTTGGCCTGTAGGAGTCGGGCATGCTTTTCTCCTCCTGACACGTTTTTCGGAGCAGCGCTCTTTTTCTTCTTAATAATACATCTTTAATAGGGGACAAGCATAGCTTTAATTAGCCCTGCAGCCTGATTCTGACAGTGACATGTGACTGGCAGAGAAGGAGAGGATGTGGTTAGGACGCCGCGGAGAGTGCCAAGGCTGGCGGCCTCTGGGACGGTTCGGGTCAGACGGGTAACACTGATCTCCATGCTCCTCCCCTGCTCCCTCCAGGAAACACTGCCAGAGATTCCCGTCAAAACGCAGCTGAGTTCTGAGTTACACACGTCATGGGAACAGGATCTGTTTATGACCGCGGGGAATCAGCTGGCATGGGCTCCACCACTAAGGCGAGTAAGACTCCCCTCACACCCCCTTAGTTCTAGCTCATTCTGTCTATGGAAATGTTTTCCAGGAACAGAAGCATTTTGTCTGGGGGACGGAGGGGCGGAGGGAGGTGGCGGCGATGTGAGGGCTCAGTATCAGCACATTCTTCTCATGGTCAGTGAGGTTTGGACAGAAACACCAAATGATTAAAACAGTGTATCTACTCTGTGTGTGGAAGGGTCACGTTACCTCGCTCTAAAGGAGTTTCCAGGGCTGCTCCTTCTGCTCATGGGGTGATTGTTACAAAAAAAGGTTATACTCATAAGGAAGGTGATTAATTAAGCTAAGCACTTCCAGGGAATTTCAGGCATTTTACTGCACCTCCCTGCAATGTCACACAGTGTTCCCAGCTGAGGGTGTGTCCCAGCAACACACCATTTTCTGGTGAGACGTTCACGGCTTAGCTCACACACAACAGTCTTTTTTTCCAGAGAACAATTCTGAATTTTAATTTGTTAAGCAATTGGTCTGCTTTAATGAGGTGTATTCCATTCTTAACAAATGAAATATTGTCATTTTCCTGAACTGCTATTTCAACACACAGCATATTTACATAATGTGTAAAGACCTGCATGTGTCTCGTTTCAATACACCTATGTGATATTTCTTCTGTTTTGCATGTTTTGTGGAAATTTTTCTAAAGATATCCTGTGTTCCTCATGAATTTTAGCCATCTCTTCCTATTTTATCTCCCAGTTTAATAGTTTTTGGTTTGTGTTTTTAATGTAAAATGTGCAAATATCTTCATCATCCTATTTTCTGCTTATCCGTGGCCCTTAGGTACAGAATTAGACAGATCTACTGTTAAATACCAGGCAGAGACCTAACTGAGTCTTTTTCCGTAATACACTCACCTGCTCGAAGGCAGATTTTATCAGATATGATGATCACTGTCTAATTAGCCCAAAGACTGAAGCTTCACCCCTCAGCAGACATGTGTGTGTGTGTGTGTGTGTGTGTGCGTGTGTGTGCGTGTGTGTGCGTGTGTGGGTTATTTACCAAACGTCCCCATAATGTGATAAAAACATATTTTTTCAGTCCCCACAGGGGGAAACTGTGTTTTATAAAAAGCCAGAATCAAAAAACTAAAAATGCTAAACATCCTGCATTTCATTTGGTTACTTTTGGTTAGGGCTGGGAAGGGGTAAAAACTGCGGAAACTGCTGAGAAATGGACCATGTCAAAATTCAGAGGTCAGTTCCTGCAGGACCCAGGCAGGATGGCCAGGACCCTTCCTGTCATCGGTTACTTTAATGAACCAGGAGCAGCCAAATTCCTGTGTCTTGGGGTCTTTGGAGGTTAATATGTGCTTGTCTGAACTTGCATGCCATATTTAATTGTAAATACCGGGGGTGTAAATTATCATATATTACCAGGACACCTCAGAGGACCAGAGAAACAGCTCCCTGATAGTAAATCTGTCTGCTTAACCAGGGGAATAAATCACGGGCAGGAGAATGAAGGAACTGGATATGCAAGTTACGGGTTCATCCACAAACAATTAGCAATGGAGGGAGGCAGATTCATCCCTCAGCCATTTACTCAGCATACTGCCTGCACTTGCAAAACTCAAACTTCCTGATTCCTGCTTGGTCACTTTTCTCCAGTCAAATCCATCCAAATTCAAACTGGCAAATTTATGCATTAATCTTAAACAGTTGAACAACTTCTACTAAAATAACCTTTCATACAGTATCAGTCAAATGTCTAGACACACCTACTGAAGGAGATGGAGTGGTGCTCTGGTCACCTTTCCAGACTGCATCTGGGAGCTAGATGAAACAATGCCAATAGTCTGATGAGTCTAAAATTTGAGAAAATGTTGAGATATTGAACATTTTTCTTGGTCATTGAAGTATCTGTTATGTATTATTTCATTGCCTTAAGGCCTTTTACTGGAAGGCAAATAATAGCTCAGATAGAGACAAATGCATTAAAAGCAGATGTGCCCAGACTTTTCACTAGTTATATATAAATATATCAATCCAGCTTCTAAATGACTGGTCAGAGTAGGTGGGGCCTGGAACCTCTTCCAGACAGTACAGGCTGGGGGACACCCTGACTGGGGGCAATCTGACCTGGGGACACTCTGGCTGGGGGAAACCCTGACTGGGGGCAATCTGACCTGGGGACACTCTGGCTGGGGGACACCCTGACTGGGGGAAATCTGACCTGGGGACACTCTGGCTGGGGGACTCCCTGACTGGGGGCAATCTGACCTGGGGACACTCTGGCTGGGGGACACCCTGACTGGGGGCAATCTGACCTGGGGACACTCTGGCTGGGGGACACCCTGACTGGGGGCAATCTGACCTGGGGACACTCTGGCTGGGGGACACCCTGACTGTGGACACCCTTGCTGGGGGGCACCCTCAGGAATGACAGCTGACATTTAAACCCTCCCAAAAAGTAGGAGAAAAGACAAGTAGCACTAAATAAGAAAACATACACATGAAATGATGACACCACCAGATCTTATTGTCAACACATCCCAGCCGTTTTTAAGACAAGTTCATAAAAGCGTTATTTACTTTATTACCGATTAAGAGGCACATAAATGCTCCTTAATATCAAGTTACAAGTTTTTTATTTGTCACTTACACAATCATACACTGTTAGCCTGTGTAGTGAGATGCCTTTATACCTGCTTCCTGGATTGTGCTTGATGAAATGTGCAATACAAAGCAAAAATGGAAAGAGTTTAGCAAAATAAGAATAAAATTAGAATAAAAATAAGAATAAAATAACAATAAAAAATTATTCAGATAAAATTATTGCATAATAGACAAAAATAGGCACCAGTATAACAACAAGTGAAATAGATGTGCAATGATGTTTACAGAGGTGAATTTTCTGTGAGGTGATTAATAACCACAGCAACCATGTGTCTTTCCCTTGGTATTCAGAAACCCAATTTAGCTCATGAGTGCTGAGATTGCTGTCATAAGCAGCCCTAAGTTTTGTCCAGCGGCGCTGGGCTGGCCCATGTACGCCCTTGATTGTCCCCAGTAAGGGATGGAAAATCACTCCCACCATCAATATTCTTAGGCAGCGATGAGGTCATTTGGAGCACAGCACAATGTGCATCTGTTTGGAACAGGTTTGGGTGTTTTCTCGTCATCCCTGTGTCAGCCATGCGGTGCTCGATGGTCCGGTGAGCTTGACGATGTTCCAGTTTTACCTGTGTGGCAGAGAGAATTTTTTTGTCTGTCCCCAAGGTGAAATCAAGCCAGCGACGACCTGGCCACCAAACGGCAATTTAACACTCAGATGTACATATGTAACTGCGATAGTCATGATTTCACTGGATCATGTCCACAGCTGAGTATGCAGCAATCAGGAGTGATGCATCATGGGAGCTGCCTATTTTTTCATAGTTACACAGAGTGCAAAAGGTGAAGGAGGGACGCAGCCAAAGCTGAGTGCATCAATCATATGACGGCCGATAGCCCATTCATTACTCAGTAAAAGATGTCAAGATGAAGACCTGCCAGGTTGTTTTCTGTAACTATTTTCCAAATTAGTTTTTCATGTAGCTTAGGCTGTCTGCCTTCAGGTGCTGGGGTAGGGGGGGTCACTGGGAGGGCTGCCTAGCATGGTGACTGCTGTGTAATTAAAGGGCACCTCTGGCCCCCAGCATGGTGGCATCTCACCCATGACTCTGTGCCCCCCTGCCCCCCTCCCATAGCTTGAAACCCACACATGCAGGAACTGGCACTGGAAGCCTTCTTGGTAGATTGAAAACACCGCCCTTGCAACCCCCCTCCCATTTTCCACTCAGCATGGAGTGAATAATTGATAGGAAGTCAATCGCAAGCTGTGTGACAGTAGCCATGTCTACTATTCATGTTCAGTTATACAGATAATACAGACCTGATATCAGCAAATGATACAACTTTTCAAGCTTCGGATATTATTGTCACGTGTTTGGAGGAACATGTGGGGAGCAGGTCCATGGGGGATGATAGGGCAGATAGCAGTTTTGTTTGCTGTTGTGTTCCTTTCTCCTGCCTGCCGCCTTGCTTCCACGTGATGGGATACAGTGCCCCTGCAGGTACATATCTGATAGTTGGCTGAAAGGTAGTTTCCTTTTCTTTTAAACCTTAATGTGCCTGCAGGTATGATATCATTGTTAGTAAGCTATACAGAACATCCGAGTTACTTCCCCAAACAGAAAGTCCGTGGGAACTTTCCAGGCTAGATCTTCTTTTTTTTTTATCTTTTCTTCTTACTAAATCAGCAGTTTTTTTCAAGTCCGCTGTTCTCTGAATCGAATATTTAATTAATAATTGTATTAATTAGCCTCTGTAAATCAGTGAGGTTTTTCCAGTAACACTTTAGTTAAGGCCATTTATTAATTTGTAAAGACATTCATAGCAAATAATAATGCATTCATAAACATTATAAACATGGTTATAAATATTTATCAAAAGGCATATCACATTATAGCCATGTGTATTATGCATTATGAATACATTATGTAGCTCCCATCTATGATGCATTATAGACACCTTTATAATGCATTATAATGGTCGGTATAAGTATTAAGGATGCTTTGCACTGGATTATAAAGGTATCTATTGTGCATTTTAGATGAGAGCATCATAAGGCAGTCATAAAGCATTATGAACATGCCTATAATGTGTTGCAAATATTTATAGCCATGTTTACAATGCTTTATGGATGCATTATAATGTATTATGAATGTGTTTATAAATGCCCTATAACATGGCCTTAAGTACAGTGTTAGCAATTTTCCTGACTGAGGATTTTGTATATTTCAACATGTCACCATCAGCTTTTTGAGTGTCTCTTGCTGCTCCTGCCTACTCAGGCCTGGCCCGCAGAAAGACTGTGGATTTACAATCCAGCTGCATTGTACCACCCTGCGGACCACGATGTTCCTTAAGCGTGTTGTTGACCATGTGCCAGTGGACTGTTATGTAACAGCATTAACACATGTTAGTTACCAGCATCAGACTGGAACAGGGTAAGCAAGTGATATGTGGCTCCCCTGTTCAAATGGTCAACAGAGTGATGTCACTGTTGGGCCTTTGTACAAGGCCCTTAACCCCCAAATGCTCCAGGGACTGGCTGATACTGCTTTCCCCTCAAAAAGTGCTACTATGTCTCCTAAATATGTGTGTTATGTGTGTTTATACAATGTAGATGTAAAGGAAAAACAAAATATAGAATGTACACCAACACTGGGCACTGGGTCTGAGATATCCATCAAAAAAGAAATCCTTATCAAAAAAGAACAGCGGAGACAGACAAGAGCTTGTGGGAGGACATTTCCGAAAAAGGGAGCTGAAGTTAGATGTATCTGACACAGGGATTATGACATTGTAGCTACAGCATCATCTCCCCCTGATTCGGCATCTTGTGAACAAGGCCTCGCTGACATCCCTGCTACTCTGTAGCAGATGGTAATTAATCACCTCAGCTCCCCCCCCCACTCCTTACATCTTTTAGGAGTGCAATTTGCTGCTTTCTTTTGTACAGTTGAAAGCATCTGTTTAAGCTTTCTGACAGGATGAGCAGCAGGATCTGTAGAACGGCAAGATCTTGCTTATCATCTAGGAATGGGCTCCTGGATCAAATTACTTGTGTGAAAGTCACTGCAAAGCATCCATTAGACATACTTTGGGGGCATGAACACAGATAAATGGCACATCCAGTCATGGCGACTCAATACTTGACCCGCCAGCGTGTCAGGAAATGGATACTAGTCAACGGATTCCCCAAACAGCTGCTAGCAGGTTTTATCCCAGCGATCGGACCCCCCACCATAAGGAGGGGACTGGCAACTGCCAATGACAACCAACTGTAGCCGTCTGTAAAGGGTGCAGTACACTACAATGCTGTAAGACACCAAGTCCTGCAGATCCAAAATTCACTGTCCTGCTCACAAGCCTAGTGCACAGGAGTTTGTGAGTCCTCCAGTGAAGGGAAAATAAAGTTGAAGGTCAATGATTCACCCAAAAACCAAATGGAAGGTTCACTTCACTGCCTACTTCTGTTCGTCATTTACACACTCCATTGTCAACAAGGAGACAGGAAAGGCAGAGATTACACTGACTTTGATATAAGTATACCGTAGTAAGGCTGAAGAGCCCATATAAGTTTGCTGAATAAAATCCCTGGGCAGAGTGATGTCACCATTGGGCCCATAAGAGATGGTCTGATCCTGCTTTCTCAAAAAAGTTTAGATAAAAACATTTGAAGAGTTCAAGCGTCGACAAGCGCCATTCTGACGAAAATTGAACTATGCATACCAACAGACAGATCGCAGTGCCATCTATCCACTCTGCACATTCGTTTTTTTTTTTTGCAAAAGCCGACAACTCCCATGCATTTATAATCTGAAATAATAGTTTTATTGCAAAAACCGACAACCACCGATACCATTTTAATGCAGACAGCGCCAACTCCATTTCAGCCAATCACAAGCCAGCTATTGATGACGTCATCGCAACATGGCTGCGCCCATGGTTTCTCACTTCTTTGTTATTGGACTTCTGTGCTCGTCACGGATTGTCCATAATGATCACCATGTTCAAGCATAAGGGTGTCCATATGTGTACTTGGCACCAGGACACCCTAGGCCGCAGTTCGATGATCGATTTTGTAGTCGCGTCGTCGGACTTGCGGCTGCGTGTCTTGGACACTCGGGTAAAGAGAGGGGCGGAGCTGTCAACCGATCACTACCTGGTGGTGGGTTGGCTCCGCTGGTGGGAGAGGAAGCCGGCCAGGCCTGGCAGGCCCAAGCATATAGTGAGGGTCTGCTGGGAACATCTGGCGGAATCCCCTGTCAGGGAGAGTTTCAACTCCTACCTCCAGCAGAACTTCTCCCATATCCCGGAGGAGGCGGGGGACATTGAGTCCGAATGGGCCATGTTCCGTGCCTCCATTGTGGAGGCAGCTGACCCGAGCTGCGGCCGTGAGGTGGTCGGTGCCTGTCGCGGCGGCAATCCCCGAACCCGCTGGTGGACAGCGGTGGCAAGGGATGCCGTCAAGCTGAAGAAGGAGTCCTATCAGGCCTTTTTGGCCTGTGGGACTCCAGATGCTGCTGACAGCTACTGGCAGGCCAAGCAGGATGCGGCTTTGGCGGTTGCTGAGGCAAAAACTTGGGTGTGGGAGGAGTTTGGCGAGACCATGGAGAACGACTTCTGGATGGCTTCGAGGAGATTCTGGTCCACCATCCGGCGGCTCCGGGCGGGAAAGCGGTGCAGCATCAACACTATTTATGGTGGGCATGGTGCACTGCTGACCTCAACTCGGGACATTTTGGGTCAGTGGAAGGAATACTTCGAAGACCTCCTCAATCCCACCGACACGCCTTCCGATATGGAAGCAGAGTGTGGGGACTTGGGGGTGGACTCGCCTATTTCTGGGGCGGAGGTCACTGAGGTAGTCAAAAATCTCCTCGGTGGCCAGGTCCCAGGGGTGGATGAGATTCGCCTGGAGTTCCTCAAGGCTCTGGATGCTGTGGGGCTGTCCTGGCTGACACGCATCTGCGGAATCGTGTGGACATCGGGGGCAGTGCCTCTGGACTGACAGACCGGGGTGGTGGTCCCCCTCTTTAAGAAAGGGGACCGGAGGGTGTGCTCCAACTATAGGGGGATCACACTCCTCAGCCTCCCTGGTAAGGTCTATTCGGGGGTCCTGGAGAGGAGGGTCCGCCGGATTGTCGAACCTCAGATCCAGAAGGAGCAATGTGGTTTTTGCCCTGGCCTTGGAACAGTGGACCAGCTCTATACTCTCAGCAGGGTTTTGGAGGGTTCATGGGAGTTTGCCCGACCAGTCTACATGTGTTTTGTGGACTTGGAGAGGGCATTCGACTGTGTCCCTCGGGGAGTCCTGTGGGGAGTGCTCCGGGAGTATGGGGTACCGGGCTTCCTTTTAAGGGCGGTTCGGTCCCTGTATGATCGGTGCCAGAGCCTGGTCCGCATGGGCGGCAATAAGTCGGACTTGTTTCCGGTGAGGGTTGGACTCCGTCGCCCTGACGGAGTCCAACCCTCACCGGAAACAAGTCCGACTTATTGCACTGCCCTTTGTCACCGATTCTGTTCATAGCTTTAATGGACAGAATTTCTAGGCGCAGCCAGGGCATTGAGGGTGTCCGGTTCGGTGACCTCAGGATTAGGTCTCTGCTTTTTACAGATGATGTGGTTCTGTTGGCCTCATCGGACCGTGACTTTCAGCTCTCACTGGAGCCGAGTGTGAAGTGGCTGGGATGAGAATCAGCACCTCCAAATCCGAGACCATGGTTCTCAGCCGGAAAAGGGTAGAATGCTCTCTCCGGGTTGGGGATGGGGTCCTCCCCCAAGTGGAGGAGTTTAAGTATCTTGGGATCTTGTTCACGAGTGGGGGAACGATGGAGCGGGAGGTCGACAGGCGGATTGGTGCGGCGTCAGCAGTCATGCGGGCGTTGCATCGGTCTGTCATGGTGAAGAGAGAGCTGAGCCAAAAGCAAAGCTCTCGATTTACCAGTCGATCTACGTTCCTACCCTCACCTATGGTCATGAGCTATGGGTAGTGACCGAAAGAATGAGATCGCGGGTGCAAGCGGCCAAAATGAGTTTCCTCCGCAGGGTGGCTGGGCTCTCCCTTAGAGATAGGATGAGGAGTTCAGTCATTCGGGAGGGACTCAGAGTAGAGCCGCTGCTCCTCCGCATCGAGAGGAGCCAGATGAGGTGGCTCGGGCATCTGATTAGGATGCCTCCAGGACGCCTCCCTGGGGAGGTGTTCTGGGCATGTCCCACTGGGAGGAGACCCCGGGGAAGACCCAGGACATGCTGGAGAGACTATGTCTCCCGGCTGGCCTGGGAACGCCTCGGGATCCCCCCAGAGGAGCTGGATGAAGTGGCCGGGGACAGGGAAGTCTGGGCTTCCCTGCTGAGACTGCTGCCCCCGCGACCCGACCCCGGATTAAGCGGAAGATGATGGATGGATGGAAAATGATGGAAACTTTTGATGAATTAGACGAACAGGTACTTGTATCACCTAGAGGCCGTAAACAAAAGATACGCTCACATGTTGTTATTTTGTGTTCATAATGCATAATACTTGATATTTCAGTGCAATTTTGAAGTTATATAAAAAGTTTGGAGTCTGCTTTTGTTAAATAATCTTTCTCTGGTCTTGTCTGGTTTTGCAGTAAAACACAATCAAAGACCTCCTAATATTTTATTTAAATAAAAGTATGATTTTATTCAGATTAACATGTCATTTATTATTAATACATTAATTCAGAATACCTTAGTTAACAAAACGTTGGTTTGACCAGGAATCCACTACACAAAAAAAAATATTTTTCTCAATTCCACAAAAATGGACTTGTCTGCTTTTGCGTTTGAACTCTTCATTTGCTCAATAAATAAAATGAAAATGTATGATGAAAAGCTGCTTGTTGTACAAGAACTGGAGGAAGGAGAGAAGCCGGACTGGGATAAGCTAGTGTTATACTGTGTGGGTCTCAGCGTCACTTTTAGTCAAAGTGCTGGTAGCAACTCTGAAGCATCTACAGTAGGAATGATTCACCTGCATAAACAGCTATGCTGTAAATCATATGTACAGTTGTGTTCAAAATTATTCAAGCCCCAATGCTGTAAAGGGTTTTAGGGAATTCAGTGTACATTTGTAATTGTGTTCAGAATGAAATCTTATAAGGACTTTTTAAAGAACCAAATGCAACTAAAATGACATCAATTGTTTTTGTAAAACAGTATTAAATGTTTTTTGTGATTTCTTCATTGACACTATTATTCAACCCCTTAAAGACTACCAGTCTTAAGAACAGAGGTTCATTCAAGTGTTTTCGATAAGGTATTGAAAACACCCTGGGATGTCAACGAGCAGCAATCAAGCATAATAAGCACCAATTCGGCAGATTTAAAATGACTGTGATACTCAGCTCCTTCTAGACATTTACTGGTGTGTTTACAAACATGGTGAAGTCAAGAGAATGGTCCAGGAAGACAAGAGAAGAGGTGATTTCTCTTCACAGGAAGGGCAATGGCTATAAGAAGATTGCAAAGATGTTAAACATTCCAAGAGACACCATAGGAAGCATAATTCGCAAATTCAAGGCAAAGGGCACTGTTGAAATGCTACCTGGTCGTGGCAGAAAGAAGATGCTGACTTCGACTGCTGTGCGCTACCTGAAGCGCAAAGTGGAGAAAAGTCCCCGTGTGACTGCTGAGGAACTGAAAAAAGATTTGTCAGATGCGGGTACTGAAGTTTCAGCTCAGACAATAAGGCGCACACTGCGTAATGAAGGCCTCCATGCCAGAACTCCCAGGCGCACCCCCTTGCTGTCTCCAAAGAATAAGAAGAGTCGACTGCAGTATGCCAAAAGTCATGTGGACAAACCACAAAAGTTTTGGGATAGTGTTCTGTGGACTGATGACACAAAACTAGAACTGTTTGGGCCCATGGATGTTTGGAGGAGGAAGAACAAGGCCTATGAAGAAAAGAACACCTTGCCTACTGTGAAGCATGGCGGGGGGTCAATCATGCTTTGGGGCTGTTTTGCTTCTGCAGGTTCAGGGAAGCTTCAGCGTGTGCAAGGTACCATGAATTCTCTTCAGTACCAGAGGATATTGGAAGAAAATGTGATGCAGTCCGTCACAAACCTGAGGCTTGGGAGACGTTGGACCTTTCAACAGGACAATGATCCCAAGCATACCTCCAAGTCCACTAGAGCATGGTTGCAGAATAAAGGCTGGAACATTTTGGAGTGGCCATCGCAGTCACCAGACTTAAATCCGATTGAGAACCTCTGGTGGGACTTAAAGAAAGCAGTTGCAGTGCGCAAGCCTAAGAATGTGACTGAACTGGAGGCTTTTGCCCATGAAGAATGGGCTAAGATACCCGTAGATCGCTGCAAGACACTTGTGTCAAGCTATGCTTCACGTTTAAAAGCTATTATAACTGGAAAAGGATGTTGTACTAAGAATGAATGTCACTTGGGGGTTGAATAAAACTGATAATGATGTGAGCACAGAAAAGACATCTGTGGTTATTTCATTATAAATGTTATGTTATATTTGTATAACTTACAAGTGCCTCTTTGATTTAATTGTAAACAAGGTGACTGAAATGATCAAAATCAATGTCAAACTGGCCAAAACACTCAATTTCAGTGGGGGTTGAATAATTTTGAACACAACTGTACATGTACACATGTAAACATATGACTATATACAATAACTAGCCTACTGTAGATCATGGTGCTAGCTTAATGTGCTAGCTGCACCATTCATCCACATGCCAGAAGTAATTTTAACATCTTGTTTTTGTCAAAGGTTCCTCAAACATCCTGGATTAAAGAAAGTGTGGGCGATAGCTGGCCGACAGAAAGATTTTGAGCCTAATGATGCTACAGTTCTCTGTAGATGTGATCAAGGCAGATGATTTTGATAGAAATAAGCAAATTGAGCATCTGAATGAATGTGTGATCCCATCTCTTTTAGCGTACTTTCCAGACCATCTGAACAAGGTTAGCATGTAAAATAATACTAATTAATTTTAATGATGAGCTTACAGATGATCTCATTCTAAAATAACTGGGATTACCACTAAACCTGAGTCTGAAAGTGAATGTCCCTTTTAGATTGATCTAATATTGATTTTCTGGTTATCACCAAAGCATTGTCGTGAGCAGGGTTATTCTTTTATTCCTTTTTATCCATGTATAGTTATTGTCACATTGTTTCATTAAAATATATTAACTGCCCTGCCCTTTCATATAAGGTAAACAGACTATCAAATGGGAAATTTCATTTGTCAAATAAAGTTTCATTGTTCCAGATATTATTTTAGTAAAATGATAAGTAAACATTACATGTAGAGTAACTTGCAACTATTAATTGTTAGATGTAACAACAAAACTGAATTTGGCATCACTGTTTATATTGAGAGCACATGTATGTAATTTCTAGATTATATGTAGTATTGTAATGTCGAATTATACTATGGAATTGTACTACTATTAAATAGTATGTGTCTATGTCTGAAATCAAGATTAATGATGATTACAATAAAATATTTGTGACATCGTTGTGGAACGGCTATTGTCCATCCTGCAGAACTGGACTTAGCACATGTATCTCGGAATGCATGGATGTTGCGGCCTGTGAATCAAAAACTTTTGGTAGAAAGCATTTAATTTATGACATTTATTACGCATTTAGAACAAATTGTCACGCCCACACCACCAGGTGCACGGCGTTAAGGGTGATGAACAGGAACATATAAACAGCCAATCAACCAATCATCCTTGCGAAGTATTGATCCAATGTTTACATGCCATACTGAGCGTTTTCTTGTCCTACGTCTTCCCCTACTACCGAACCCTCTCTGTTTACCTTTTGTCCATTCCTTAACCTCCTTCCTTTTCCGTTCCAGGCCCATTCCCGATCCTGACCCGCTTGTCCCGCTGAGCCCGGCACGTTTCGTCCCCACTCCCCTGTGTGGTCCCGTCTTATGCTTCTGTGTAGGACTGACCACCCGGGTACTGACCTTCTCGCCCGTCCACCGACCTCGCTTCTTGAACGTCCCTTCCAGTACTTTTGCTTCTTCAGAGCAAATAAACCAGACGCTGGTTTGCATCCCTGGACCCTTGTCTTTCTGTCCTAGGCTGCCTGACACAAATACAATTTCATGAAAATCGGTTTAGGATTAATTGTATTAAAGTTGATTTTGCAGGGAAGTCTGCTTCTCTCAGTATTCATTGTATTTGTTTACTAGTGGCTCCAATATGGCGGATGCACAGACACAAAGTGGCGACAGCCAGCAGTGGCCAATGAGGTGTCTTCATGTTTATTTCTATGGGCAGAGGGGGCTCCTTGGTGCGGCGGCTATGTTGGCTGCACCTGGGAATTCCAGAGTGGCTTGTGGGCATGGCAAATAGGTGGGCATGGCAAGTGGTTGGGCATGGCAAGTGGGTGGGCATGGCCGCCAGACCACCTCTGATTCCGCCACTCAACACAAGAAATAAGGATCCGATTCAGCAGAACCCACATCTCAGCACTGCTGGCATTAAGGGTTCTGTGTCTGTGGTAGACCTTCCATGTTATTGGATTCTGCTGAAATGGTCTTTGGATTTTTATGAGGATTTAACAGTTATTACTCCTCTGTGGCTTGGCTCTTATTGAGCAATCGTGTCAGGAGCATCCAGCCCTTCATGCACAAACAGATCATAAAATGGCATTGATATGAAGACCGAAGCCACCATCAGCTCTACTTCTGAGCTTTGACCGTGGACCATGCTTATTCTTCATTTCCTGGGCTTTTGATAGCTGCCATAGACATTGCAGAGATGCCGCAGCATTGTTCCATCACTGCCACATGCTTTTCTGGGAGATCAAGCAACCAGTTATGGCCTTTTGGTCTTTGGAGATAGTCTCTTAAAATCAAATGGCACAGAAACCCATAAACTCTCTAAAATAATTAATGTAAGTACATAAGTATAAACTTACCACAACATTCCACACAAAATAAATGCGTACTTCAATCAAAACCAAAGCAATTAAGTTACTTATCATAAAGACTTGTTTTAAGAGAAATTCTTGACATATAGCGAAACAGGAACAAATCAATATTTGTAGAAATCTACTAACAGCTTTTACAGTAAAATATGGTTTCATTAGGAGTGCGGCACATAAAAGTTCGGTGTCGCAGTGGGTCGATATCAGGGGTTATCACCAGAAACTGCAGGCAGTGACCCAGAGCTCTGTGGGTCGATGATGGTGTGGTCCATGCGTTGGGGGGATGGAGGGGTGTCAGCTGACAAAGCTACTCCGGCGCTTCATCTGCTCTTTGTTCTCCAACATTTCAGGCTTGTTTTTCGTCATTCCCAAAGAAACCTTTACATCAGTCTCCCCCCTCATAGGGATAAAAAAAAAAAAGCTTTGATAAACCCACACTTGGCCCCCCCACCTCCCCAGTGAAATGATACTTTATTTGACTTTTGAAATGTGGTTGTTTCCATATATCCAATCATGTTCTCCTTTTCTTTATGATCCAAACATATACACAGGTGAGAATGAAGCTGAGTGCAGTTTGAGCCCTTGAAGCAGTTTTCAGGGCGGGATAAGGGTCTTGCTCAAGGGCCCAAAGGAAATGTGGCTGTTCTCCAGAGTTTGGAATTTGAACTGGCAACAGAGGCTTAACCTACCAAGCCACACATCATCTTCAAATCTGGGGACCTGGTCCATCCCTGCTTTATTCCTTCAGCTGACAGGCACTGTTTGCCTGACCTAGATTCTGGACTGTACCTCAGTGCTCATCTCCTGCCATCGTCCTTCCTTCTCTACTCCTCCTCACCAGTGAGAAACCCCCCCCCCCCCATGAGGAGACCCATCGGATGATGCACTGAATGTGATGGGGGGAATGTGAGCCTGCAGGTCTCCTCCAGATTTAACAATGTGGCATTACTGGAATGAAGTGGCGTAACCATGACAATCGCCGTGGGAGATGCCTCCTAGGTGCTCGCATGAGATGCTGAAGGACATCCACAAAAATATCTCATTAAATCAATACAGCAGTGGTCTGAATTTTAAGGATGCGGGAAGCATTTTGCTGAGTCGATATTAAATGGTGGTCTGATTTTCATTTCAGTCACATGGCTGTGAAATATGTTGGTAGGCATCAAATTGAGAGAAGTCTTTGTATGAGTTTCTCTTAGTCTCAGTATCCCAGCAACCTCACCTAACTGTCTGTGGCTTGGTATGTGGCTCAGCCAGTTGGGCTTCTGTGTCTATGATTCAATGGTTGTGAGTTTGAATCCCAAGCTTGGAAGAATTGTCACCTCTTTGTTGGGCCTTTGATCTCCCTCCAAAATGCTCCAAGGACATTTGATGGAAGTCTTTCCCCAAGCTTGGGTCTCCCTTCTATATACAGGGATATAGGAACCTGGGGAGACATATACCTGCAATGCCTAATTTGGCTTAATTTGCCCCTGCCACCAAATAAAAACACCTTTGATTTTATATAATTTAGTTGTGACAAGCCCCAATAGTCTGTCCTAAAACAGGAAAGCAAGATGAAATATGCAAAACAAAAAACATGCCTTTGTACTTGTACAAATGGCAAATAAAGCTTCCTTTCATTGTGGTTTTGGGCCATTCAATGCCTCATGATGAACTCCCTGTACCTCCCCGTACCCTGAAGACAGACCCCCCTCCTCTGTTTTCCCCTGCAGACCGTGACAGGTGTGGGGTGACAGTTACTGACACTCTGACCAGCTAGCTGGTGTGCTTGCAGACGACTATGACCACATTTATCTGTAAATCAGACATTGGTGCTGCTCCAGTTATTCCAGGCCTAACCGGACGGCCTTGGAAATTTGGATGCTTGGGCCCAGGAAACCATGTTTGATCCAACGGATATACTTCAGTTTCTCATCACAATATTTATGAGATCAAATGTCACACCTCAGAAAGAGATGGTGGCCCTCTTCTTCTGTAGGACAACAACATGTGTGTGGGGGTGAGGGTTCACATTTCTTCGACTTGTTATTTGCCTAATATGGAGGGTGGTGTAGCAACCTGTATGAAATGATTTTAATGGGGTGTGGTTTCATGTAACCCTTGGGGGGGGGGGGGGGGGGGGGGTTGTTCTGCGCTTAAAATTTGAGGCCAGATTGGATACAGGGTACAACAAATAAGAGTCTAGAGCTGCTCAACCACAGCAGGGAGGATTTATAATTGGAAAACCCCTGCTGGTGTAAAGAAATGAGGTTTGGGGTATGGAGAGTGCACATTCTTCCCAGGAATGGTCCTTTGATGAATTTGCGAAGGCCGTTGGGAAATATTGCAACAGCATCTCTGTCCATTGGGAAACCAACATTTTACTGCTGAGGAGGCGACGACTTTGTTACGCCATTCTGAAAGTCCTTAACTGTAATGACCTTCCTCGGAGAGTCACATGACTTCCTTTCAGATAATGCCTTATAATCAGATTAGTCCTAATCAGAAAGTGAAATGGTTCCAAGTTATATACAACATCTACATGGGCATGCTTTCAGGTTCAGAGTTCAGAGGCAGCAAATCGTGCGCTTGTTTCGGTTTCTTTCAGCCATGTTTAATCGGTGCTTGTGGATTTTTGGCCAGCCATAACACAGTCAGGCCAACTGCCTGATTTTTCACAAAATATAGGGCATCCTCAGCATCCTGCTCCCCCATACATGATAATAATCCCTGATGGCTTTCTGATGGGGTGCTGTTAAGTCTGTCCAGTGCTATTTAAACCCCTTTACCTCTTTACCCCACCCCAGTATCCCTGCACAAACTCTGTCATGCACAGGTCTGTGACTAGTCCTGTTCATAGGTTTTGTTCTCATTATATTTGCTATTGTTCATACAAAGAGGTGTTTGTGCAGTGTGCAGTAACATTATGATAAGCCCTTGGTTGTATACTTGATTATATCTTTCTGAAAGTGGGGTGTAATTAGTAACAGACTAGCAAATATGAGCAGGTGTGTGAGACACGTTTCATAGCCCTGGGTATCTCCCTGTCTCAGCTTTACTGATACCTTCTAGCACGTTCCACAGAGTATGCTTACAATTTTGTGCAGACTACTGTTTTTATCTGCAGGTCCTTACTGATTTAGTAATCTCTGGTGTAGATATTCAGCAGATACTATCCAAGTGACGCGGAAGGTTCCAGAGGCACTGTTAATCAGTGTTGGGATAAACAAGGCTCCTGTCGACCTGGCAGAGCTCATGTTAGGTTTAAACGCTCAGAGTCTCAGGGCCATAACAAGCCATGGCATGAAGGTGTATGTTTTCACTCGGTCCATGTCAGGAGTCTTTTTTTTTCAGACCAGGGACCCCTTGATGGACAGTGAGACAAAACAAGGACCCCCTTTCTTTGCACATTATAATACTGTGTTATGGATTAGGCCTGTATTAAGAGCATTAACTATCCATCCATCCATTTTTCAAACTGCTTATCCTACTGGGTTGCGGGGAGTCCAGAGCCTATCCTGGAAGCAATGGGCACGAGGCAGGGAACAACCCAGGATGGGGGGCCAGCCCATCGTAGGGCACACTGACACACCATTCACTCACACATGCACTCCTACGGGCAATTTAGCAAGTCCAATTAGCCTCTGCATGTTTTTGGACTGTGGGGGGAAACCGGAGTACCCGGAGGAAACCCCACGACGACATGGGGAGAACATGCAAACTCCACACACATGTAACCCAGGCGGAGACTCGAACGTGGGTCCCAGAGGTGTGAGGCAACAGTACTAACCACTGCACCACCATGCCGTCCCGTGAGCATTAACTATATTAACCTATTTATTTATGAATAAAACAATAAATATAAATGACACTATTAACCTATTTATTTGTCTTGATGCTTATAGTGCAAAGACTATAAACATTATTGAGTATTGCTTAGAATTGTTAGATTTTTCTTTAGAACTTCAGTTTTACTTCATCGATTTTTAAGGTATGTGTGTATGTGTTTCAGGTAACTTAGACAACACTATGGGTTGTGGATATATTTGTGTTTCTTTTCACCTTTTATTACAGGCATTTAACGTACAAGACACAAAGCAGACTGAATTAAATGGAAGAAGCACAGTGACTATGTTGCAGTGGAGGTTATACATGAACATGAATATACAAATAAACAAATTTCAATATTACCACATGCATGACCATTCTGTTGGATAACACCTCATTAGTAACAGTGTATGTGACTGTTCTCATTAATGCAGTGTGTTTTCAGCTTACTTTACATTACTCTTTATTGTCCCAGCAGAGCACCTGCACAATCACGTAGAATAAAGAGACAAGTGAGCATGTTTACATAGAGCAGTTTACAGTGATTATTTATCACTACTTTGACTTATCACTGGTTTAGTCTATATACAATTTCTAGACATATTGTGGAAAATTTCACAAAAAGTAATTTATTACACAATGATTCACAGACCCCCTGCAGTTCCTCCACGGAGCCCCCTGTTGAAGACCCCTGTTCTATGTGAATCATTAAAATTTCACACGGCAGTAAGTGAAGAGCACCTAGCAAGAGTGATTAAAAGAACGGTTGAGGACAAAGAGTTTTCAAACTCACGGTGATGTCCAAAGAGATTAATGGCTTTTGGTATTGGTGGTGAGTGGGTTAAAGTGCTGTACCTATCAGCAGGAGGTTAACGGTTCAAATCCTAGTGTTGACAGGAATTTCACTGTTGGGTCCTTGAGCAAAGTCCCTGAGCCTGCTTTTTCAAATACATACATCACTTTGCATAAATCGTTCCTGTCAGAACTTATGGGTGATGGTGGATATTAAGGCCTGCAATTTTAATTTCTCTGCCAGCCTGTTCACAACGAGGGCAGGTAATGTTTAATACAGAAACGTAATTACTGAGACCCAGTGCCTGAGGACTCTAGGGGAAGTGAATTTGCAAACCTTCATCTGCTGATCCTCCTCCTGACCAAGCTAATGCTAACCACTAACCTCCACTAATGCTCTGGCTGTCTGCCCTTGTGAAAATGATATTTCAGCACTTTCTTGCTATAGTTTTGGGATTCAGTGACACGTTAGATGGACCCCAAATAAGAAGCAGGCATGTTTCAAGAGCCGGCATGCTTATGGAAGCAGGTAGAGTAGCCTGAGGAAGCTGCTGGGGCCGGGCTGTGTGACCAGGGAGGGCAGTGTGCACTGACACACACATAGCGACGCTGGCATAAACTTTATTATCAGGGGGTTAAACAGAGTAACGTGGATGAGTCACTACAGCCCGGACACAAACAAGAGTAACTACCTAACTGCCTGGATGGTTTGTGTAAAAACAGCTTCAGCCCTGCAGTAGAGGCAGAAAGAGCACATTAAACCCAACCAACCGTTCAGCCAAATCACTATTCAACTTTAGTATCTCATAGAAAATAATTAGCAGAGTAAAAGCACCGTTAGCAGTATAAGTACTTGGGATGTAATAAAAATACATAAGAGAAAATAACTGAATACCTCCTCAGAGATACACAGACCTTATGAGGTACCTCCCCTTCCAAAGTGCTGAGTCACGCAGCTACAGATAAGCAGGCATCCTCCAGACAAACAGTAATCAAACAAAGGCAAACAAAGGCTGAATACAGACTGTCAGGGCTTCTTATGGATTCACACCGGGTCAGTCCTCCAGCACCATCGCCGGCGTCTATGGTGTAATCCTGCTGTGATTCTTGATGGAGTGCAGTCATGGTCACTGTCAAACTGTATGTTAGTTGTAAATTGTATGTTAGTTATTTAGCAGATGTTTTTATCCAGTGACATACATATAAAGCAGGGTCACCTAGTCCCAGGTAGGGATGGGCGATACCACTGATTTTCATTTTGATCCAAGTCGTTTCAAAACCAAGACTGGATTTTGCATGTTCTCCCCATGTCGTCGTGGGGTTTCCTCCAGGTACTCCAGTTTCCCCCCACAGTCCAAAAACATGCTGAGGCTAATTGGAGTTGCTAAATTGCCCGTAGGTGTGCATGTGTGAGTGAATGGTGTGTGAGTGTGCCCTGCGATGGGCTGGCCCCCCATCCTGGGTTGTTCCCTGCCTCGTGCCCATTGCTTCCGGGATAGGCTCCGGACCCCCCGCGACCCAGTAGGATAAGCGGTTTGGAAGATGGATGGATGATTTCATGTATTGAAAAACTACAGCAAATGTAAGGTTAACCCTTCATTTAAAGGAGCTTACAGTTGCAGCAGACCTTAGGTTTTCAGGAAGCTAGGTTAAAAAAAAATCAGCATTTTAATGTTAGAATCAATTTTCTAAATGAAACATTTGGGTCAAAATATCAATATCAAACCACACATACTTAGTCTCTGGAGAAAATGGAGGTTAAGAACCTTGCTCAGAGGCCCAACATTGAAATAACACTCCCAATCACAAACAGTCCGGAACATTTTTAGCCAATTTGCAGACAGCCCGGAACATTTTCCTGATTCAGTTAAGAGAACAATGCTTGCATGCACTGTGGTGAGCTGGGGGAAAGGTTTCATTCATCCAAGCTCTTCCAGATGCACAAGGTCCTGCACTCCTATGTGACACCAGCAAGACTCCGACTGCTGCTTGAAAATGCTGTACATGCCACACACACTGCACTGTCAAAGGAGGCAACGTTTTAGTGTGCCAGATGTTTGCTCTGTGTCGACAAGTCATGGCAGGTCACGACCACTCCAACAATGTGAGTGAGATGGGGCTTCCTGAAGCCCTATGGCAGACCCCCTCACCTGTAGCTTAACAGTCCATATTATTGGTAAAGCTGGAGATGAGACTCTGACACCCATCTGCAAGCTCACGGGGGCTTTACCGGGAGGGAGGCCGTGCAGACAGCTGCGTCAGATGATTCCTGGTCCTGACGTCAGGACCTGGCTTGCGATGCCGAGCTCCTGGGAGAATCACAGTTTACTGCATGCACAGACACCTACATTGGTGACAGAGGGGGGAGAAATTTATGATTCCTGTAAAAATCCTTCTTGTACACCATTATTGCCATAGATTTCACTTTTAAGAGTGTCAGGGTTGAAGCACACATGCCGATGTGTGTGTGTGTGTTATCCCCAGTGGTCTGTTATCAGCAGCAAACAAACCTCTTTGTGGCAATCACATAATCACATGTGTGTAAGCGTCACTTTAGGTAACAGCAGCTAAGCAGTTCCCTGTGGTGTTATGGTGTCATAATAATGTGTGTGTGGGGAACCGAAGGTAATAGAGAGCGAAGGCAGTAGGGTCGAGAAATAGGTGAAGAGCAATTGTGTTATTGTGACCATCCTGAGAGGAAACCTTGCTTAATGCCAAACAGCGAAGACCAAGAGAGGAATTGTCACGCCTCCCAGGCGTGGATAGCTGGAAAACTACCAATTAGGCTCCACACGGGAGCACTATAAAGGTGGAAAGCATGCAACACACATCGCAAAGTATTTGCCAATGTTACATTGCGATACCGAGTAGTTTCTTGTCTCGTGCCATTACCTCATTCCCTGCCTTGTCCATCTGCCTTTTGTCTGCTCCTCACCCTGCCTGCCTTCCTTCCCCAGACCAACCCTCGTTCCTGAGTCTCCCGTCCTGCCCGCTCTGCCTGCCCCTGGACTTCACGTCTCCACTTCCTGTTGTCTCCGTGTCCCGTGCCTGCGTGTAGGACTGACCACCCCAGCTTTCGATCCCAGCTACCACCCACGACTATTCTCCTCGTCTTGCTCCTTTAAATACCGTTGCCTGCCCGATAAAAGATCGTTCTGTCCCGCATTTCTGGGTCCGTGTTTCCCTTCGGGGGGGGGGGGGGGGGGGGGGTTGTCGCCTGAAAGAAATGCTAAACAAAATAGATGTAAATAGGGACACCTTCCAATGGCGACTTGGCCCTTGCATGCACTGAGTTTCCAGAGGAAATCTTTTGTTATTGCTACATTATGAAGGTTTGGGGGGAGGGATAGACTTGCCATTGGTGGGTGAATGTGATACTCTACGCACCAGAGTATTACCACTAACTGGGACAGCAAAACCAAGTGAGTGATGTCAGTGGTATGTCTTGGTGCTGTCTTCCTCTTGCCCCCACACCGATTCCTGATCAGGAACACACCTGCCCGACATCACCTTTATCCGCCATTCCGTTCCACTACTTCCATGCTGACGCAAGCAAAATGCAAACATGCCTCAACCTGAGCAAACAACTAACACTTGGTAGAGGTGATTAGGCTGTGAAAGGGGAGTGCAAGGGGGCATTATAGGTAAGGAGGCAGGGACAGATGTGAAGGTGAGAATGCAGGAGACCTCATCTTCATGGCGTACAGCAATCTAAGTCACACTCCCACTATCAAGCACAAAGGACATCAAATCTGTGACTTTTTTCCATCCAAATAGTTTTAAATTACTTTTTTAAAAGAAAAAAAAACTTTTACAGAGGTTTCTTTTTCAAAAATGTAGTGTACACTCTCACAGTCATAACTATTACCGTGTTTGCTTTGTGGACTCACATAAAAAGCATTTTTAAAACCTGTTTGCCCACTTACTCAAGAAAAACACAAGGACGAGTGATCATTTTTATGCGTTATTGTATAGTATTTAAAATATTAATTGATTGCACTTTAGATACATGTTGGATGACGCTAAACTTTGAATGTTTTAAATAATATTTGTATGTGTAAGCATTTAAAACTGTGTTTGTGGTTTAAGAAATTACATAAATTAAGACTGCTTATGTAATGTAAACCGCCACGCTGTCATGCAAGCTATATTGTACTTGATCCCAGTGACGCAATGAAATGCTCACTTGACGCATTTTAAAAGTTAACTATGAGACACCAGTTCCGTATCGTTTTATTGAATGTGCTGCCATCTTCTGTCCAGAATTGGAAATACAAGAGGCGCTCATCATTCTACATTAATAGTATGTAACTCTGCCCGGGGAGAACAGCATGGCACAATCGAAACAAACAGCTACTACTGTTAGCTTAATAAACATAATAGCACTGTGAAATGTGTAGAAAAACTCGAAGGTTATTTTTTTAATTGGTAAAACAAAGCAACACCTTAAGAACACGCGCCTGTACTCCACAGATAATTAACATTTACTATTGTTCTACCAGGGGGGCAAGAGATCGAAGTACACTGTTGTGAGGGCGACTTAATCGAATTAAGTCGCCGTTTCTTACCTTTTTCTTTCCGTTGTGTAAAAAATAACGTTTAGGGTAATTACGTACAGCATTTGACCACCTGGAAGTAGAAGTGTAACGGTACCGATTAGGTCAACCAAGTGGGCGTAAACGACTTTTTCTTGAGAAGTTTCTGCTGGTGAACAGAAAATGGCCGAGAAGCGAAGTCCAGAAACTCTGCTTTTCTATGTCAACGGGAAGAAGGTAACATTCTTGTCTTAAATTTCACTGACTTCTTCATTACTTGGGCATCGCAAGCGCTTTGTTAACCCGCAATGGGCACGCACATCTGTGGCATTTCAAATATCCAGGGAATAACTTTTTGTCATTCCTGCATTTTTCTCTTGACAGTACTAAAGTGATAATGATTTGAAATGTGCGCATGATTTCTGTATTATGTAATTTAATAAAAGGGAAAGCGATTCTGCATGAATGTGTTTGTCTCTGCACCAATGTGTAAGAATATGTGGTGAGAAAACAAATACAGCTCATAAGGAAACACACTGAAAAATGGCGCTATATCTCAAAGGGAAGTAAAATAAATAAAAATTCAGAGCTCTGGAAGCTATGTTAGTTTGCATGCCATTCAATTTCGTGATGGTAAAAATGGCAATGCAAAAACTTTTGTGGGATTTTGTTGAATTAAAATGAAATCACCCAGTCGTCATCTTCACTTGGTACTTTTGTGGACAACAGATTCTGGAAGAGAATGTCGACCCAGAAACTATGCTGGTCTTCTACCTCCGGGAAAAACGTATCCTTTACTTCTGCTTTTATTCTCATCAAATGCCATCGATGCATCAAGTTGATGGACATCTCGGGGTGCGAATGTTATGTGATCACCCAGCTCCGTGCCCTCCGACGGCGAACGTGTTGATCAGGCTGGAGGCTGGGCTTGTCTGGCCATCTGATATAGGCTACTGGCAGTTCCCCAGTTAGCTGATGTCGTTGTGGGAGCAAAATTTACCGTGGGCAACATGCACAAATTAGTGCTGGACGGTATTCCGATTTTAGTTTGCTGTAAAGTATGAATCTTTCATAAACTACTATACCGTACTGTAGCTTGAATACCATCCGTAACGTTTCCATAGGAAACAAAGGACGGTAACGCTGAGGCAAGTTCAATCATTACAGGAGGAAGTACAACGTAAAACAACATTTTTTCAGAATCGTTGATTTTTCTAATAATTCAATTTAATCCCAAATTGCGTATCCACTCTGCCCACCTGATGTCCGTCCCGATTACTCATGCTACACAAGGTGGGTGGAGATACTACTGTATGAAACGCTTAATATTATACGTGACACTGCCCTACACACAATAACAACACAACATATGCCAGGTACACACGGCTATTTATATTTTTTACACGGCTGACAACGGCCCAGAATGATGCGCTGTCCGATTGGTACACCCCCCCTCCCAGCGCTACGTTATGCAATATTGTTGGCTGCCTGAAACGATATGGATCTGTGCAGAGTGTATCTAAAGTTGATCACTGTTAACGGTATGTGCTCTTCTAATAATTACAATTATATAGCACGACCATATATAACTGTTCAGCATTGTACTATTTATAGCCAGAGAGGGACAGTATTTCTATTAAATGTATTTAAAATACGTATTTACTTCTATGTATTTTGTAATTTAATTTTGCTGGACGGAAAAACATGTTATTTGTAACAAAAAACTTTGAGAGATTGTATTTTATATATTTAAAATACTTCATAAAGTATGCCATTTTATTTATTTTCTGTACTTTTAAGAACTTTCATCACCAGGCGTACAGAATGTAGCCTACTATCAGATATTGCTCACTGAATGTCATTATAGGACAGAAAATAGAGCAATTAGCAAACAGCAGTGCTGCGCTCCAGAACTTGTTAATTAACTTGCTAGCCTGCTAGTGACATTTTAGTTCATTTCAACAGGCATGCTCACTTTGCTCAGGCAGTGGCATCTTATGGTTGGTTATATATTGAGACTTAATTAGCGATTGAATATTATATATGGTTATCTAAAAAACTTTATTTGTCGAGTTTCCGCACGTTCGGCACCCTACTGTGAAACTACGCTGCAAATTCTAAGTAAATATCTCTGCGGCCCAGAGATAAGTGTCGAGTAGGACGGGCAATATCGAGCAGGAAGGGTTAATCACGAGCGGTAGGAGGGGTTTATAGCGTGGGTTAGTGTATCAGATGATAACAGTTATAAACCCCTCCCATATTACCCCGCCCACTCGACATTCGGCCCCTCGATGCAGCGATATTCCTCTCGGAAATACACGCATTATGATAATTAATTTAAGGAAGCATAGGTGTGCCTCCTTATGCACACCAGCGCCCCTGTCAGCCATCGCCACCAATTCTGTGGGAAATACCGGGTGTGAATTAAGGGTGTAACGGTTATAATCAATAAAATATGTCGCTTTCTAACTAAAAGCACATTATTAATCTAATACAATTGTTGAAACAATTCTAATCAAGCTAATTACATGGTGATAATTAATAAAATATCTTGCTATCCAGCTGAATGTATATTAATAGTATAACTCACACATTTTTATTAAATTATCAAGCTCAATGGTTTTTTTATAACAATAAAAACATGCCTTTTAAAAAACATTAGTAGATGTATTTTACTGATGCAAATGCTGGCTGCTGCAGTAAGGGTAAAAACAAACCTGGAAAAAACAAACAGCAGCATTGCGATGTACCGCGGAACCATACCGTGATATTAATTTTTGGTCATACCACCCAGCACTACCGCAAATTCATTTTGGGGGACTTGCTCTGATCTGCAAATTTCATGGTAGGTATGTATGTGTAATGGGCCTGCATGGGCAAATTTCCAGCCCTGCCCTCGGGGGGGTATGTTCTTCTTTGATGAATGTCACGCCTACACAGGGTTTCCTTGACTTTCCGCTCTGTCAGTCCAGTTGACCGGCACTAAGCACAGCTGCGGAGGAGGTGGGTGTGGAGCCTGCACTGTGATGGTGTCCCGCTACCAACCTCGGACAAAGACCATCACGTATCCTGCCTTGTTCCCAGAACTGTGCCTCATTTTGGGGGGGATGCTGCTGTTTACCTTGGCTGATTTTCAACATCACACATGGTTTATAGTCTGATATGCAGATCTTATTTGGACAATAAGATTTGGCTGGTCGTATTTGTGGAGATCATTCGCGTGTTATTGAAGTGGCACATTACTGGACCTCACTGACCAGTGGCGGTAAGGTTAGCCGGCAGTCAGCGGCTTGTCTCATGTGACCTTGTTCGTAGTTTCTCCCGTTGTCTCATAGCATGCATTAGCCAGGCCTCGATATGGTCGTAATCCACGCAGAGTGAATTGGCCCCCTGCTCTCTACACTCTGTTCCTTGGGTCATTACCAGGTGGCGCCGCTGAAGTGCACTGGGCTTCCTTTACTCAGCAGACATTTTTCCGCCAATGCATGCCTGTTGTCCGTCTGCCAGCTTCACCTGGCCGCGGTGACCACCACGGAAGGTCTCGGCAGCTGCAGGACCAGGATCCATGCAGTGCAGGTGGGCACAGCACTGTTCCTGCTCTCAAATCCATATGGCCAAAGGATCTGATACCACCAGTGCTCTGCGCTAATATTTCTGTATCGTATTGATACAGAAGTACGTTTTATAGCTTATAAAATCACTAAATTTCACTATATTTCAGCCGTACCCACCAGAGATATGTGTCTGAGAAGAATGAAGTGTGTGTTTGACATATACAGGCCTCCACAGGTCATGCTTCTGCTCCCCCTAGGGACCTCACTCACTCTCCAGGACATGATCCTGCCCCTCCAGGGACCTCACTCACCCCCCAGAATACCCTGCTGCCACTACATAGACCTCATTCACCCCCCAGGATACCCTCCTGCCCCTACATATACCTCAGCCCTCTTCCCCCTCAGGACCTCACTCACTCCTGAGGACACACTCCTATCTTCACAGAGGCCTCACTTACCCCCCAGGACACCTTCCTGCATCCACAGAGACCTCACTTACCCTCCAGGGATTTTGCCTCTTTTGCCCTCCTTGTGACTACAGGAGCGCATAGCGAAGGCCCATGGCTCCCAATGTGGCTTCTGTACCCCAGGGATGGTGATGTCCATGTACGCACTGCTGAGGACTCGGCCCCAGCCCTCTTTGGATGACATCACAGAGGCCCTTGGGGGTAACCTGAGCCCCCCTCCTCCCAGAAACATCCATATTGTAACACTCAGATGTTGAATGCTGATCTCCCATCTTTCCCCCATGTTTGACAGGTAACCTGTGTCGTTGCACTGGGTACCGTCCCATCATTGATGGCTTCAGGACATTTTGTAGGGTGAGGTTAAGCTCCTGATCTGCTTTTCACTGACCAAAATGAAGGTGGGATTACAGCAGCTTGAATAATTACGATTAATAAGGTCTCTCTACAGGCTTCTGACTGCTGTCAGGCCAACAGCATGGAGGGATGTTCTGCAAATGGACAACCTGCAAATGGCAAAAATGTGAGTAATACCTGACTTTTGTCACCATGAATGTCATCCCTGGGGTTCATAGATTTTCACCTAATGTATGATTATTTTTGAAAAAGGTTTCCAAATTCTTGAATGGAGGAATTTGAAAGGACATTGTTTATCCAGTGGTTAATGCAATATCTTTTTTTCTCTAGGGTGCTCCTGAGTTGTTCTGCAAGGATGACTTTAGACCTCTAGACCCTACGCAGGAGCTGATCTTCCCTCCAGAGCTTATCGTAAGGACAACAAGGGATTTTTGGGGGTCATATCTAAATCATCCTCCTTGCAGAAAATGTAAATAACACTTTAGAGCACGATCACTGCAGTGAGTTTTTTTTCAAAAGAACGTGGTATTGTTGGCACCATTTGGCACTGATGAAGCAGCAGTGAGGAGTTTGGCTTTAATGTTGGTGTCCATTGTGATCCTGCTGGTCTACAGGTGGCTGCAAGCCTTTCACATGAATTGAAGTGGACTATCTGTGGATCCCCAGATCTCACTGCCTCTACCAAGTGAAAAGAAGCCCTGCAGGTCTGAATGTGTCTTATCCTCATCATTATTCTGAGTCTCCTGCGTGTTCCTTCTCCATCGCAGCTCATTGCCGAGTCCCAGCGGCCAGTCACGCAGACTTTTCAAGGGGAGCAGACCACCTGGGTGTCCCCTGTATCCCTGGATGAGCTGGTCCAGCTCAAAGGCAAATACCCCGAGGCCCCACTTGTCTTGGGGAACACTAATGTCGGTAAGTCTATCTGGGTCTTCTCAATACCTTTGTATATATATATATAGCAGAGGTGAATAATTCAAGTCCAGAAAGTAAAAATCTAGAACAAGACTTTGTTTCAACCAACCAGTTGAGTATAAAGAGTCATAGACCCAGAGTACTCAGCTGGTTAGTTGAAACAAAATCTTGGTCTGGATTTTTACTTTTTGGACCTGAACTATCCACGTCTAATATACAGTATATATAAACAACTGCATCAAATACTGTGCTCCTGGCCAGAGGACATCTGTCCAACATGTTCTCCCTTATAAAAGTAATTTGTTTTGCAGCATTGCATTATGGGTGGGAGTTGACCACCAAGATCTGCTTTTCTCAATAAGGTCCAAGCATGAAATTTAAAGGCTCTCGGCACCCTGTGATCATCTGCCCTACCAGAGTCTCAGAGCTCTACGACATCACTCACACCCCACAGGGTGAGCCTTCCATAGCCCCCCCATTGTCAGCCTTCTTCCAGCAGAGCAGAGACCTTCAAACTTGATCTACACTCCTCTGTGTTTGACCGTGCAGGCGTGTGGGTGGGGGCCGGCTGCACCCTGTCTGCTGTGAAGGCCCTGCTGGAGAAGCTGGTGCTGGAGCTCCCCTTGGAGCAGGTGGAGACCTTCTCAGCCTTGGTCCAACAGCTGGGCCATCTGGGAAGCTGGCAGATCCGTAACGTGGCTGTAAGTGTTTCCTGGCATCCAGGGTGGGACAGGTGAAGGTCTTTTCCATTACTGGTGCTTTCATAGTGATATAAATTCTGAGCTTTCTGTAGTTTTCCTGTTTCTAAGGAGGAAGAACATCTGTGTCTGTTCTGTGTATGTGTGTGTTTTTACAAATGTTTCAGTCCCTAGGAGGCAATATTGTCCTCGCCTATCCAAACTCTGACTTGAACCCTCTACTATGTGCTGGAAGATGTGTCCTCAGGATTATCTCACAAGGTTAGTGGCTCTAAGGCTTAATAACAGGTGACTTGAGCTGCAACAATAGTCGACTCACAATATATTCAACAAAATAAGACTGAAAACACGCTAAGATCTCACAGTTCTTATTTATTCTCTTTTAGGCAGGTATATATATATATATATATATATATATATATATATATATATATATATATATATATATATATATATATATTTCAAGAAAGCTGTTTTCAAACCATTTCTTGTATTCTTGCAGGTTTTTCCTTATTCTGCAGACTTCAGTGCAAAATGCAAATAACATTTTAAAACCTTTTAACTGAGTGTTTTTCTTAGATCCCTACCTTCTTGAAACTAAAATGGAAAAATAGGAATAAATAAGATTGTTGTTAATGTATAGAGAATGTGTAAGACTGAAAACAAACTAAGATCTCACAATGTGCATCTTCATGTTTTTGAATTGCGAAATATCGTGCAAGGTGCATTGTTACACCCCTAGAACCGGACACAGCGTGGGCAGGTCAATTAAAGCTGGTGATGATAAGGTGTGTTGTAATGTGTGTGATGCCAGTTCTGTCCTATTACTGCCATTTATTTGATCAGAACATACAACATTTTGTAATCAAAGTACAGTAAAACTTTGGATTGCGAGTAACTTAGTCTGCGAGTGTTTTGCAAGATGAGCACAAATAATTAATAAATTTTAACTTGATAAACAAGCGAGGTCTTGCAATACGAATATTACGTATACGCTTTGTCTGTCTAGCGTTGCGTGATGACAACTGAGTCGATGGTTCTTCTCTCTCTCTCGCTGCGGGATTGTGGGTAATTGTTTCCCATGCTCGGTCTCAGTCGACGTCCCTCACTTGTATAGTCAAAATTTAATAGAAAAGCGTTACCTGAATAAGGCCATAGCAGTGCAAGCAATGAATCTGTTTAACAACAATGCAATGTCGCATTTTCGCGAAATCGAAAAGGAGACAAAAGAAACTGTCATTGGATAGGTTCTTTGTCGCACAAAAAGAATTCCAGTGAGCCAACAGATAGCAGTGATTCCAATAGTTATAGTGAAAGTTGTCTGACAAAATAATCATCTTCTTCTCTATCTCGTCTCCCTCACACCATCCCCGATTCTTTTCAAAGGTAAAGTGCAGGTTAATTTGTTTTATGTATTTTTTACTTTATATTTTGTATTAATCATTTCTATATGAATATTTTTGGGTTGTGGAAGGAATCATCTGAGTTTACATTATTTCTTATGGGAAAATTCGCTTTGATACAAAGTGCTTTGTATTACAAGCACGTTTCCGGAACTAATTATGCTCGCAAACCAAGGTGCCACTGTTTTCCTTTAACAAACAACCAATGAAGTTGAATGTTGAATGGCGGATATCTACATTTAGCCAGTGTACGCTAAAAAATTGCTCCAGTAAGCGTCTGTGTTCTGTCTACCTCGGAATCTGGGCTTTCAGTGTGATATCATTTCATATCACAATATATTTTATCAAAAACAAACAAGCCCATCGTTATTAAATGATGCGATGTCCATCCTTAGGGGGCGAAAGGGAAATTCAGATGAATGAAAACTTCTTCACTGGGTTTGGAAAAACTCTGCTGAATCCAGAAGATGTCGTTTTGTCGGTTTTCATACCAGTTTCCGAAAAGGTAGGAGGTCATTTCAGTAAAATCTCATGTGGTGGTCGTTCTGTCTCCTTTTTGCTGTGACCCCTGAAACTATCATAGGTGTTGGTAGATGGTGAATAATGTCCACATGAGGGAGGGATCCTGGGCGCTGTCTTCCTTTTAAAGGCGGCTGATTAGATATAATTCGATAGAAGGACTGAGGCCAATATGAGCAAGAACCTCCTGACTTAAATGTCATAGACTTAATAAGATTCCAGTGATGTTCTCCACTGGCATGTAAAAGAAACAGTGAAACGTGTTAATACATCAGTGTGGAGCTTATTTTTATCTTAATTGAAGACAAAAGGGTACGTAGTGGGATAGGAAAAAAAAACCTTGGAGTTAGATGCATAGCAGGTCTTAGCTTTTGTTTGAAAAGTTTAAAATTATATCAGTGGGGGAAAAAAGCTTAACAAAGAATGAAAATTAAAAGGATAATTTCTCTGAGTGTGATTAAAAGAATAATGTTCTTCCCAGTATTGGTCGAGGTCCATGTGGCCCCCTATGGAAGCTTCACCACTGGTGTCCCACCTTATCTGAGAGAAAGTGAAATTGGCTGGCTAAATCAGCACCCCCCCCAGAAAAATAGGGATTATCTGGCTCTGGTTCATTCCTCAGAGATCCATGTTAGATTATTAATCACTGACATCACTGACCTGGCTGGTCCAGACATCACGTATATCCCTTTGCCTTCCAGGGAGAGTTTGTGAGGGCCTTTCGGCAAGCACCACGGAAAGAGAACGCCCTGGCAACTGTTACCGCAGGGATGCGGGTGAAGTTCAGGCCGGGCACCTGTATGGTGGAGGACCTAAGCGTCTTCTACGGGGGTGTTGGGCCTTGCACTGTGGCCACCACAAAAACCTGTCAGCACATCATTGGCAGGTATGTCTATATTTAGCGGCGAGACCCCAAGTACGCGTACCATATGAATGCCAAGAATCAGCAGATGGTGTTTCTGACACAATGCTCTCCTTAAAGGCCCTGGAATGAGGAGACCTTGAACGATGCCTACACAGTACTCCTGGAGGAGATCTCCCTCCCGCCCTCTGCTCCAGGGGGGAAGGTGGAGTTTCGAAGAGCTCTCACTCTCAGCTTCCTCTTCAAGTTCAACCTCCATGTGCTTCAGAAGCTCAGAGAGATGGTAGGCATGCATTAACCCTGCTTCATATTACTGCAGGCCTCACTTAGCTGATCTTTGTTGTTTAATTCCTGATGTTGGAATAATCACCTTACCTCTATGTATTAATGTAACCAGTGTAACATGGTGCTTTACAAAGTGCAGGTACATGCATCATCCAGATGTAGTTGCCAACTTGCATATCTCTTATTCACTATTCTGCTTTTACCACAATAATAAATGTATTTAGCTTTTCCCTAAATTCAAGCCTTTCCCTAAAACCAAGTCAGTTTCATGATTAGCATGGTTCCTAGTTAGCATGCAGGCTAGTGGAGTAGTACTGCTTTCTGTGATCAAGCTTATTATTAGCAGTTCTGTGAGTGTAATAGCATCATTCACTATCCGTGGGCCTGTTCCCTGTTATAGGACATCATCCTGGAAGATGTACCAGGGGAAATTGTCAGTGCCATACAGGGTCTGCCTGAACAGCTACAGCCCTGTGTCCAGGAATTCCAGGTCTGTGCAAGCTCTTCCTTTCTCTGTCTACTCCTGTACCATGAATGATGAGGGAATTGGGAGCCAGCACTGAGATATACTGTTTTAGGAAGTACCTCAGGACCAGCCCAGTGTGGACCCTGTGGGACGGCCCCTCATGCACCGGTCAGCCATTAACCAAGCCACAGGTGAAGCAGTGTATTGTGATGACATCGCCAAGGTGAAGGGAGAGCTGTTCATGGTCATCGTTACAAGCAAGAGGGCCCGTGCAAACATCATGTTAGTACTATTGCATCTTCTTCGCAGTAGAATGAAAAATAGTATGCTCCCTTTATATTTATTCTCATATACTTTACCCACAACCTATCTAACTGTTGGATGATATCAGCCTGTATGTTCACTAAACTCATTCATCACATCCAGTGAAGTAGATCATTGTCCTTTTACAATAGTATTTTTTCAAGCATGTGTCCTTACTGGCCCAGAAAATGCTAATGGTCGCTTATTCAATCCACATGATACAAATCATTTACCATTTACCCCCCCCCCCTAAATCTTGTTGTTGTCCCACGACATTTGAAGAGCAGGCAGTAGTCTGGGTACAGTATATGCTTCTAAGATGGGCTACATTTTAGTGGGGTTGCTTCACAGACATATCAATGCACGTATTTTTTTTCTTTTTCTTTTTCAAGCCAGTTAACGACTTATGACTGAACTTGCCCAGTCCGCATGGCTCAGTTTTCTATGTTCCCCCCCAACAGTAAAATAGATGACAGTGAAGCTCTTAAACTCCCAGGGGTGGTTGATGTGATCACTGCCAGAGACATCCCCGGCAAGAAATTCCAGTGCTTCACTGGCATGGAAGAGGAAGTGCTGGCTATCAGCGAGGTACGAATCTATGACTGCCGGGGTTCTTTAGTGGCTGTTCGGGTCTTTCTTGCCCAGATCTGCAGCTACTCCCTTTAGCGAGCTTAGAACTCAGAACTGGGAATGACACAAGTTAACCACATTCCAGTACCGCAAATCGAAAAGCCATTTAGCAGTACCAGGGACCTATTTCTTCTTTAGCTGAATAACTTGTCAGATTCAGTTTACCCCAGTTTAAAAGGTCTATATCTTTGTTCACTCATTTAACCCAGACTATTTTAAATCCGACAAATTATCCAGCTATGCAAGAAATCCTGCTTTCAGAATCAGGCCCCAGTTCTAACCTGGTTAATTGTTAGCCATTTTTAGCAATATCAGTGGATAACAGCACATTATGCTGTAATTTGTGCATAAAAACACACTGCAATAAATCCACATATAGCAGTTGGGCAATACTGTTGTACGATTGATTTAATGAGCCACAAATTAGACGTAAGTGTTGATGAACACTATGCAGCCATCTTGAATTCTGAGGTTGGGGTTGTGCTGATTCCACTAAGTTCACGGATCGGAATTCTAAATTCAGAGGACATTCCAGTTGAAATTTCCAACTAGGCACCTGAAATTTCTGTGTTATGAATTCAAATGGAACACAGAATTTGAGAGCCTTGTGGTGCATTGTGGGTCCTGTAGTTTTTCTTTTTGGATGCCCTTTAGGTGACCTGTGTAGGTCAGATGGTGTGTGCCGTGGTTGCAGATACTAAGGAGCATGCCAAGCAGGGGGCCGCAGCCGTGAAGGTGGACTACGAGGACATACCAGGCCCAGTGTTCACTATCGAGGTCTGTGAAGCCAAATTAATGTTGATGATTTTAGCATTAGCATCTCTGCCAATGCAGAATATCCTTATAGATGGTGCTATAGGCTGTAATTATAGTGTTGTGTCCTCTCTGATGAAGCCCTATATTTTGAGTGGTTTGTTTTGTAGTGTTGCATGCAAATTCCTGTGTATTAATAATCATGCGCTATATCATTTTTCTCCTTTGGATTGTAGGAAGCCATTGAGAAGCGTTCATTCTTTGAGCCTCAGAGGATGATCGAAAGAGGCAACGTTACAGAAGCGTTTGAAAAGACCGACCAAGTATTTGAAGGTTTGTGAGAGTAAAAGTGGAAAACAGATTCTCATAACATGCATGACCTCTGACAAGTAAGTGAGCAGATCTACTGATCCACCCTGTTCCTCAGGAGAGATCCACTTAGGGGGACAGGAGCATTTCTATATGGAGACCCAGAGTATGATTGTAGTTCCATCAGGAGAAGAGAAAGAGCTGAAAGTCTACTTGTCCTCTCAACATCCAACATACACCCAGGTAATCCATCACCTTGACAGCAGTGTCCCGCTTGTATCTCGTTGTTGTACATCTTCATGTCTCTAGTGATGTAAATGAGCTCACTGGAATCACTGACGTGGAAATGACCTTGCAGCATGGCCTAAATCACAGGCAGTGGTCTTCAGAATCAGAGTAACAAATTTCCATTAGTTTTACTTGCACATTTTCTCTTTTTTTTTTTTTGTCTGGCAGGAATCCATCGCAGAAACGCTGGGCATCCCGTCTAACCGCGTTTCCTGTCACGTGAAACGAATCGGCGGGGCATTCGGTGGCAAAGTCACAAAGACAGCCATCATGGCATCCATCACGGCGGTGGCTGCATGGAAGTGAGAGTCGGAGACAGACCAGACAGAAAGTCAATATATCTTATGATGGATATGCTAGGCAGTGCATTTTCAGCTATTTACCACTTTCGGCACTCATGCCGTTTTGTTTGTTTGTTCTGTGACAGTGCTAGTCCATCCATCCATCCATCCATTTTCCAAACCGCTTATCCTACTGGGTCCGGAGCCTATCCCGGAAGCAATGGGCACGAGGCAGGGAACAACCCAGGATGGGGGGGGCAGCCCATCGCAGGGCACACTCACACACCATTCACTCTCACACGCACACCTATGGGCAATTTAGTAACTCCAATTAGCCTCAGCATGTTTTTGGACTGTGGGGGAAACCGGAGTACCCGGAGGAAACCCCACGACGACATGGGGAGAACATGCAAACTCCACACACATGTGACCCAGGCGGAGACTCAAACCCGGGTCCCAGAGGTGTGAGGCAACAGTGCTAACCACTGCACCACCATGCCGCCCCTCAGTGCTAGTCCTTGTTATGCAATGACATTCAGCCAATGGTAATAATGTACCCTGAACGAGTCAGCTATGTGCTTCCTGGGATGGGATCCAGGCTCACCATGTCCCTGCAATTGTACAGTAAGGTTGCTAGATGAAATGTGCTCAGACTACTATCTTTTGAATGGCTGCTCCATTCAGGACGGGAAGGGCAGTGCGCTGTGTGCTCGAGCGAGGGGACGACATGCTGATCACGGGGGCTCGCCATCCTGTGCTGGGCAAGTACAAGGTGAGGCCTCATGCCGACTCGCAGAAATACGAATGGTCACTAGCTATTTGTCATAATGGCCCTTAGTTACCTGCTTCTTCTTCATATTGCTACCACTAGGAAGGTAAATTCCCTAGAGTACTTGGTGTTGGCTAGCTTGCTTGAGGGTAGTATCAAGTGTGCTCCTGGGACCAATCTCTGTTGTTTTTAGAAGAAGAACTTCATCCTCCTGGTCAATGTTTGGTCAGTGGAGAATTCATTCTGGTTCTGCGTTCTCAGGTGGGCTTCATGAATGATGGGAAGATCATCGCAGCTGATTTGCAGTACTACAGTAACGCAGGACACACAGCAGATGAGTCCATCCCTGTGAGTATTTCTAGGATTGTTCAAAAAACTCCCCAAGTGACTGATTGTTTCATCCTTCATTCTTTATGTGATAATATAGCTGTCAGCTGCTTGTCTTTCTTGTCCAGGAAAGCTCATGGTTCCTATTGGTGTTAGTAAAACAGGCCATTTTCTAACTTGTTACTGACTTCGTGCTTATCCAGGTGATTGAAAAGATAATCCTGCACATGGACAGTGTTTACAATATCCCCAATCTGCGTGGTTGGGGCATGGCTTGCAAGACCAACCTGCCTTCCAACACGGCATTCCGGGGCTTCGGCGTGCCGCAGTCCCTGCTGGTCATGGAGAACATGGTCAACGACGTCGCCATGAAGTTAGGCCGCAGAGCTGAAGAAGTAAGCGGGTCAGCCAATGTGAAGCTCACAGGTATGTCCTGTGGAACTCAAGGCCTTAAGGAAAATCCTCATGTGTCTCTAGATACGAGAGAAGAACATGTACAAGGGACAGTCTCTTACTCACTACAAGATGGAGTTTGACCCCCAAAATCTGCATCGCTGTTGGGATGAGTGTTTGGAAAAGGCCACCTACCACAGCCGGCGTGCCGCCATCGCCAAATTCAACGAGGGTAGCCGCTACAAAAAGAAGGGCTTGGCCATCATCCCCATAAAGTATGGTATCGCCTTTACAGAGGGATTTCTCAACCAGGTGAGCCACTTGAAAAACCAGTGATATTGTCTGTTGACCTTTACCATGATCCCAGAAGCACGTTCATTAAATCCAGTTCACCCCCTTTTCCAAAATCACCTTGGCCACCTTACATGACCATTAAGGACTTGAGGCACCATCACTTGAAAAATCTTCAGCATTTGAACATCCCTGGAACACAGCACCCTCTCCTCATAGCACGGTTCTTCAGAATCCAAGTCCATGTGTGGTTACGATGCATTTTATTTCCAAAATGTACTTTAAGGCCGCTGCTCTGGTCCACGTCTACAAGGATGGCTCCGTTTTGCTGAGTCACGGAGGAACAGAAATGGGCCAGGGCCTTCACACTAAGATGCAGCAGGTAGGCAGTTAAGTACTTTGATGGCTGTTAAACGCCAAAGATTCAACAGGCATCGTAAACATAAGTGAGAGGTTGTTGCCGTGCTTTTTGGCAGGTGGCAAGCCGGGAGCTCGGGATTCCAACGTCTTCGATCCACATATCTGAGACCAGCACCAACACAGTGCCCAATACATGCCCCTCCGCTGCCTCATTTGGCACTGATGCCAATGGCATGGCTGTCAAGGTGTGTTGCTGAGGAGTCCTATGGGGAGAGATCAGGGAGCCTGATCAGATTTCAGTACCCAGCAATCCCTTTGCCGGTCAGCCCGTTAGGAGACATATGTGACTGCCTAAGGTGCCATCTTCAAGGGCACTGACATTGAAGCTTGCCTAGGGTGCCACATGAGCTCTGACCGGCACTACAACACACCTTTGGTGTCATTTTAGGAGGCCTGTCAGAAACTTCGCCAAAGACTTGAGCCCATCATTAAAGAGAACCCAAAAGGCACCTGGTCCAGCTGGGTAAGGTCATAGGACACAAGACAGTCTGCAATCTCTCATTCTTTATTTTTATTTCAAGTACCCCATTCCTAAGAGCTGCTGTCATGCATATTTAATCCACCTTGCTGTTATATACAGTGTTTTGTCATTGAGCCTCTGCTGGTCTTTTCCCCTCTTTTGTACCTTTATCTTCCCACTTCTTTTTTCCATTTCATCAGATCATGGAAGCTTTCCTTCAGAGGATCAGTCTCTCAGCTACTGGATTCTACAGGTAACCTTTCAGAAAATCCTTCTACACTAAGTAAAATTTAGTTTTAAACATTAAAGGGGGCTAAATCTGTGACCTGAGTGGCCAAGGGTACAGACTCAAAGGGGCGCCATTCTGCAGGGGTCACGACCTCTACATGAACTGGGAGAAGCAAGAGGGGCAGCCGTATGCCTATTTTGTCTACGGAGTCTGCTGCAGCGAGGTGGAGGTGGACTGCCTCACCGGAGATTACCGGGTAATCTGTGACAACTTTCACACCTCTGCTAGTGGTTATATGGCACAGTCAGGGTGTTCAGTGATCTGTTCTTTGATAATTATTTCCTCCAGACCATAAGGACAGACATTGTCGTGGATTTGGGAAAAAGTATCAACCCCTCTATTGACATCGGCCAGGTATGATGTTTGCCTTGTTGTCTGGGAGCTTTTTAAATCTGTCAGCTGAAATTGGACCCAGCGGTGGCCCACTTCAGCACTCACCCTAGAATGTGTCAAAAACTAAATTAATAGCTAGTGAATAGAGTCAGAAGGTTGCAGCTAGCTAGATGGTTACTAGAACATGATGCTTCAACGTCACCTAAAAAAGGAATGTTTTTTGTGTAGTGGCTGATTGTGGCCAACAGGGGGCATGGGGTTTTGAGTGGTGGTAAACACTGCCGCTGACTGGGCCTCCTACAAAGCCAGATGAGGGGACGGGTAGATTGTGCCTGGCTGTTGGGTTAGGCAGCAGGCTGCAACGTGTCCATTATAATGTTCTCTGCTCCTTCAGATGGAGGGCGCCTTCACCCAAGGCCTGGGTCTCTTCACCATGGAGGAGCTCAAGTTCTCCCCCTCTGGGGTACTCTACACCCGGGGACCCTCCCAATACAAGATCCCTGCGCTGTGTGACATGCCCCTGCAGCTTAACATCCACCTGCTGGCCGGCACAGAAAACGCACATGCCATCTACTCCTCCAAGGTCAGCATGTGCCTTTTATCAGGGTCGGTCACAGGTATAGATGGTCTACATATACTTTTAAAAACATGGATGAATCATCCTCAGCCTGCGTAGTATACACAAGAGCAAGCCAGAAGCTGGACGGCCATGCAGGAATCATATGATGCAATACCGTGACTCAGCAGCAGATGGCAGCAGAGTCCAGGAACAGCCACTGAGAAACTGGTTTTATTCATGTGTAGAGTTACAGTTTTGAGGACCAGCATCCCATGCAGGGTGTACCCCTGCCTGGGGTAGGCTCCAGGCCTCCCCTCTACCTCAGCAGTTAGAAGATGGATGTATGGCTGCAGTTTTAGTGATAAATTAAGTTTGCTGGCCACCTCATTGCAGGGTATTGGTGAGCCCGTGCTTTTCCTGGGAAGCTCTGTGTTCTTCGCCATCAAAGACGCTGTGGCAGCTTCACGGCAGGAGGCAGGACTTAGCGGGCCCTTTCGGCTAGACAGTCCCACCACCCCGGACAGGACATGTCTGGCATGCGCTACCCGCTTTGCTCAGATGGTGAGTGAACATCGGGGCTACGTAAAACACCATAACCCATGGGGCACTGCTCTCCCTGTGCCCGTCTTGTGCCACCACTCATTTTCCATGTTCACTTCATGTTGTCTTGAACATGGAAACCGGCCACTGCTTCCATTCCAGGTGCCACCCAGTGACCCGGAATCTTCGCAGCCCTGGGCAATTAACGTGTGACAAGCCCCATGGGTCCCCAACAAAGAAGAAAATGTGATAACGCTCCACAATCACTGCTGATTAACATGAAAATGGCATGGTCTTAAAAATCCCAAATCAGAGGTGCATTGGTAAAGTGTTTTAATGAAAACTAACCAGTTAAAGATTCATATAAAGATCAGTATGAAACCACTTAACAATAATATACACATCTGTCAATATCTCTGATGTCTACTGTAGTGTTTACATAATTATGAACACAAGCAACGTATTCATGTTTGTCACACATTGTATATGTTGGGAATAAGGAACCGATACAGAAATACACGCATGTGGTTTATATACATGTGTATATATAAGATAGACACCGATTAGCCAAAACATAAAGACCACCCCCACGAAGGGAATTATGTCAACTATCTTGTAAAAATGGCACATGTCAAGGTATGCAATATATTAGATGGTAAGCTATTAGATCGTTATGGCCAGACGACACCCTACAAGTATCGTAATGTTCTAAACCATCTGCATACACACAAAGGGAGAGCAAGGTGCAGAATCACTTGCATTTGCTGTAGGCTTACAGTTTCTTTAACACATTAGATCAATGAGATTCAAGACCTGCGGAGAACATGGAGAAGACTGCAATCAGAGATTGAGGAAAGACAGCATATTTCAGTCCTTTGTGAATTCTGAGGGTCGCTTCCTGCATACCAGTCTAGAGCAGGAGCACACAATTTTTTATGAATGTGAACATAAGAACATAAGAACTATACAAACGAGAGGAGGCCATTCGGCCCATCAAGCTCGCTTGGGGAGAACTTAACTAATAGCTCAGAGTTGTTAAAATCTTATCTAGCTCTGATTTAAAGGAACTCAAGGATTCAGCTTGCACTACGTTATCAGGAAGACTATTCCATACTCTGACTACGCGCTGTGTAAAGAAGTGCTTCCTTAAATCCAGTTTGAAATGTTCTCCCGCTAATTTCCACCTATGGCCACGAGTTCGTGTATTTGAACTAATGCTGAAGTAACTATTTGGTTGAACAGCATCCAAACCTGTTAGAATCTTATATACCTGGATCATGTCCCCCCTCAGTCTCCTTTGCTTGAGACTGAATAGATTTAGCTTAAGTAACCGTTCCTCGTCTGACATTCCTCTAAGACCAGGAATCATTTTTGTGGCCCTACGCTGCACCTTTTCTATGGCCACAATGTCCTTTTTAAGATATGGTGATCAAACCTGCACACAATATTCTAGGTGAGGTCTCACCAAGGAATTGTATAATCTTAGCATTACCTCCCTTGACTTATACTCCACACACCTGGAGATATACCCCAACATCCTATTGGCCTTTTTTATTGCTTCCCCACACTGGCGAGAATGGGACATGGAAGCATCAACATACACACCAAGGTCTTTTTCATGATCAGCTACCTTTATTTCAGTGACACCCATGAAATACCTGTACTTTATATTTCTGCTCCCTACATGGAGTACCTTACATTTGTCTACGTTAAATTTCATCTGCCAGGTATCGACCCAGTCACTAATTAAATCAAGATCCCGCTGTAGCTGCTGAGCCGCTAATTCAGTATCACTCAACATTCAGCTACACCACCCACCTTGGTGTCATCTGCAAATTTCACCAGTTTACTGTATATACAGTTGTGCTCAAAAGTTTACATACCCTGGCAGAATTTGTGATGTTTTGGCCATTTTTCAGAGAATATGAATGATAACACAATAACCTCTCTGTCACTCGTGGTTAGTGGTTGGGTGAAGCCATTTATTATCAAACAATTGTGTTTGCCTTTTTTACACCATAATGACAACAGATTCGTTAAACAGGATCTACCTCTCCTAAATCCATGCTGGCTATCCTGCAAAATGTTATTGGAGTCCAGGTAATCTACCATTTTCTCTTTGATTATAGCCTCCATAACTTTACCAGTTATACAAGTTAGACTGATTGGCCTATAGTTTGACAAATTACATCTATTCCCTTGTTTGAAAATGGGCGTTATGTTGGCATGCTTCCAATCAGAAGGTACCACACCTTCAGATAAGGATTTTTGAAACAGTAAAGTTAACGGTCGGCAAATAATATCCCTCATCTCTTTTAACACTATAGGTAAGATGCCATCAGGACCCTGTGATTTATTTATTTTGAGCTTAGCTATGCATTGCAAAACATCAGCTTCAGTTATATATATATTAGTTATAGACAATGCTGGATCAGTAATAAGAACTGGTAAGTTACTAATGTCCTCAACAGTGAACATTAGTAACTTACCAGTTCTTATTACTGAACTGGCACTACATTTTCAAAGGGCAGTAAACGTTAACGGGAGGGGAGGCAAAGGTGTCCCTGGTAAAATTCATAAACAGGGAGTCTGTTATTTTTGCAGATTAACTGACCTCCCTGAAACTCCTAGCATTCTGCGGCCCAATGAAAAAGTCTGCGGACCAGGGAGCAAGAAAACCATGTCTAGAAAGTAGCATTTGCATGGTTTCTAAGCTAAGCTTATCTACATTAGTTACCTGGAATAATGATCAGCTAGTCATAATTTTCCTCATCAGTGATTCAGATTGTCCTTCACAAAGTGTCCTGATCATTTCATGTGGTCCTTGGCCTTCCCCGGTTTGTCCAGCAGCCCACGGCCCTACTCCATCATGGGCCTACTCTACACCATAGGGGCCGTGAAAAGTGCAGACGCCAGAGTGCCCAGGTAATCGGTGGGGTGGTAGTGGGGCATCCGTCCGCACTCCACACTGACAGACACCAGAGCGCCGTCTTGGTCAGCCCAGGGGAACCTTAGACCCAAGCACATGACCCTCATGGCTGCCCCTGGGGATGAAGGGGATCCTCCAGCCATCCTTGAGCTCCAGCCTCAGTATATCTACTGCAGACATCACCTTATGAGGCCCCCAACCAGCTCTAGAGCAGGGCCTTGGCCGTCTAGGTGTATGACAGTGTCGATGGTCACGCAGAATGTGCCCACTTCCACCTTTTCCAGGCCATCCCTCCCAGCCACAGTTGCATGAATCTCCTCCCCTGAACTCCCTATCACCATGGTTGTGTCCCAGGCTATCGTCGACCACACTGACCACCACGCTGGCCACTCAAGCATAGTTTCTGCCATGTCATGGAGCGTGACCTGCGGGTATGAGGAATCAGTGATGGATGATGGGTAATCAGTGAAGCTGGCTGTGTTGGGTGTGAGGAACAGTTTGGCAGGCAGCCTTCACTTTTTCAAGGTGTCAGTTTTTATATATTTAGACGCTTCATACTGGTAATCCCAATAAATAAAACATTCAAAATCTTAAATTAATATTTACAGATGTACCAATAAGTCCGATGTACCTAGAGGAAAAGCAGTGGGTGCAACTAGCCCTTAGAGAGCAGTTGAGCAGAATGTACAAAGTTTAGACCTTCACTGAAATATCCATAATTCCCCAAGTATTCTACTAGGCGAATGTCTCTGGGATATCTCTTTCCACCTGCCTTACTCTCCAACAATCTTTCAAATTATACATTTATAATCTAGTAATCCTGTTTTTTTGTGTTCGTTTTAGCAACAACCCATTGTTTTGGCAAAATGGGTCAGCATTAGCAGCAAGTTGGCTGCATTTGGTACTAAGAATGGATGTTGTCTTCCTCACATCGATACATCAATATACCTAAGGTGAGATGTGTGGTCTACTTATGTATTATGTTTTCAAATTCATTCTTTAATCCTTATATGCCAACCCGATTATACCACACATTTCGTTATTTGTCAATTAATTCAAATTCTATAAAAAAACCTATTAAAAACCGATTAAAACATACGCAAATACGCTATTCATGCACAGAAACTGAGTGGTCTCACCAGCAGGTAATACCAATCCGTCGTCACTGCTGAAGATTTTAGTCTCATTTTCTCATTGCCTTCATTATAATCATACATCTTGAATCTGCCTCAGTGCTCACTGGATGGTGATACGCAATTTCTTCATGTGGGGTGTCCTTCCAATCGAAGCGTAATCCATGCAGGGCACCTTCCTGTCAAATTATGCAGGAAAACTCAAAGACACCTTCCACTGTACTATTTTTATGTTGGGAAGTGGTGTAGGAACCAGGGGGGGAGTGTACCCCCCAATATTTAATTTGGCTTCATTCATTCATACCCACCTAATAAATAGATCTTTTCATTTCATTTATTACACTGAGGCCCCCTCTGTATTACGTATTTGCATGCAGCAGTTGCGTTTTGCATCGCCTTGCATGCATCTCAGTATGTAAAGAATGCGTCTTTTTATCCTTTGTAGCATTGGTGGAGAAAGCGCACTGAGTTTCGTTGTACATGCACCATGACATCAAAGACGTTCTGTTCTACTGCAAACATTCCAACTTACGCATACTGATTTTAGGGCGTCAGATGAGGGAGGACACCACACCCACGAAATGAGCAACAAAGTTAACATGTCAAAAGAGGCTGGGGTGGTGGGTGGTGGTGGAAGTGAAATTATCATCAGTTTTCTTGGTAGGCGGGTCCCCCAATCAAAGCTATTCCTCGGGCCCCTGGAAAGATAGATTTGGCCCTGTCCAGTGCACACAGCTGTGGGCATCAGGGAGCTTCTGTCAGTTTATGGGAGATTCTTGGAACTTGCAGGACAGGTGGGTGTCTGCTGTTCTATTCTAATATAGTGGGTTTTTATTTGCTATAATACTATACTATAATAGTAATTACTCATTTGTCTGTAAATGTATCCTACCGACAAACAAATATCTCATCGTGGTCACTGATCTTTATCTCTCCATTTCACAGCTGTTTTCTCCGGTCAGGGTTATTAATATTTAATGTTTATTCTTAATAAGAGCATACAAATATTTTTATGCTCTCCCTCACATGTACGTGTTTACGATGACTGCTGTCTTTCTCAGAAGGAACCAAGATCCAAAGCCAGGTGTTGAAAATCCCAAAGTCACTATCATAGTCGCTTTGGATCTTGGTTCCTTCTGAGTGACTATGCCCGTATCCTCCAGGACAGGGCACTGGCCACCAACCCCACCTGGATATAAATAAGACAAAAACTACACGTATCTACGCGCATAGATTATGTTCGTAATGGACCCCTTCAACACAGCCTATTAGCATATTAGTGTGTGTACCATCACTCTTATGATTATTGTTATTAATAGGTGAAGTGCTTCTTACTTGTGCCGTGGCAGCGACAGCAGGCTACAGGGTGATCTATCAGCCTTCAGGTTCTCTACCAAACCTTGATGGGTGATCTTGCTGAGTTCTATACCCAAGTTAAGGACAGACACCCACTTCTCGCTGAGCAGGGATTTACTGCGATGAAGGAAGATCAGAGCTGCTCTGCCCGCTGGTGCTACGAGGACCATCCAGCATGTCTCCCATTTACAGGCTCAACTGAAAATGAAGGAAATGTGCCTCTTGTTGAGACAATTTCTTTACATCCTTTATCTCCCAGAAGAGATGTTTACTTATGAAATGTGTCTGGTGGCCTGTCTCTGAAGGATCCCGCTCATTATACTTTCCCCATGCATATATGTCCCACACAGGCCTGCTGCATAGCAGGGAGACCTGTCATTTCTGCCATGATTCATTGGCTCACACATGTCAAGCTGTAATGACTCTTTCCTGAAGAAGCAATAAGCTCAATATCATGATACCTCGTTATCAAATGTAACTCTGAATTACCCAAATGAGCATGATGGTTTAGGGGCTTCCTATCTTTCATCATGCTTATTACTCTCAAGAATGTAATCTGCATTCTCAGATCAACACTCACATGACAACAACAGGGTCCAGAAAATAGCACAAAAAGCAAATATATCAAATGGCAGGACTGATATGAATGATATGAATAAATGTAATGTGAATGAAAGCTGGGTGAATCCCAGGCCCAAGAAGTGCTGACCTCTGCAGTGAAGACCTGGAGGAAAGTCCCAGTAGGGGTCCAGGAAGCTCTTTTCTCTCTTAACATGCTCCCCCGTTTCCAAGACAACCACCCCAATGATCCAGCCTCTCACCTGTGGAGCTCTAAAACAAACAAAAGGGACATACTACAGGCCCAGAAAGCGACAGATATTCACCACGCACATCTGAAGATGTGTCTTGTGCTCGGCTGGAAGTGAATGTTCATTGTTCCTTGAATTCCTTCCAGGGATGAGCCAAATGGGGAACCACATTGCCCCAAACGACTGTCTCGATGTTTAATGGGTGACAGGCAGTGTGCTACCCAAATAGGCATCTCTACAGCCCCCGCAGCGCCCTTCTAGTGTCTCTGAGGTTGCGGCATCACTTTGGGGAAAGCTGGGACATCAAGAGCCTATGTACAGATACACATTGAACTGAATCTGGCCTCTTTAAAGAATCTGCATTTTTTTTCACCTGGTTTGGTGGCTTATCAAATATTGCTTCCCATCTGAGCCAGAGCATATGACCTCAGAGCACCCTTTATCGACACACCCATCATAGCCAAAAGCAGTCATGGCACGGGACTGCTGTGTGTGCTCTACTCTAACACTGCTCTGTGGAGGAACAGCACATTCCAGAGGATGAGCCAGCAAAAAAATAGTGTTGGACTCAGGATATGACGCAGAGTAGAGCATGAATGACCAGCAGGCTGGCAGGGATCCAGAGTGAGGGATGTGAAGGGGAATGGCTTTGAGTTTATAGCACAGTTTATAATCATGCCTGTAAACCAAGAAGAATACACTTTCTGGAGGTCAGCCCAGAAGACAGATCATCGGTGCTGTGAACAAAAGGGCAAATCCTAAAATAATAATTACTGATAATTGTTTATAATTACCATGCTCCGTCAACTGCAGTCTGGTTTAATCAGATGGGACCAACATGGTTACTATTATCCTATAGTAACTAATAGGGTAGTAGATTAAACCTGTCACAGTGTTTCAAAGCTGTTTAAAAAGGAGACCAGATAGCAGCATTTTATGTCAGTTAAATATTGCTGTCAGCAGCTGAAGCCATTCAGATCAATACCTTCAGAAAATGGCGCTGTTGTGTCAGCAGGGCACTTCAGCGCCGGTCATATCAATAATATTAATAATAACCTCAATGCCTGTTGGTTTTAAATGAATTTTTCATGTCTGTTACTTGCCAGTAATTAGCCAGCAAATGTGTTTTGTGTTTTACGTGTAACGCTGTCTGAGGTGAAGAATTCGCCTCATCGTTCCTTTGCACTTCTAAAGCTGAGCTGACAATTAAAATGTTCTCATTCCAGTGAGACAATAAGTAAATCATAATCTCGATCCACCAATAACAGTCAGTGAAAGATGTACTCATTGCATTGTTTTTGACCTGTTACATAAAGCATCCTGTGATAGAGCATGATTCAACTGTGATTCAAATGCCATATTCTTGCCATCTGTTATTCTTATACCCAGTTGCCAGGCAAGTACCCTATTTACCTTTAATAGTGTGGCAACAAAATGATATCCACTTATGCTATTGAAACATATCTCATGTCAATGACTGATACACTGAATCTTGTCACGCATATTGGTGATTTTCACAGGCTTTTGGGTTTCAATTGCAGCTATGATCTGTGTGTGTTTGTGTGTGTGACCCAGTCCCACAGATTAAATTCACTACAAACTTACTTGAATAGGCAACTGATATGTGCTGGTTGGATGGATGGATGGATGGATGGATGGATGGATGGATGGATGCCCGGACATAGATTCTCGTGTACCCCCATTCACCCTTAATACACCGGAGGGGAGGTGACTCACCGACGTGGCTCAGAAAGCCTCACTCCTGAAGCCCTGAGTCATAATACCGCCATCATCATACCACGATGATGCCTCTATGCCGAAATCCAGGGAAAGGTTTTGACTGGACCCACCCAAGTTGCCCATTCCAGTTATTGTGATTAATTTGTTTAGTTGAACAGAAGATACCATTTTTAAAAATCCATACACCTGATCTATAATGATTCATTTATCCAGCTATTATTTTAATGGAAAAGTGGTAAAAGATCCAGTTATTGGTAACAATGTACAGTGTAACAGTGTATCAATTATTTATCAAAGGTTGAGTATATTATAATGTTAAAGGAAAAAACAACTGAATGTAGATCATGAGGAAGAAAATAAACTCCTGAACTTTGTGTTATGTAAGTTGAGTTTGAATGTACTGGCTGGTGGCAGCGTTGGATGTGAAACACCCACACATTCTGGGCAAGCCATTGCAAATCTGGAAAGGGGCGTAGGCTGCTGATGCAAACCATCAGCACGGGCAAATCCAACTAGTCTGGCAACAGCGTGCCTGCAGGTAAAATGACCGGGGGATCTTTACCATGCTGAACTACCTGGCAGAGGATAAAAGAAGAAGGTCTATAGGCTGCCACAGAGCTGTTTATTATGAAAGCTCTGTAATGCAAAATTAAATGATCTGCTTATGACTGTATTGATTTTTTAACGAAATTGTTCTGTTCTCATTGAGGAACAGTTCCAGGCAGTGACCCTTTTAGTGCCATTTTGGGACCTGCAAGGACACAAATGGGAAAATTATATAAACTTTCCAGGCCTTAAGACTCGATGGGTGTTGGGAATGGAGTGTGATGCGGCTGAGGTGTATGGCCGTTGCCTTAGTGAACTAATTTTATGAATAAGCGTGAAGCACTGATTTGGGATGGGGGCTTTACTAAGAGGATGCTGTTGTCGTCCCCCCCCCCCCCCCCCATCCTCTCTATAGGGTCCCAGACGTGATTCCCTTTAACTTTCACTTTAATGCAACTAATGATCAGAGTACAGTTAATAATGGTACAGTGCGAGTACATTGCGAAGGTCAATAAAGAACGTGTGATGTATCTGCTCATGGGAAAATTGGCCCAGGGTCCACCTTCCAGCAGCCAACATCTGTATGGGAATGTTTACCCCCAGCAAGCCAAATGATATGTTGCCTCCACAAAGGCTGTGAAAACCTGCAGAGGCACGAGGTTGGACAGGCCCGTCGCTACGACTCCAATGCACGACTCATCCCAATGAATAGCAGCCTGAAGCCTCCAGTGACTGGCTGGTATCCAGAACTTTCCTGTAATTGTTTAAACTCCCTGACTGTACATGCATATGCCAGGAAAGAAAATTACTATGTTACTCTCCTGTAATTTCAGTTCATTTTCATAAGATACCCCCAAAAAATATGACAGGGTTAGATTAGTGTAGGAGTAATATGTATTGTAATAGTAATAGTTACAGCACTTCAAAATAGCTGGAGTCAACTTTAATACATCATACTGTGGTGTGTATAATGCATATTATATGCCCAAGAGAACTTTCTTTCAAAGACTGGCTCTCTGTGATAGTTTTAGTCAAAATATCTATGTTGACCACTCAATGATTTGAGGGGAAGGTAGGTCACCCACAGTGGGACCATCTTGCTGGTCCCCTTCAATGGTCTGGGGCTCCTCTCTGGTGTGTACATGAGTCATGGCTACTGCCTCACACATCCATCGGGGAAGTAGCTAAAGTGGCATTACTTGAGTTGTATCTTTGGTTATGTTTGTATGTTATAGTCACGGGTGGGTTTGTTTATCCTGTGGCGCCACTCAAGAAGTCACTTTGGGGCCCCTGGATAAATAGCTAGTAAGTAGAGTCAGAAGATGGTAGCTAGCTAGCTGATTAGCAGAACATGCTGCGTTGCATCACTCCCCAAGCAAATGCATGGTTTGAGTGGTGGTAAACACCACTGCTGGCTACAATAAACACCAGCCTGAGAGTGGATTAGCACCGGATGCCATTACCATTCAGGCCCCTACGGACACTCTGACTGTGTGGCCCACTTCTTAGGGTGTGGCAGTTGGACCTAAATGATCTGCACTTTTGAGTTAAACAGATGAGGTCAGCCATATAATTGAGCTCAGCTGAAACTGACATCATCCATTAGAGATGTGATTCAGGCAAGCAAAGCGGTTGAGTATTTCATTCTATTCGTGCTGAGACGATAACATGACACGGCTTACTGGTCCTTTGTTCATAGGGATAGGCTTGCTCTGCATCATATTACACTCACAAATTTAGTTTATGATTTATACTTCACTGTTAGGGCAGTAGGGAAAACATTCACATCTGATATTCAAGAATTAAGAAAATATTCATTACACAAAGTTTCCTAGTGATAAATAAAGTAAGCAGTATGTAGACTTGTAGCAGTAGGATCCAGATGACAATGAAGGGCTAAATGTCTTGACAGTGTTACTTGACAGTGTAGTTACGCACCAGGCAGTAAATGCAACATGTAACAAAAGAAAGCTGGCTTCCCTCAGTGCTATGTGACACCTCAACCATAAATACCCAGAATTTTGCAAAGTGGTCATGGCCCTCACACCTGGAGTACTTCCTCTCTACAATATGTATGGGAAACTGAGCCCTCACCTTCATGTCAATTTATTTAGTAGACACTTCTGTCCAAAGCGACACATTTGTGAGAAAGCATAGTCAGACCTGGAGTAATTAGGGGTTTGCTCACTGCAAAGATACTCTGACCCTGTGATTTGAACCAACAACCTTCCAATCACAGACACCTAATCACCCAAACACAGCATCCTAATCCACTGAGCTATGCACCCCCTTCACAAAGCTTTCAATGATTTGTGAAATAAACATACATTATATAATAAATGAAACACACTAAAAGCTAGAGACTTACATGATTTGTGTTTAATTATCCATGTGGTTCTTCCTAAAATAGCTAAAAAGCATCTTTACTTAGACTAGGAAGCCTCATTCTGGTATGCAAGGCAGACTCTGGCGGACACTTTAAAACTCCAGTATCTCAGCTCATAAAAGGTCATGAAATTACTTTGAAGAGTAGATTCTGTATTGGATGTGATTTAAGTGGATGCCCACATCTGTCATTCAGTTTGACTGGGAGTGCGGAGGTGGGGGAGTTTCACTACAATGTTTTGTGCAAAAGATGGATTGTGTTTACCTCTTAGTCATCAGGGGTGACTTTCTGTTACAGGGCACCATAAATCATATTGCGTGTCTTGTATTGATTGTGCTTTGCAAACATTGTGTACAACAGTATATTCAGGATGTCATCAGAAAAAAAATACATTCAGGAAGAAAATCATCAACCCTCCTCATATTCAGGCCAAATAAAGGAAACTTTAGAGACCAAGAGTTTTCACATTAAAAATCTCTTGGGACAAGGCTTTGCCAAGAGGTTTAGAGTAATTCAAAGACCAGAGGGCATGAACAAGCTCTTAACTCGCAGACAGAAAGACAGTATCAATATACTTCTGAGAGCAATGTCCACATCCTCATTTCCCTCTGATTGCAAAGGTCAGTCATAAAGCCTGACATCCATGCAGCTTCACATGCCATCATTTCTGAAAGCTGTGGCAGCAAGATAACAGTTTCCACCAAGAATTAACAGCTAGAAATTGCACTTTACTGGCATAGGAGAGTGGGAAGGCAATTGGTACAAGAAAGCTTTGTTCCACCAATAGCACAATTACAGTCTGGCAAAATGTAGAGACGCTACAATCTCAGATGAAACTAAACTCCCCATTTAGGCCCATAAAAGCCACCGTGTCTGCGCTCTGGATTTACATGTGACAGGTCGCTAGGCCACTTAGACTGATGCAAAAGAGCAGAGGAAAGTATGTTGACAAGGTTCTGGTGCTGTAGCCAATGAGGAAACAGCAATGGGGTCCCAGAGGACACTGTTCTTGTTAATACTTAAGAGATGCTTTTATTCTGAGTGACTAAACCTCACCCCAAGTCACCAGATGCTTTACGTGCACCTTTGCAGTTACACTAATTTCTGTGCCACTGCGGCCTCACATCTCCAGGGCTGTGGGTTTGATAACAGATTTGTTTCCTTCAGGTACATTGCGTTTCCTCACATAGTCCCAGTTGGGTGAATCAGTGTCTCTAAATAGCATGTGGTCAAATGAAATGAATATCACTTTGTCAAATCACTTAACACTTGGCAAGTGAAGGTGAGTGAAAGACATTTGTATAAAGTCGAACAACAACAGCTATGAAATCATGCAAATATTGGAAGTATACAAAAATAGTAAATACACAACATCCATCCATTCATCTTCAATTCCTGCTTCTCCTGTGCAGGTTTGTGGGGGGACCGGAGCACATATTGGAATCAAGCAGGGCGAAGCAGGGAAATAAGTCAGCAGGAGGGACCCAACGTATTGCAGAAATACACAACATATATATTGTTATATATCAGTCATTATAATAATAATAGGGGTGGCATGGTGGTGCAGTGGTTAACACTGTTGCCTCACACCTCTGGGACCCAGGTTCGAGTCTCCGCTTGGGTTACATGTGTGTGGAGTTTGCATGTTATCCCCATATCATCGTAGGGTTTCCTCCGGGTACTCCGGTTTCCCCCCACAGTCCAAAAACATGCTGAGGCTAATTGGACTTGCTAAATTGCCCATAGGTGTGCTTGCGTGTGTGAGTGAATGGTGTGTGACTGTGCCATGTGATGGGCTGGCCCCCCATTTGGGTTGTTCCCTGCCTCGTGCCCATTGCTTCCAGGATAGGCTCCGGACCCCCCGCGACCCAGTAGGATAAAGCAGTTTGGAAAATGGATGGATGGATGGATACAGTAAAATCCAGATATAACAGACGTCAAGGGACCTGGCAGAACAATCTGTTACATCCAAAGTCTGTTATATCGACAGTTGCTGTATGCAACACAACTACAGGACACCATTTACTCATGCCACACCGCAGCACACACTTGTGGTACAGATTATTATACTGTACATGTAGTAATCCAACTTTACCTGACCAGACGCATGAATATTAATAATCCCGACTACGTATTTGCGCTGGATATCACCGGCACGCCATGCGCCTTGTAGCGGAGCCTGCATGTCCGATATAGTTGAACAAAACTACAGCTAAAAGCGGCCCTGGGGACCAAATTGTTTGTCCGTTATAAGCGAAATTCCGTTATATGGGAGTCCGAATTATCCGATGTTTTTTCTGCAAGTTCTTAAAGGCGCACAGCCGGGACCAGCGGACCTCATCCGTTATAGATGATATTCCGTTATAAGCTAGTCCACTATAACGGAACTTTACTGTAATAATAATTATTAGCAGTATCATTATTATTATTATAAAATAGTGCACAAATTAAAAAATAATAAATACAATGAATAATACAGCAATTGCTACTGTTAGATGCAGTGAAAGTTACACTATGAATAATGTGGTTTGGTAATCCAGCTATATAATGAGAATTAATGATATTGATGACGTGGTGTGTGACTTTCAGATTTCTTAGAATGTGGTTATATATACCCTGAACTATGTGTAGTAGAATACCTCAAGAAGAAAATCCTCCAGACTGTTAAGGAACATACTTCGGGCTCCAGTAGCTCCCATAGAAGTTTATGTGATGTTTAGACATGGTGATTGGAGAGGTCACCTTCATCCTTGTGTTATGAAAGCTCTCCTGATTTTTTTTTAGCAGGGTATATGGGAACTACTGCTCCAGTAAAAGGGCTTCATATTGCTTGGTCATTATACGACCATGTGGAGCTGTCATTGGGCTTAAAGATGGATACCGACTGGTATGATGGGGTGAAGGAAGCCTTTGGTTTTCTGCAGAAATAAACCAATCTGAGTGTAGGAGAAAGAGTAAAACAATAAGTCATCAGACCAAAAATAACTCACCAGACCAAATTAATTGATCGGGGTTCCAGGATTTTTGCTCCTTACACCAGTGTCTTTTTATGTCTTCGTGTATAAGCCTTTAATCTAAATGGTTTCAGAGCAGTATCCCACCTTTACATTAATTTCAGGAAGCACTCAATAATTTATTGTGAGACTAGGTCACTGTAGTTTTTATTTAGATCCGTGGTCATTTTGGAGGCAGTGATTTTTTTGTGTTTAAGTAGCTAACCTATTAAGTGTTGTTCTTTCCCTATTAGAATAGAATAGAATAGAATAGAATAGAATAGAAAAGAATAGAATAGAATAAACCTTTATTATCCCAGGAATGAGAGATTTAAGTGTTACAGAGCTCTTATACAAAAGGAATATAGAAGAACAAGAACAGGTAGGTCAGTTGTCTATATACACACACCAAAGTTTTTAAGTACAAATAAAAAATTTTAAATTACAAGAAAAAAATTTACAGATATGTACAAATGTACAGAGATATGTACACAAGTGTGTGTGGGGGGGGTGTGAATGATCCTGGTGAAACATACAGTGTACAAGCAAGCTGCAAATCAGTAACAGCAATGAGAGACAGATGATACGTCAGCTAGACAGGTGATGAGTAAAATTACCACGCTAAACGGAGTTTAGCTACTGGTAAGAATGACCTGCGGTAGCGCTCCTTCCTGTGGGTGTAGAAGTCTACTGCTGAACGAGCTGCTCAGAGCTCATACAGTCTCATACAGGGGGTGGGAGGTGTTGTCCATAATGGATGTCGGCTAAGACAGCATCCTCTCTTCCCCAACCTGCTCGATGGATTTCAGTGGACAGTCCAGGACAGAGCTGGCCCTCTTCACTGGTTTCACAGGCAGACCACAGCATAGAGGATAGCAGACGCAACCAGAGTGTTATAGATGGTCCTTAAAAGGATCCTGTCCACCCCAAAGGATCTTAGCCGCCTTAACAGGTGAAGACAACTTAGACCCTTTTTGTAAACTGCCTCAATATTTGTAGACCAGTCTAGTTTGTTACTGAGGTGAACACCCAGGTATTTGTACTCCTCCACCGTTTCAATGTCCAGACCCTGGATGTTCACCGGTGTAGTAGGGAGACTTCTTGCTGAAGTCACCAGTTCCTTCGTCTTGCTGGCATTGATACGAAGATGCCTCTGTTCACACCAGCTGACAAAGCCATTGATGACCCCCCTGTATTCCAGTTCGTTCCCCTCTGATACCCTACCGACATCCGGTGTCATCTGAAAACTGGAGATGGCAAGTGTCCGTGTTGTAACTGAAGTCCGCAGTGTATAGGGTGAAGAGGAAAGGGGTGAGTACTGTTCCCTGTGGGGCCCCCGTGCAACAGACTACCACCTCAGACACACAGTCCCGGAGCCTCACATACTGGGGTCTCCTGATGAGGTAGTCAGTAATCCACGTGGACAACTGATGGTCCACTCCGCTCCCTCTAACTTCCCCCTCAGCACTGAGGGCTGGATGGTGTTGAAGGCACTGGAGAAGTAAAAAAATATGACTCTCACAGTGCACCTGGCAGTCTCCAGGTGAGAGAAGGCCCGATGCAGCAGATAGATCACAGCATCTTCCACCCCGATGTTCGGCTGGTAGGCAAACTGTAGCGGGTCCGGACTTGCGGGCAAAGGTGGTGAAGTACAATCCTCTCCATGGTCTTCATCAGGTGTGAAGTCAGGGCAACAGGTCTGAAGTGGTTCAGCTCCTTGGGGTATGTCGTCTTTGGGACTGGGGTGTGGGGGGGGCGGGTTCTGAGTCAAACCTGTTAAAGAACTGGTTCAATCTATTAGCCCAATCCTGTTCACCAGACTCTGGACCCCCCCCCCCCCCGCACCCACCCCCTTGCCGTGCTCCATCCAGTGATGGTATTTAGCCCCTCCACACACCTCTGGTGTTATTCTGCTGGTTATTTGCTGTCTCCCCCCCCCTTATCTCTCTCCTTAGCTCCTTCTGTACTCTCAGAGTTTCCTCTCTGTCTCTGGGTCTGAAAGCCCTGCTCCAGTCCTCAGATCTGGAGTCAGCCATGGCTTGTTGTTGGAGTAACACCGTTTCCTGGTCGGTACAGTGTTATCCACGCAGAAGCTGATATAATCTGTTATGCAGGCTGTTACACTGTCAATATCCTCCCCGTGTGGGCTGCATAGCACCTCCCAGTCTGTAGTTTGGAAGCAATCTTTCAGTGCCATACTCGCCTCTTCAAACCATTCTCTTACATACCTTGTAGTGGGGGGGTCATATTGTTAGTAAGCTTCTCTTTGTCAGTGACTAGCATATGCCATTGTGATTTTTGAGGAATTCCCCTTAACACAATAAATTATTTTTAAATGTTTTGTCACTTATACCCCGGCAATTTGGGCACTCAATATTGCGCCTAGTCCCCAAGAAGCCCAATAGTTGGTTCACGGTTCAGGAGCAGCAACATTTTAACTGTTGTTTCAAGGTAAAAGACTATTATCTGTAAAACGAATGGTCTCTTCGTGAAATAAAATGTGAGTGGTAAAAAATAGCGATCATAAATTCGGGATTGTGTAAACGAAAATCTGCGAACTTCTTCCCGTTTATTAAACAAAGACCGTAAATCGAAAGAGTTTCCCACACCCCCTATGACGTACAACAATGGTGTCGACGCAAAAAGACACCGGGAAGAATATCGCAACTACTGCTACATGGGGGGAGGCTGTGTTAAATGTTTATAGATTTTAGGAATATACTGCAAAAAACAGAATAAACAATGTATATAATGAATGTAATACAATAAAAACATTTTGTTTAGAACATTCCTTAAAATAGTCTTATTTATATCTGATATTATTTTTGTTTATGATTACTCACACCCTGCAAAAGTGTGATGGTCCACATTTTATCAGCCTGGCGCCGCCGCACTTGGTTACATTTTATTCTCTGGTTTTTTTTTTGGTTGGGGGGTTTGAGGTTTTGAGTCGCTTCACGATCAGTCTCACTTCTCCAACTGTTTTTGATCAGCATTCATTTCGGTAAGTTTACTGTTTTTGTAAAAAATAAAACAAACAAACATATTTTTGTCTTATTTTTTACTCTTGTGTGATATCTTTTTATCTGTCTTTTGATGTCCGTAATACATTTTCCTTATCCGATCCAGCGCTGCACCCTTGGCTTGAATAGTCTTTTCCCTAATATCCAAGCTTAAAATGTGCGTGAGTCGGGTCGGAACATGAGATGCATCTTTTTATGTGTATATTTAGGGCGATCTCGGCGACACTGGTTCTTCGAGCCCTTCCCCGTCGGGCCCGTTGTCACCGATCTGAGGTTCCGGGTTGGTTTCGTCGGTCATGTTCAGCATGGCCGATCAGTCAGTTTTTTTCTTGGCGTTTTAGTTTCGTTTGATAAATGCTGATTAGTGTGAAGAAATCACGAGTGTCTAAATATGAACTTTCTGTGCGTGGGCAGCGGGCGCGTTAATCTTAACGTATCGAGAAAACCTGTTGAAGTCGTCGCTCGGTGAACTCTTTAGGGGGGTTGGGGTGTAATGTGATTTCGTCATGTCTGTGCGTATCTGTAGGCCTATATATGTATTAAAAAGGCAGTCATCTTCCCCAAAGACCGTTGCAACAATGTGTCGGAAACAATGTTGAGTCTACGTACGACGCTGCGTGAATGGCCGTGGTACTTTTCGCGACTAGGACATGACATGGTTTTTCACAATTTGTCGGTAATGTTAAAGCCATGTTAAAACTAATTCTTAAAACGATGGTGTATTGTTGAAAACGAACACATTTTGCAGGCAGTCACGTCTTGTGTGTTGGGTTGGTAAAATGGAATGGCCCAGTTTTGGGGGATGCTGGGAAATGTAGTCCTCGCGCTGTCTTTGCTCGTGGTGCTCCGTTTTGAAACTCCTTTGAATCCCCCTTTTTTACGAATATTCCGATTGGTTCGTAAAACTGATGCCGTGAGATTGTCGTAGAGATGTCACGTGGTGACTTTCAGTGTATTTTCTGGTCAGCGCCAAATCGGTCACTTGCGTTTACTTTGTTCTTATGGATCTTTAAACGCATAAAAGCATTTCACCGCACTTAGGCCTATGTTCATTGTAACGAAACTTGTTTGATTCTGATTCACAGGGTGTCTTTTATGAATAATCAAAAGCAGCAAAAGCCAACGCTAACAGGCCAGCGTTTTAAAACTAGGAAAAGAGGTACGTAGAAATCTGCTCAATGCTCCTTCTGGGTAAGGGTAATTCTTGTGACCATATTGATGTATTCTGCTTTACTTCAACAGATGAAAAGGAGAGATTTGATCCTACTCAGTTTCAAGAAAGTATTGTTCAAGGTCTGAATCAAACTGGAACTGACTTAGAAGCAGTTGCAAAGTTCCTTGATGCCTCTGGCGCCAAGCTTGACTACCGTCGCTATGCAGAGACGCTTTTTGACATCCTGGTGGCTGGTGGAATGCTGGGTAATTATACCAGGCTGCGTGTGGTAGTATGATGCTAGTAGTTATGTGGCTTTTAAAATGTGGTCTTGATTGTGTGTTTGTCTACTTTCAGCCCCGGGTGGTACTCTGTCCGATGACGTGACTCGTACAGAGTTCTGTCTCTTTACAGCACAAGAAGACCTGGAGACAATGCAAGCGTACGCTCAGGTTAGCTCGTTGGGGGGCTGGGGGCCAGGTGGTTCTACTTCACCTTATTTCCAAGCAGCAGTGGCTTTCACACACTTGTTTCAGCCACACAACCCTCCACTGTTGTAGGTGGTTTGTCAAATATGGCTTATTGATGCCCGGTACTTGTGTTATGGTGCCATAATATCACTTCTGTTTATCTGGTAGGTTTTTAACAAACTAATCAGGCGTTATAAGTACCTGGAGAAGGGTTTTGAAGAGGAGATCAAGAAGGTGAGTAACCACAGTGCCTGGGTCTTTGGTGTCACTAGGAATCTTTTTATTGAAAAAGGATTTCTTTACTTTTGACTGGCCAACATAGCATCTTTGGATGACACGTTTTTTTTTGCCTGTGGAAATTCCGACGTGGGCGGTTGCTTTGTGACTGAAGGGCTTTCTCCCCTCCTGCCCTGTAGCTGCTGCTCTTCTTGAAAGGTTTTACTGAATCTGAGCGTAACAAACTGGCCATGCTGACTGGCATCCTTCTGGCCAATGGGAACATATCGGCGTCCATCCTGAGCAGCCTGTTCAACGAGAACCTTGTCAAAGAGGGTAACTGTTCCTGTTCCCACATCCAGCTTTCCTTTCTCTGTGGAAAGTCCCTTTACAATGACTGAGGATGTCATGGTATGAAATGAGCTTTTGTGAGCCTGGCAGGGTGGTCAGTGACTGCCTTGTTGAACCAGACCATTTGGTTCACTAATTCTAATTTGGTCTGGCAGTGACTGTGGTCAGAGAGGAAAACCTTCAGACTACCTCTTCTCCCTTAGCTTGATTGGTGCGGGTTGTGTGTGCACCTTCTACAGGTGTTTCTGCAGCTTTTGCTGTGAAGCTGTTCAAGTCGTGGATAAATGAGAAGGATATCAACTCCGTCGCAGTCAGTCTCCGCAAGGTCGGCATGGACAACAGGCTGATGGTGAGTGGAGTTTCTCTCCTGGACCCTCGCCCTTTAGAGCTTAGGGGATGTGTGTCTGGGTGAAGTTTAACACATGGTTTTCCTTGTGTTTTTCGTAGGAGCTTTTCCCTGCCAATAAACGGAGCTGTGAGCACTTCTCAAAGTATTTCACTGATGCTGGGCTAAAGGAACTGTCAGACTTTGCCCGGAACCAGCAATCCATTGGGGCCCGGAAGGAGCTGCAGAAGGAGCTGCAGGAGCAGATGTCACGTGGCGATTCCTTCAAAGACGTAAGTGGGATCTTTGCTGGCCTCCTTTGCATGCTATAGTACCTTTTTCTTTGTTAATGTGGTTCTATGTTGATCAGCAAGCCAGGACATAAGTCTGAGGGCTCAGGGTTTGTCTTTGATTGCTGTTGGCCATGTGTGGAATTGTCTGGCTGGAACACTGGCTGTGATTGTCTGGCTGGATTGCTGTGGCCTTAGTTTGTCCCTCTGCCACCCTGTAGATCATCACCTATGTCAAAGAGGAGATGAAGAAGTCCAACATCTCCGAGCAGACAATGATTGGCATCATGTGGACCAGTGTGATGAGCTCAGTAGAGTGGAACAAGAAGGAAGAGCTGGTCACAGAACAAGCCATCAAACACTTGAAGGTATGCCACCGGGCAGTGTTAAGCAGAAGTGCACTGGTGCAGAACACTCCCATGTCACCCGCCCTGCCCATGTACTTTAATTTGATGGTATTTCTCAAATTAATGAGCTCTTGTAAATCCAAGTGGGATTTCCACCAGTACTGCCAGCTAGATTCTTAAAGAAGCTTGTCTATGAACGGCACACTAAGTGTGCCGCTCAATGACAGGTGGAAAGGTGGAATGTTTAGATCCAGAAAGTACAAATCCACACCATGACTTTTTCTCAGCCAGCCAGCTGAGTACTGTGACTGGGACTCACTAAACTCAATTGGTTAGTTGAAACACAACATTTCAGGATCTGAACTCCATCTGTCATTGAGCGTCACACACACAACTTTCCATCTGACTTTGCTGCCTCCAGCTTGATTTGGCTCTCATTTACTCCTGGTGTTTTCTGTCCTCAGCAATACAGCCCCCTCCTGAAGGCCTTCACCTCCCAGGGCCTGTCAGAGCTCACGCTGCTGTTGAAGATCCAGGAGTACTGCTATGACAATATCCACTTCATGAAGGCCTTCCAGAAGATCGTGGTGCTGCTCTACAAAGGTACGTTGCAGCTTCTCCTCTAGCCCCTGGTCCTGCAGGTAGTCAAAGTTTCTGACCTGTCTGGTTCACGTTCCTGCATCTGCAGCGGACGTCTTGAGCGAGGAGGCGATCTTGAAGTGGTACACGGACGCCCACGTTCCGAAGGGAAAGAGCATTTTCTTGGAACAGATGAAGAAATTCGTGGAGTGGCTGAGAAATGCGGAGGAAGGTAATATCCAGTGTTTGTGTACTCACACGGTTGCTTTGTGCTGGCGCTTATCAGAATTTAGTTGTCATTCATCTAAAATCTGTAAACTAGAGCTGATGTGAAACTCACCAGCCTGGCCAACTTTGGAGTTAGCCGTACATGTTAATTCAACACTGTCTGGATGTGTAACCTACAAAAGGCCTACTTTTTTATTGAAACTACAGCTGATAACTACTTGGAGTATGAATGTTTTTCCCCTTTGGGGTGTTTTTGTCTCTTGCTAGTCCATTGAGGTTGTTTTTTGATGGTTTGAGTTGTGCGCCAATTTGAAGATGTTCTTAATGTGCTTTATAAATATAATTTACTTTCTACTTTTACAAAGCATATTTAGCTGTACTTCTGATGCTTGATTTGCTGAAGTGCTGTTTTGCCTGGAACTAGTTTAAACCCTGAGCTTGCGTAGCTATCTGATTTAAGCGGGAGGTTTCGTGTCCGCAGTGCTTTCAGATGCACCTCTTCTTTGCAGAGTCGGAGTCTGATGAAGAGGAGGCCGACTGAGCTGGAGTCCCGAGCTTCTTTTAAACGGTAGCAGCAGGAGCAGTAGTTACAGGAGTGCTTGTCTTTAGTCCTTTTTTTTCCCCCTCTTCTACCTCCTGTGTTATCCGCTGTAATGTTTAGGTGTGATTTAAGGGCTTTAACCACCACTTTTATTTTATCTCCCTTTTTTGTATCTAATAAAAGTTTACACTTCACGGAGTGCATATTTGCCAGTTCTGTTTGTTAGTGTCTGGGGTAGTCCAGTTCAAGTGGTATCACCTATTTTATAGTCAGAGTTGTGCGTGTCATGTCTTTGAACAAATGATTTTATTTGTTCCCCCCCAAGGGGATTTTGCATTGCATGAACCAGCTGTACAGCAGAGTAAACCCTGCTTGAATGCGCACATGCTGAATTGCAAAGAACACCTACAGCAGTATTACACTAGGGGCAGCTTGCAAGGACCAAACACTATCCCAGATGACTGAGTGTTCTGCTTTTCAGCAAGTTAGTCATCTTATAACTAACACTGAATGTCAGTACAGTAGTTTTTTTTTTTTTTTTTTTTTGCGCTTGTCGTACTGCTGTATTTCCACCAGAGGGCTCTAAAGCAGCACAGGAATGAAACCTGGAATTCAATTGAGATGTCAAATTGAATCAGAGGTATTTGAGCCATCAACTTATCCCACACATACAAATAGTCCAGTCCAACTACTCAAACACGTTTAATGTGCAGGAAAGATAGTGGTTGACTGCAGTAATTCGTCATACAAAAATACATCTCTGTGCAAAGGACAATATTTGGACATATGTTGAGTAATTCAAGTACATTGGCACAGTTAAATGCTTTTAGAGGTAGGCCCACAAATACATTTTTTTTTAAACACACAAGTAATGGTGGTTGCATCCATCCCCCAAGCGCTTTTGCTGGAACACCCTGGACTGGATGCTCATCAGTCTAGGGCTGCATATAATTAAGCTGCAGGAGGACACCAGTGCAAACACCACCCAAAGAGCAGGGGCGTGATTGAGACCACCCACCCCACAATCATGGAAGTGTGAGGCTATTATACCCACTATTATAACCTCAACTTCATAATGCTTATATAAAACTCTCACTGGGATGATTTTGTACACACACAATTGACCAAAATGCACATTTTCTTAACATGCCACCAATGCAACGATCCTCTTTCCTGTCCGGTTACTTCACAAATGTGGGTAGCGTGTGGCTCAGCGGGGTCGGGTGCTGCGCCTGAGCCTAGAAGATCACCAGTTCCATTCCCAGGGCTGGCAGAGTAATTTCATCACTGGGCCCCTGAGCGTGGCCCTTAACCTGCAGTTGCTCCAGGGACTGGCCGACCCTGCTTTGTCAAATGTACGTCACTTTAGATAAAAGCATCTACTAAATAAATACAAAAGTAAAAATGCTATGGATCACAATGGCTTTTGGATAGCAGCAATGTTCGTAAAAGTGCTTTTCAAACAAAAATCACATTTCACACAGGAACAATCATGTGTGGTTCAAACATGTGCAGGTAAACATTTTCCCCTGTCTGTATGTCACGCTAACTTTCTACATAATAAAAAAGAGGCAAGAGCGCCTCCTGCTGTTAAGAGTGCTTAACTCCTGCCTCCCTCCCCTGTAAAATAATTCAGCACCCATTTTACACCCCCAACAATTACCATCACTAGTTTAAAATTACATTGAAATTCAGACAGGCTGCACATTAAATACCTGTAAGTGCCAGTTGTCCCCCCCCCCCCCCCCCCACGGCATATGAAAAGAGTGACTTAGCATGACAGCCACTATTGGCAGGTTACATGTGATTGGACAGCGAGGACAGGCTGTCTAGCGTTTCTAATCCCCAAATAGCAACTTCACACACGCTCTCGCGTTACATTTCACCAAAACAAAGCAGACAAATCTGTAAACTCAAAGTGCAATTCAGTGGGTTTCCATTCCCCCTTTACAAAAATATACTCTTTACATGTAAACATAAGTGTATGTATCATCCAGATCTCCATATCTGTGTCAGACTGCGCCGTGAGTTTCCCCGTCTCGTACCTGCAAAGGCAAACAGCTCACTCACTCCTTTGTTAAGCTGATATACTTGTTTTATCTTAAACATAGATCTTGTCATTTTGCTAACGCAAAATCGCACCGTCACAGTATGATTACGGGCCCTTGATTAATATATATGTAGATTAATTTATCCTTTATACAGGTCAGCTATTCTGTGTTCGTTTACATACTAATCACCGTTAAATCGACCCTGAAAGAGCTTCAGGCCCTAAGCACTGCACAACACATGTTGTCAAGAGTAATTATTCAATTACACTCAGCTGTTTAGAAAAGCAATTAAAATCAAGTATTTTTTTATTATTATTTCTGTATTATAAATGCATTAAAATCCTGGCATAATACTCTCTGCTCCTCGAGGACAAATAAAGTAAACTAGCAAGGTTACAGTTTTTTTTTTTTACTTTCCACATCATCCACCTGGGCTCCTGAAAACAGATTTTTTTTTTTTTTTTAATGAAATGCCTCTATGGTTTATCCTCCAGCCAGAAGGCAGATGGCAGAGGAATCAATACATACCTGCAGGCTGTCAGCAAACACACCCAGGAAGCATAGGTTATGGACTTACCATTTTCCTCTGGTTGCTCAAGCAGAAGGTACAGATGGGCCTGAGGGCAGGCCCGGCATTGGTGGCGCCGCCCTGGAGGACAGTGGGGTATTTGAGACAGGGTTGCCCATCCAGGCAGTCATCACCCAGCAGCAGCACGTTGGCCAGGTGGGAGATGTAGCTGGAAGCCAGGCGGAGGGTCTCGATCTTGGAGAGCTTGCGGTCGGCTGGCTCGGTGGGGATGAGTGTGCGCAGGGCACTGAACGCTGTGTTGACACTGTGCGTGCGGTCCCGTTCTCGTGCATTGGCAGCCTGCCGCTGCCGGCTGACTCCTGCGGGGCCTCGCAGGGCCCTGCTCCCACGCTGCTCGCCTTTCCCTCCCCCGCTGGGAGGGCTGCGGCCTCCGGCTGAGCGGCCTGAGCTCTCGCTGCCACTGTCCAGCTCGTCCGGGTCGGAGGGGGGGCCGCCCTGCTCGCTTCCTGCGGACTTCATGGCGGGCCTGACGTCGAGTGCCGACTGAGTGAGCCCCCCTCGGGCTGTCACACTCCCTGGAGCGAAAATAGCACCTGGGGCCAGCTGCCACCGATCCGGTGACGGTGGGCTCGGCGCCGTTCCCCCCCGGCAGGCCAACATGCCATTTCTTGAATGACCGATCCTTTCTGGGCTGTCCACCATGTGCTTCTGGAAAAGAGGGGACAGGTGGAGCCCCAGGGAGGGGGCGGGGGAGACTGGCACCTGTTGTGATTTTTGTGGATGAGGGGTTTATATATATCCACTCCCCACCCATTAATATTACAGGGCAAAGCTGGGGTAAGTTCATCAGGCACCCTAGTGGCCACTTCAGGGAGTGTGGGTATTTATGCTTAATTCAGTGTGGATGACATTCCGTCATGCAACACAGGTGCTGGATAGTCAAAGAAACCTTAATCCTGCCTTAAAAAGCTGCGCAGGCAGAGGGACAGTAGAAACTAGATGAGTTGTTAATGGAAAATAAAACAAATATGTGAAGGTTCCCAGTAAATCGTCAGAGAATTATAATATAATTGTAGATTACATTATATAATAAAGTAGACTGGTGCATTCTGGGAAAACGGTAGGTAGGATCTATTCATTCTACAATAGTATTTATCCATTGCAGGGTCACAGTGAGCCTGCTGATGCACAGACGAGTGCACAAACATAGGCACGTACATATAGACGCATGCAGGGATTCACATAAACACACGACATGCATGAGCAAGCACACATACTCAAACATACATACATGCGTACAGACACACGTGCACATACGTAAAAACCTGAGTGGATTAAAAAATGTAAATGTGCACAAACATGCATACACATGGGCAGGTGTCCATTCACACATATGCACAAAGGCACATAGGCACATGCTAACACACACTTGAGAGGCACTAAATAAAGGTGTAAAAGGAAAAGGAATATCACACACAAGGAAATAAAGTCACAGAAGGACAGCAGAAGATCAGCATGTGTGCTAATTGTGGGAGGGGTTTAGTATTCATTAGGAGTTCCATTCCCTCTGATAATAAATCCCACACAGCAGCCAGTCCCAGCGGCCAAAGACTGATGCTCCATCATGCTGAATTCAGGAGGCAAATATGAAGCCTGTTTCAGCTGGAGGAGAGTCTGTATGTGGATGTTTTGGGCTTTGATCTTGATTTGATTTGGTACAAGTTTTCTGCACGACTTATTTGCTTATCGCTTGTCTTCTCTCATTAACCCTTGAGTGGTTAACCCCGGTTTATATTAGAGTCCAGTGGTTTCACCCACACATTTCTAATCTTCAGCAACCACATAAATTACTTTACTTTTACTGCAGAAAATGATCTGCTACAAAGTAGCGTATTCAGGAGTCACAGAAATACACTGCTAAGTCACGTCCTGACCCACCGCAAAGTGGAGTCTACGGGAGTCACAGAAATGCACTGGCTGAGTCACATCCCGACCCTCAGCAAAGTGGCATACCTAAGAGTCAGAGAAATGAACTACTGAGTCATGTCCTGACCCACCGCAAAGTGACACATGCAGGAATCACTGGAATATACTGCTGAACCACAAAGTTGTGCATGCAGGAGTGACAGAAATACAGTGTTTGAGTCACAGCCTGGTCCATTATAAAGTGGCATATTCAGGAGTCACAGAAATTTACTGCCAAGTCACATTATTATCTGGCGGAGTAGCATACGCAGCAGCCACAGCAATGCACTGGTCAAGTTACATCCTTGCCCATCGCAAAATGATGTATGTAGGAGTCACGGTCTTACCTGCTGCAAAGTGGCATGTGCAGGAATTACACAAATGTACTGAGCATTGGGGAGGGTTGAGAACTTCACCCTCATTGGTGATTATTTGGGGGGGGGGGTTTACAACCCCCCTTATCCCCCCATAATTTACACCCATAATCTGACCCATCGCAAAGTGGCATATTCAGGAATCATGGAATTTTAAGCATATTGCGTCCTTATCTGTAAGCAGTAATCATTATCAATGTAACTTTGTTATACGATGCAGAACTCAGAAATACATTGGTTTAAAATACAATATATAACCTCAGATCTACAATTAGGTCACTAAGGGCATTTTCACACAGCTATACTTTTCTGTTTCAAATCAGGTGATGAGAATGTAAACTTGTAGCTTTTCCCCTTGGTTTGCTTTTGCACTGAAAACTGAAAATTCCAAGTGAAGCCACAATGCACTACTACAAACCGTGTGAGAACGTTCATTCTGCTTATTAGACTGTGGCAGGAGCAACCTTTTTATGAGTTGATTTTAGGAGCTGACAGATGTAGTAATCTGTCGAGATTTCAAGAAGGCAATGTATTTCTCTGCTAGACCGAGGAAGACTTTGGTTCTATTCCCTCTCTCTGCCTAGCCACTGCTACTGGCTTGCATGCTCTGCCATATTGCACCTGGCTATGACAGCCATTTAACTCAAACTCACTGAATACACCTGGAAGTTGAGTTGTATTCACATTAACAGCACAGACAAACCTCCCCAGAGTGTGTTTGGGACCGGACCGAGATCACCTCCTCTCTACAGTCTAGGTACGGTTTTTTAAGTTTGCACCCAAGTGTGATTACAGTGTTCACACCTGCCCAAACAAATCGCACTAAGAGGAAAAGAGAACCAGAGTCCATTTTAACCAGACTAAAAGGTGCTGGTGTGAGAACACCGTAAGACTCGCTGGGAGACACAGAGCAGATCATTGTTATTGGTCTTTACAGTGCTGCCAGAAGGGTGCATTTCTTTGGAGGTCTCTAGTATCTGGACTCGCTTAAGTGAAAGATTCATTTTATTTATTAAATATCCTCCTGGTTATGTACACACATTAAACCTCCTGCAAAGATGTGGAAACCTGTAGGGCATAAGGCATCGTTTGCCGGTGCCCATTTTGCCTATTTAGGCTGGTACTTATTTATCAGTCATGAATCATCTGGAGACAGGCATGGTGGAGAAGCGTCTGAAGACAAACAAGCCAGGCCTTTTCTACTGAGGGGCCCAGAGCAGCTTTAAGTGGAGCGTGACTGAACACTCCAGGTGTGTGGCCTGCCCTCCAGCTGTCTCCATGGTAATGGTTGCTTACCAGGACTGGGCCATCTTTAGAGTTGATAAAAATATCTGCGAATGTGTCTGACACTTATATAGTACTACTTTGGTAAACTAGGATTATGGCTAAGTTGTAGAGCAGGCCTTGAGCAAGTGCAGTGTTACATGCAAAGCTTGTACTTATATATTTTTACTTGCTTTCAAGATGCTTTTATGCAAAATTACGTGCAGTTTGAGAAAGAAGGAAGCAACTGGGGGTTAAGTGCCTTGCTCAAGGGACCTGATATTGAAATCACTCTGTTAATCCCAGGATTTGGCAACCTTCTAACCATAGGCACAGAGTTCTAACTCGCAGAATCACACAAATAGAGAACTTGAATCACCTGTGACAATTAGCTAAATTATTGCCCTGGTTATTGTTTATATATATATATGCATTTATCGAAGTGCAGCGTACAATCAGAGTTTTGAGTCTTTAAATAAATAACTCTGCGTTAACTCATTTGCTAGATAGCTACAGGAACAGCAAATACACTTACAGAACAATCAAAGAACTGCCTGCTCGCATGCAGTTCAAGTGTAGTAAGAGGAGTGAAATGCAATGGAAGTAATTACTGTAATTACAGCCTTGTGCTGGAAACAAAACCATCAGGTAAACGGCAAGCTGAAGGCAGGAAAATCCAGTCGAGTACCGCAGGAACGAAACATTTATGAAGCGGCAGATATAATGTTCATACACACACTGGATACACAGCATCAACAAGCCTGACACAGACTCAGAAAATGCCATAAGCAAACAGGGCAAGTTCACTGCATACTTTTCAAATAATATTTCTTTAAACCCAGTCCAGAAAGATCACAGAGTTATATAAAAATACTATCATGGCTCTCAGTCTTGGTTTTAACGGGCTGCAGGTTTATCTGGTCAATTAAGTGCTGAACTGTTTTAATTAATATGATAAATGAAGGGATTCTCCCATTTGCTCTCTGTAGAAGGGCTGCTGTTGTTTGACCGACAGCTTTCGGAAAGTATAAATTAATGGCCACTAGATGGCAGCGATGAATTTATTAAAACGGACTGATATACTGATTAAAATGGACAAAAGTTTTGGGACATACCTCTTAATCATTGAACTCAAGTGTTTCAATTAGACCCATTTCCACAGGTGTAATAAATAAATTAATTTTCACAAATATAAATATATATAATAATATATAATAAATATAATAATATATAATAAAGCATCTAGTCATGCAATTTGGTTCACAAACATTTGAGAAAGAATGGGTCATTCTGAAGAGCTCATCGAATTCGACCATGGTACAGTCACAGGATGGCACCTTTGCAATAAGTCAGTTTGTGAAATTTCTCCCTGCTAGATATTCCACAGTCAACTGTAAGTGGTATAATTGCAATGTGAAAGCAGGAACAACAAAAAACTCAGCTGCAAAGTAACAGAGTGGGGACGCCAAGTGCTGAGGTGCATAGTGCGTAAAAGTCACCAAAGCTCTGTTGACTCAATAACTGCAGAGTTCCAAATTTCCTCTGGCATTAACCCCAGCACAAAAACTCTGTGTTGGAAACTTCAAGGAATGGACTTCCACGGCCAAGCAGCTACATACTGTACAAGCCTCACATCACCAAGTGCAATACCAAGCAGCGGATGGATTGATGTAAAGCACACTGCCACTGGGCTCTGAAGCAGTGGAAACGTCTTTGGAGTGATGAATCACGTTTCTCTGTCAGGCAGTCTGATGGATGAGTCTGGGTTTGGCAGATACCAGGAGAATGTTACCTGCCTGACTGCATTATGCCAACTGCAAAGTTTGGTGAGGAGGGATAATGGTATGGGGTTGTTTTTCAGGGGTTTGGCTAGGCCCCTTAGTTCCAGTGAACGGAAATCTTAATGCTTCATCACACCAAGGCATTTTGGACAATTATATGCTTTCAACTTCATAGGGAGGCCCTTTTCTGTTTTCCAGAATGACTCCAGCACTCCAGCGTGCCCCAGTGCACAAAGCAAGACATGGTTGGGTGAGTTTGGTGTTGAAGAAATTGACTGGCCTGCACAGAGCCCTGACCTCAACCCCATCAAACACCTTTGGGATGAACTAGAATGGAAAATGTAAGCCAGGCCTTCACATACATCATCAGTATCCGACCTCACAAGTATCCTTCAAAAATTCCCAGAAACATGCTCAAAAATCTTGTGGAATCCATATCCATATCGATGCCAATGGATTTAGAATAGGATGTTGTAAAAGTTCCTTGAAGGTGAAATGGCAAGGTGTCCTAATACTTTTGTCCATATTGTGTATATACACACTCCTCATTTTCAAAACAAGTCATTTAAGGCAGAATTGATCTCTTTGTTTAGGCACATTAATATAGTAAAAGGGCATCAGCTACAGCAAGACGCCCTCTCCCACACACAAATGCGCAATTACATACTTGATAGATGAATTCATAAAACCATCACACTGTTCAACACGGCTGACAGCTGCAGGCAAATAGAAACACAAATACACGTTTTAAACACAAAAGACTGAGTTTTTTGCGCAGAAGCCTGGAGAAGCACAGCTCACCCTGAATCAAAGCGTACACTTACGCATCCCAAAGATCCTTTCAGAGAGAAACTCCTGCAGCCTTGGGCTGGATCCCATGAGAATAAAAACACCCCCCACCCCACTTTAACAACTAAAAATAATCATACACTGCAGAAGAAATATACATTTTGGAAAGGGAAAGTAATGTCTTTTATGACTTTGAGAAACGTATTGCTGTTGCTCAACTGGTTCGGAACATCCATCGCAATCATGTCAGTGCTGAGAGCATATCAGGCCTCTCCTGCAGCCAGTAACCGATTATCAACAAGCGTATGACAGGCTGTCCACCAGGTGACCTCTATCTACCGCCACAGCGAAGTGATGTTTATGATGAGACTGGCAGGGAGGGGAAACCAGACAATATTAAAGCATTACTGCCAGAGTCATGAATGTTTAATAAATGGCAACTTTGTCTAAAAAGACTGAAACCGACATGCTCAGATGCTCTATTAAAAGACACCCAGCCACTTTCACGGTGCGCCCCAAAAGCCTTATGCAACGCATCACAGGCTCTGCTGCAAGCCACTACAGTGCTTACGAAAGAGGGGTCCACCCCTCTCCTGCGTCAACTATTGGATGGGAAAAGCATCTAAGCCTCCCCCCTGCAGGTGGCACTCCTGAGCCAGCAGCTCCCATGCGCGGTCACCGCAAAAAACAACATCCACCTGGTTATCTGACATTTAAAATGAGCAGCCAGACTCCACGCTCTGGCACCTTTTCCTCACGTTAGACGAGCATCAGGTAGTAACACTGCCGGCACAGATAAGGAGCCTGCCAGTGCAGATCCCCCGGGATATTAGAGACGGGAGCACAGCCCAGGGGCCCAGACACACTTACCCTGGGAAGACAGGACTTCATCTTAAGGGCACCCTAAACGTAATGTTTACAGAATACAATTCAGATGCACTGAAATAGCACAGGAAGGCAGCAGATTGCGGTAAACTGTCAGTACAGAGATTTGGCGAATACAGCTGTACTGTTCCACAGATTTTATTTTTCAGTTATGAGCTTGTCTTATCACCGGCACAAAATAACCACAAACACCAACATCTGCCCTTAAAAACTTTGTTTCCCAAAGTAACGGCCAATTCAGTTTATATCTGACGTGACATGACTGCTCTGTGCCTGATCTGAACCCAAACCTGCTTCAATGACTCTCCGAACCAGTGAATGAAGACTATGGGAAACTCCCTGCAGCCTCATTCATATAAAGTGACCCTCTAGCACTCCAACAGATCTTTTTAATTTAATCTCAAATTTAAATCCTTCAGCAATGTAGGGGTTACATTTGAACTGCAGTGAAGTGATCAACAGCGAAGAGGAAATGAAGATCAGCGTCCCAGTTATCCCAGTAAAAGGGACCTGACCAATTCTGTTATATGAACCCAGCTCAGGGGTATGTGGCTGTGGTCTACAGAGACCCAGGGCAGCCAGGATGTGGGGAGGATATTTTTAATTAGCAGCTAATTTATGCTTGAAACACCTGGTGAGGTGCTTTTCCAAGTCAGAAATGAAACTGTCTAATAGCTGAGGCAGGTGAATATCAGCAGCCCCTGCAGTGCCTGGAGGCCTGAACACTAACCCCGAGTTTCTCCAGAGCACCTCCTGTGGTTCTGCACAAGTAATAACACTCACAAAATGTTAGGACACTGAATTTTGAGGTAAGGTAAGTAAGCTTGCTGAAAGTAAACTATGCATTAGCATGCCACATGTTAGCGTGACACACGTAGCAGTGCTACACCTCCGCCGTTGATGTGCTTTTGACCTGAAATATTAGCTCAGACGCAATCTAGCGCAAATGTGTAGAAGACAAACGATAATGAGGATACTGCTCGTCAGTGAGACAGTGGGCCCGCGCCCACACTGTCAGAGGCCAGAGGCAGAGTCTGCTGGGGGCTGATGAGATTTATCTAAGCTCAGGACGTAATGAAGAACTCTTGATGACACTCCATGACTGGCCTGCGCTTTTAGTCAGGCATCAACCTGGTTACTCTTATGAGCATGACTGATTTGCATGGACACCTTCAAAATACACCTGCTCCTGAAAACAAATGGTTTGCCAGTGAAGAAAACAACACGGTTATAGTGTAAGCAGCAGAATCCGAGGGAAGGTTTCAAAAATCATGCTTCTTAGAGAGGCTTGGACATAAGCTTGAGAAGAACACAAATTCGAAGGGTGACCATGACCATATGAGTGATAGACATATATATGCACACTGCAGACATCAGTAATAAGTGTATTATATGCACACTGCAGACACACGTAATAAATGTATTATACAGTATGCACACTGCAAACATCAGTAATAAGTGTATTATATGCACACTGAAAATGTCACTAATAAGTGTATTATATGCACATTGCAAACACTGCTAATAAGTGTGATATACTCACACTACAGACATCTCTAAGTGTATTACACGCACACTGCAAATGTCACTAATAAGTGTATTATATGCACACTGAAAATGTCACTAATAAGTGTATTATATGCACATTGCAGACGCTGCTAAGTGTGATATACTCACACTACAGACATCTCTAAGTGTATTACACGCACACTGAAAATGTCACTAAGTGTATTATATGCATACTAAAGGCGCTACTAATACACGTTATTTACGCACAGTACAGGCGTCACTAATAAGTATATTATACACACACTGCAAATGTCGCTAATAAGCTTGTTATATGCACACTGCAGACCCAAACACTAGGGGCCCCATGAAGACAGAATTTCCAGAAGTTATGTTTAAGGATACAACATAATAGGATAATTTAAATGATACGGACATGTATGTTATTTGCATTTTTAGCGACAATTTTCAGGATAGACAAAGTTGCCCACGTCCCAATTGTAATGGACTATTCTACTATGAGACATCACACTACCCAGTTTTCTTTTACTACTGGAGGCTACTGGTTGTCCACTGCCAAGCGAGTCGGTACAAAGTAGCAACAAGAAGAAAATGATGCAAAGATCCAGGACTAACATTATATCTCCCTTGTTTGATACTGTCTCATAGAGTGAACACAATTAAATGAATATATGCAAAAATGCAAGACTAACTTTAGCTAAAGAGAGAACGGATAAACTTCTCACATTTGAGAGATCGATCCTTCGGTGTGACATCCCCTCCCTCCCATCAGCAAATTTTCTTGCCCTTTTGCTGATCAGTAAATCATCCCGCACTGCGATTAGAATATTATTCATTTTCCATTGTTTATAATCTCCTCTCATTTCTCTTTAAACTCCAAAAATATCTCCAATGGCCCACTTTGGGGGGGGTGGGGGGGTGGGGGGCTGCTACCCCTGTTAGCCTAGGAGAAGTTAGTCCTCCCCTTACTCCAGAGGTCACTAGAGCATTATACTCACACTGCGGGTGTCACTAATAAGTATATTATATGCACAATGCAGAGATTACTAATTAGTGCATTATACTGTAGCCACTGATACCACAGCAGTGTATTTTTTCTGTAATTTTGTAGAGCTGAATTAGGAGGCCTTCAGGCCACTAGGGGAACCATATTAAGGTTAATAAGCATTCACTAGTAAGTGCATGATTTCCCAGAGTGCTAATAAACATATAATACACAGAGTGTAAGGTTCTCTGAATGCATTTATGATGCTTTACATGCAGTAGATGGTTCATATAAGGATGCTGCCCACATCACTAAGTCATGTGGGGATGCTCAGTTACATCTCTGGACTTTGCCATAGAGACATCAGCATTCTTCTGGAACTGGGGGGACTGTACTCTCTTAGGTGAGAGAGAGACAGGAACAACTTAGAGGCAAACTACGAGAGGGTCCTTGTTTCAGAGACACAAGACAATGAAACAAACCACCACAATCGGCAGCAATGAAACTGCCTTTGCTGAAAAACTGATAAAGGCTGAAATGGCAAATGTTCCCTGAGTATGCAGCACTTCAGATTAAAACAACCCAGTTCTCAATACATCAGCAATTATATATTATATGAACAAGAACGTAGCACTTAAATGAGTGGAATTTCGGGGGCACACTTATCCATTCCCGTAAACCCAAACAACCGCCGATTACCACAGCTTGAGAGTTTTGGGAAGGGGTGAAGGGGGAGACCTGGATTCTGGAGGGAGGGTAAATAATTTTAACCAAAGCTAGAATCCCAATGCACCCAGATAAATGAAAAGTACCACGGGAATTGGGGGAGTGGGGTAAGCTTATATTCTGTGCTTCAGTCTGATGGATTTGGTTGATTTGACTCCCTTCCCCATCAGACCACTCATAACTCAAAGGGAGACATGGAGAAGCTAAATGCAGTTGTCCATGGGGGCAGAGATGGATACAGAGACACCCAAGAGGGGGCAGCACTGAGACAGAACCAGAAGGGCCTTCACAGTAGACCCACAACAGTTAATTTGTTTACTTCACACCCATGAGATTAAACTGACTTTTTTTAAAGAACGCATTCACTAAAACTCATATTGACATGCTGGAGCTGTCCAAGTCACCAGTGATTAAGCAGGAATTCTCCCTGATGTGCAGCTGAAGACACGCTGGGCCGGATTATCATGCAGCCAGGCACCGCGCGGTCTGACCCAGTGGGAACCTGCCTAAACCATTGGGTAATTAACAGCTCGTGATGCAGATACAACACTCCTAAAAATGAAATCGAAAAATTGAGAAGAAAGAATTTTCTCCGGCGTCCCCAGAGACTGCATTAAGGACCAGCTCCAGGACGGAACAATACTGAGGGGATATAAATACCGTCTCTGCTAAAGAGCCATACACCCATGGGACAGGCGGCAGTTTAAGTGGGAGGTGAGCTTTCTCAGCACGTCCCGCGTAAACAGGCAGAAAACAGAGGGTATATACTTACTGCTCTGCCAATATTAAAGACACAAAGCTTGTCTGAAACTCTAAGTGCCAAGAAGGCAGAATGTTTAAAGATTACGCCAGCTCAGTTACACACAGGCAGCTCAGTACCACGAAACATCCATGACTTCTCACCATAATTACATACAAATATTCCCCAAAATGAAGGCATTCTGCACTTGAAATAAAAGAGAGGGCATTTGTTTAGAATCATATGTAACATATTTATATTTACTTAGAGCTTGACTGTAAAAAGTAAGCATAATAAAATAAGAAAACACAGCCAATTGCCTAAAAATGGTCTTAGATAACCCGTGTTGGTTCCAAGCTCACTTTGCCCCTGTGCCGGATAGACATTCTCGGAGATTAGATACACGGATGGAATTCTTAAATACCAGGGCGGTGTTCAGACAAGAGCCCATTGTTTTGGAAAGCTGTACTGTTGTTCTTTGTTGAATCTCCTGCCATCAAGTGACAGAATCAGCCTCTCGGATTGGACGCTCTGATTATCGCCATCTGTAAAGCTAATCGCTGGTAGCATCTGTTTGGACTCAATTAAAATATTTCCAGTGATATCTGATAATGTAAAGCAGTCTGGTTTTGTCATGCCGTCTGCCATGTGACCTGGGTTAGCAGAAAGCACACAACCACATTTTTATTATTACTATTGTTATGTTGTCCAAATAGATGGAATGGCAGAGTGGATTTGCCAGAGACGAATCGCAGGGAGGAGGACCCTTTCAGAGGGGGGGTGCCTTTCCTCCCACTCAGTTAGAGAGCATAAGGAGCCCCACTAACCAGTGCAGTCTCCTCTTAAAGCACATCACCACCATGCAGCCCTGTTTCCCAGGTTACAGCATCCTAGTAACTGGAACCACCGGGTCTTAAACAGCCCAACAATTACAGAGGACAGTTCACATTTAGGACTTTAGGCCATTACTTTGTGTCTGAAGGTACATCCCAGCTGGATCACAGCTCAGATAGAGCATATGGGAAAGAGCCTGGCTTTAAGAACATTTAGGTGAATTTCACTTCCTTCATGCTTGAAACTCAGACTTAATGGCAACACAAGCTTAGGGGATTTACTAATGGCCACCGTTTTCTAAATGAACTCCCATAAATTCACACAATACTGTAAATAAATAAAGACTATCAATCCCCTTTACTGCCTTTGCCTGCTGAAGCAGAGGTGAGCTGCCCAAATAGGAATTATATGCCAAATTGGCGTTAGGTTGGCTGGGTTAAGGTGGCATGCAGTCACTTAGTTTGGTCTATGGTGGCCCAGATTGCTTTGATCATTCTAAGCAGTGTGGTGTTGGGTTTATCAGTTTAAGGTGGCACACTGTTTTGTTGGAGTTGCATTGGTCGGTTTAAGGCAGCACGGAGTTACGTTTTCATTTTAAGGTGGAGCAGAGTTGCGTTTGTCATTTTAAGGCAGCGCAGAGTCAGTTTAAGGTGGTACAGAGTTTTGTTGGTCAGTTTAAGGTGGCACAGAGTGGAATTGGTCAGTTTAATTCTGCATGGAGTTGCATTGGTAAGTTTAAGGCAGCACAGAGTTGTGTTGGTAGGTTTAAGGTGGTGCAGAGTTGCATTGGTCAGTTTAAGGCGGTACAGAGTTGTGTTGGTCAGTTTAAGGTGGCATGGAGTTGTGTTGGTCAGGTTAAAGAGGCATGTAGTTGTATTAGTCAGGTTAAGATGGCATGGAGTTGTATTGATCAGGTTAAGATGGCACAGAGTTGTGCTGGTCAGTATAAGGCAACACAGAATCATCACATGAGAGGTGGCTTTAACTGTTTTTACGAGCGCAGCCACAGCAAAGCTGTGAACACTTAGTGTGCCATTACAGTAAACAGCCAACTGTGGGAGTCAGCCAACCTGTCCTCAATAAAATGGGCGCTAAGCTGCCTAAGGGAGCACTGGGTCCCGGAGTGGGGGGCAACTGTCATAAAAATCAAAACCCTGCAGCGGGGGCTTTTGGTAATAATTTTAGTTCGGTCTCAGCTGCCAAAAGGCCCACCCATGACAGTATCGCTCAGGCCCAGCTCTCTGAACTTGAAAACAAGGTGTGATTTGTTTGGTTTGCAGACGCTGCAGCTGATCTACCAACCTTCATTCAGGGATATTACAGTGGGGTCCAGGTGACCCAAACTAAGAGCATAAATTCATAATTTTCTGCTAATTTCCCTCCAGTTCATACCAGATGGCATCACACACATGAGACAGAGTGAAATGAGATACACAAAAAAAAATCTAGTTACATGAAAATGACAGGCATATTCTGTTGTAAGATATTTAACATCTTCTGTCGCAAAAAGGAGTTTTGAACTTTGCAGTTAAAAAACAAAACTGCAAAACTTTAAAAGAAAAATAAGTCATGGCAAGATCCAATTGTATTGAAGTGGTCTGTTGCTGCTGTACAGGGCAGGTGTGCCACTCACTCTACATGCAGCGCCCTCCATTCTCAATGGCAAGGGGGGGGTCACAAAACTACAGGGCTCAGTGACAGACCATCTGCCTCTGCCCATGTGACCAGCTTTTCCTGGTGACCTGAGCCCAGCCTTTGGTACAGGTTCTCTCAACGGGCCCTTGTGAAGAGAATCGGGTCCAAATTAAAAACCTGGCTGAACTCGAAAAGGCAAAGCCTCGCCGGGTCAAAATGTGGAGGCAGTCCAGGTGAATACCACCGATAAGTGGCAGGCAGAGGTATCTTTATAAGGTGTCTGAAGAGGGCGCTCTCTCAAATGGCTCTTTCTCTGCTCATTGATTGGAGGGGGTTACAGGAGACTGAAACAGAGTGACAGCATATCACTGCTTACTGGCTTTATTCCAGGTCCCAGAGAAGTGGTGGGGGGGCAGGAACAGGCATATGGGCACAGTTTGAATCGGCAATAGGCTGAGAAGTAGGGAGTCAGTCTGTCGAATCTCACAGTGGCAGCATCCACTGGGGACTGGGCAATCCTACAGTGCTGAGTGAGAGCTGTTCCCCACGGAGGCATCAAGGGAGGGCAGCATCCGCTCCAGGGATGGTCTGCCTGTCACGGGAGGGTATCTGCATGTGTCAGGGGACGTGCACTTGCATCCCTACACATGGCTGGGAAATGGGGAATTTGGGGCAGGTTTAGGAAGCCACAGTGCACATCTGGCACACTTAGCTGGAAAGGAAACAAGTGTTTCCCTTGCAGACAGGAAGTGGAACGTGATTTGTGATACAGAAAAACTGTTGAATTTAAGCTTTACTTTGCTATCTATCTATCTATCTATCTATCTATCTATCTATCTATCTATCTATCTATCTATCTATCTATCAAATCATTTGTAAAAAAAAAAAAAACAATGCTTATGTTACTTTTGGAAGAACAACAAACCGCACCATTCATTCATATGCAAAGCTGAGACGTGCTGCTTTCATTCTGGTTTAACCCAAGCCTGGTTCACCTGGCAGGCCCAAGGCAGGAGGCGCTGTTTCGCCAGCATAACAGACACTCAGTCAGGCTGAAACAATCCTGACATCTTCTGGTCTCCGTCTCTGGTGCGCTTGAGTTCCTCGCCGTGGTCACAGACTATGCTGCAAAGCCTCGACTGAATCATATCCTCACTGTCTGTTCTGCTCATTTATGTGAAGCATTCCTCATTCACCCCAAATTCCCATCCTATCTGGGGATTCTGAGCATTTTTAGCATAGTTTGCTTTAACAGAGGCTTAATGAGCAGGTTAGTGGTATGTAAGGTAATCTGCAGCGAGCAGAAATATAAAGTACAGATATTTCATGGGTTCCACTGAAATAAAGGGAGCACATTATGATAAAGACTTTGGTGTGTACAGTATGTTGATGCTTCCATGTCCCACTCTCCCTAGTGTGGGGAAGCAATAAAAAAGGCCAATAGGATGTTGGGTTACATCTATAGGTGTGTGGAGTTTAAGTCAAGGGAGGTGATGCTACGATTATATATATTAACTCCTTGGTAAGACCCCATCTAGAATATTGTGTGCAGGTTTGGTCACCATACCTACGTTGCCTTGGAAAGGGTGCAACGTAGGGCTACGAGATTGATTCCTGGTCTTAGAGGAATGTCTCATGAGGAGAGGTTAGCTGAGCTGAATCTGTTCAACCTAGAACAAAGGAGACTAAGGGGGGACATGATCCAGGTACATAAGATTCTAACAGGTCTGGATGCTGTTCAGCCAAATGGCTATTTCAATATTACGAGTTACAATATAACTCGTGGCCATAGGTGGAAATTAGTGGGAGAACATTTTAAAATGGATTTGAGAAACCAATTCTTTACACAGCATGCAGTTAGAGTATAGAACAGTCTTCCTGCTAGGTTAGCGCAAGCTAAAACCCAGGGTTCCTTTAAATCAGACCTAGATAAAATTTGAACAACTCTGACCTATTACAGACCACTGTGTACCTCAGTACTCGAACTCATTAGAACTCAAATTTCTTAAAAGTCGAACCAACCAGTTCGGGTAAAAAAATGACCTAGAACTCGATCTGAATCGTGTCGAACCGTGAACAACGACCTAAGATAAACGAGTCAGGTGGCACGTCTCTGTGCGGAAACAAAGGATAACACTTCAGTCTCAGCCTCGCATTCTCTGTGATAGCATCGTTTGTTGGTGATAGTGCTTCTTTATTGAAAATACTGTACCAGGTACCACTGTACTTTTTGTCATTTTGGTAGCTATTGCTCACCAAAAAGTTGCGCAAGTTGTACAAATGTTACAACCTAAAAGTCTGCGATTTACGATCAAATGAAAAAATACAGAGTAATAATAAAGATAACAATGGAGCGCGTGGCATAGTCTGGTGTTGACGCTGTGTCTGGTTTTATGAAAAAGGTGTCATTGCTTCTTTTTTAACATTACACACCGTTTGGATACATTTATTTTCTTATTTCAGAAATTGCTGTTTTGATAAATGTGCTTAGATGTGTTTATTATATGCTCTTCTTGTTCTATCCTGTTCATTTTGTGTTTAAATACTAAAAAAAAAAAAAAACATATTTAGGTGTAATTTCTTGTGGCCAGGAACCAATTAATTGTTTTTCCATTATTTCTTATGGGGAAAATTCGATCAGAACTCAAACTTCTTAGGATTCGAACCCAGGTTCTGAACAGATTAAGTTCAAGTTCTGAGGTACCACTGTAGTTAAGTTCTCCCAAAATGAGCTTGATGGGCCGAATGGCCTCCTCTCATTTGTAAATTTCTTATGTTCTTATTTGGTAATCACAGTACCTGCCGTTATGACGAGGCGAAACAGACCTCAGACTCTGATATCTGTGGTCTGTGTCTTTTGCTTTAATACACACTGTGCTTTTTATCATGTGATCATCATTGGGGGGTGGACCTTGGAGAGGTGGCTTTTCCAATCACATCCCATGATGATGAATCTCTGCTTGTGATTGGGTCATAGAGGAGCCGGCTGGTATAACTACAGATCCTGTGTGGGGACCTGGGTGCCACTAAGGATTCAGTTATGAATTTAAATGAAAGATTTACAGACAACAAGCAATATTGATTCATAAACCAGCGACAATCCTTCCGCTTGTCTTCCACTCCTAATTCCCATGTCAAATCGTGGAACGTGTGGCTCTCAGAGCATCTGTGGACTATAATCTGGGAACTGTTTCTCACAGATATTGCTGAAAAAAACCCACTGTTCACAGATTCCGCTTCATTACCTAACATAAAAGGTACTGCGTGCTGAACGTAGATTCCTGAAGAAAAGCAGGCAGTCCGTGAGCCCCCTAACACACCGAAATTAACATCAAGTTTGTGAAGGAAGGGGAGGGACCCTGGCTGAAAATGCACACAGCCTTCACTGCATGACATCAGGCCATCAGATTTACACTGGCTGGATGGACGATGGGTTGGGGGAGGGAGGGGGGAGGTTCACCTGATGCTCAGTTTGCAAATACACAAACCATGCATTTATCTTTGGCTCCCAAGGTTTGGGGGCGTCAGTTGGCCACAAACAGTCACTACACTGGGGGGGGGTCTTGGGGCCCCAAAGTCACTTTCCAAGTGGGACCCCAGAAATTACAAATCGGCCCCTATTGGTTGGATAAGCCCCCTACTGGGCAGAAATTTTCAAGGTGGTGAAGAGTGAGATGTATGGTCAACAACCCCAGAGAAGAGCTCAGGACTCAAGAAGCACATTCCCAAGTCACCAGCCTGGCAGAAGGTATCCATCGCCTAGGAATTGCAAAGAACTTAAACGCTAATCTGAAACACACAGTCTATTAATCCAAATGTATTTTTTTAATTACACGTTTCAGGCAGAAAACCAAGCATTCAAACTCATGTTGAAAGTTTGAATTTCTGATTGGGTCCCTCAAATGACACATCAGAAAACCGGCAGATAGAATTCTGCTAAATTAAAGTGCGGCGCAGAGACAGGAAGGGAAAATGTCACGTCTGAAGCGGGATGCATATCAAAGATTGAGGGCACATCCTCAGCAGCGCAGACGAACATAATCCGCAGGGCTTGGAGCGCAAGGCCGCCACTCTCACTGTGAATAAAACATCACAATCTGTTTTCCAGGCCATGAAATAGAGTAGGAACACACTTCAGACATAGCAATTCATCATCAGCTGGGCAATGAGGATACGAAAAGAGGTTTGCTCAGGCCTGAGGCACAGGCCTGACAAAAGGAACCTAATGACTATCACAAAATAGAAGGTGAAGAAATAATTAAAAACAATGCTCTGACTTAATGTAAACGATGGTGTGCTGAGATTAAGACAGCATGATTATTGGAGGCTGAGCAAATGAATCAACATGTGTTTTAGTAAACACCTGGGTTTGTTTTCACCCCAATAAAGAAGCACTTACCTGTGGGTGACAGTTCACCAGGAATATTGCAATGTGTCTGAGGATGCTGAATTATCACAATACACATATTCTAAATAACTCAGTACTTACTGTATTGTAGATCTTGTATTATCCAACATTCCTTGCACCTTGTACTTTACTTTGTATTTACAGTATCAACCACACAAGCATGCTGTATATATTAACTGGATTGTACGTGACCATTGTCTTGTTTTAACTGTGTGGGTTTCTATTGTATTTATGTTAGCCTCTGCCAAATGGAGATAAATTCCCTGTGTGTGTGAACAGATTTGGACAATAAACTTCATTCTGCTGTAGTTAATAACATTTGCTGCCATGAAATTAACTGCCCTCAGGGCAAATCAGCACAGGCCCACTAGTCGAGGGACCGGACCTGTTGGAGGCGACAGGTGTTAGTCACATCAGTGGACACTTTAACCCACCACCGTATGTCAGACTTAGAAGAGCTAAATGCGACTACAGCATCCAGAGGGGTTTGTAATGTAATATTTATCGATTGAGAGTAAGCGGTGGCTCTAAAAGCTCTCCTGCATTATGCAGGAACTACATGACAATCACAGGGTGCTGACTGCACAGGACAGCCATTCTACACCCAATGGCAGCATTTAATCATCATCTGGGAAGCAGATAACAATGCTATTTTGCTTAGATTTGTGGGCTGCAGCAAACAACTGACTGACAGAGATGGGGGTTGAGGGGGACTTCTGTGAGATGAGGGCTCCTTTACCTCTGCTCCAGGTTTGTACTCACAATCCCCGCTGGCCCAGAAGCGCCCTCCTCCTCACGAGTCTCCTCCCAGCAGCTCTCCTCTGACAGGAGGGTGAAGGATTCGTTAGAGTGGCTCATTAGACAGGAGGACACAGGATTCGGTTCACGGCAGCCTGATGGACCCCCCCCCCCCCACCACCACCACCTTTGGAGAGAGCCTACAGAGTTATGCCAGAACTCCACACCCGGGAAGATTTACACACACGATTAAGAACAGGAGTCGCACGCTTTAACGAGCAGGTGCGGGCCTTGGTATGTGGTAATCAGGCTACCTGTGAAATGGAGCCCCCCTGATTATGGTAGGGGGGTGGGTTTACAAAGCATCTGCTCTCTGACACAAACCTCCCCCACAGCTGTCTTTTATTAAAACCAGATTTATCGCACCCCTGCATTCGCACTCGTGTGTTTTGAGGTCTACTGCCTTGGTGCTTTGTTTCGTTTTCTAGTTCCATTTCAACAAAGTCAGCAGCCTGGGGAGGGTGAGGATGGTTTAACATACACTTCCATGTCCGTGTGCAAGGTCACACACGGGGGGGGAGGGGGGTAACTGCGGGAAAGATGGCTATTCACCACACGGCAGCCGCAACACGCTGTCAGAAAGGGCGGGGCCCACACTAATATGGTCTCTCTCGAAGAGTACAGACCACCTCTGTAATTACCTCAGCCTTAAAAGCCAGCAGTCACCCAACCCCCACCAGCCACACCATCATAGCTGGTCCCTAGCTGTTAAAGGAAAGACTCGCAGAGTAACTCAGACCTGTTTTTATGGCATGGCACCGTAGCAGCAGTAAGCAAAGTGCCGCTCTCTGTGTGCCCATAAAGGGCTATGTAGACCTAGCCAGGCTCCGGCACATGGCGATTAGGACACGGCTGAAAGCCGAGGGGCCGCAGGGGCGATTCCAATGCACACTGCTCGATGGGATCCTTAATCGCTTTCTGGAGAGTGCGCTGTCCTCTCAGTGACCTTGCTACACCAAGGCTGATGTTGAGAAGACAAAACAGCCTGATTAACCACCATAAACCGCCGATGATGGTGGGGGGTTGGGGGGGGGGGGGGTGCACAAGGTAGAAACAGAACAGGCCATCAACAGTGGCCGCATGGGAGATCTCGAGTGCTGAAAGAAGGACAAGTAAACCACTACTGTACTGCTCAGGAACAGAGGAGCGGACTGTGAAACTGAGAAAGGGGAGGAAGTGCCACTCGATGGATTTATGCTGGGAGCGAGATTGAGGAAGGGGTGGGCTGTGGAAGCCCGAGGCTCAATTCTTAATACTTTATTTTATATATTTGAACATGTGAATTCTTTGGTGTACACATATGTCGTATTGCTCTCCCATACACACTGAATGAGGCTTGGGTCAGAGTTCAGTATGCATGCCTTTTTATATTAGCACAGGAGCAGTTTTTGGGGTTAAGGGCCTTGCTCAAGGGCACAGTAGTGATATGATTACTCTGCCGGCAAAGGAATTTGAACCGCCGACCTTCCAGACGGAGGTGCAGACTGTGAGGGTCGCACGCAGGCCCGTCCTCAGGTCCCAAGGGGATCTCTGGGCTGGGGGACTGTATGTCTGTATTTACATGTGAGGACATGACTGGCCAGGCGTGGGGAACCAGCATGTGCTGCTCTGCCGCGGAGCTGAAACCCGACCACGTTCCCGTGACACTCGCAATGAGCCCATTTGTCATGTCCCTCATTAAGTAATGAGTGTCACCGGAAGGATGAACAGAAACCACACCTATTCAGCATCATCTGTTAATGCTTTTAAGGTATTGAAAATTGTTTCACAACTTGCTTAAGTTTTCTTAACATCATTGTGACAGCTAGTGCATGTTATTAATTTTTCCGTAGCAAACGTGAAATAACACTTAATATCGAAAGTACTACTTTTTGGCCACCTGGTGGCGGTCATGCTATTCTGCAGCACACAGGTCATACTGTAGCTCATTGTTGCCATGAGTCTTGCTGTGTGGTAGCTTGAAATTCAGGCCACCCCCCTCATGCAGTTCAGCTCCAGCAAAGTAAAAGGCTGACCCAGTATGACTCTGGAGGGTTTCTAAACTTCGCTTGTGACGTGAGGGACTCTGAAGCTCCTAGCAGGGGGAAGATGAAGAATGAAGAGGAGGAAAAGAAAAGAATGGGAAAAAATCACTTCTGCCTTGATGGGTTTTGTAGGGCAGCTGCGGGGGGGGGAGGGGGGGGGGGAGGGGGGGGGACACCGCAGCCCATCCCATAAGTGCTGGAATTGAAGTGAAGCCACATGGCAAGAGGAGAAGCAGTGATTGATGACTGGGACCTGAAGGTGTGTGAGTGTCTCTGCGGACAGGCACCAAGCACAGGATGAATAAATAAAGAAATAAAACGGTAAGAAGACAAAGCAAAAGATCAGCCGGAGGAGAAGAGCCTTTGCCAGGACAATGTGCAAACCCAACATGGAGAAGAAATTACTATAACCACGAAAATGTGGTAAGCAGAGATGGTTGGTGAGGCCGGATGGTCCAAGACACTGTCCTGAGGGCAGGATCTTCTGCAAACGCAGCAGCCAAGGAAGTATAAAAAGCACATGCCTTACTGTAAAGAGCCCAGTGAGAAGGCAGAAGGGCATCGGGGTTAGGGTCCTGATTAAACATTAATATTATGAATATTAAGTGCTGTATGAATAAAATGTATTATTATTATTATTATTATTATTATTATTATTATTATTGAATGATGACCGCAGTAAGCAGAACAGTCAGATATCTTAAAGACCTTTCAGATGGACCTCAGAGAGGACAGCCCGGCCAGCTTTAAGACCATCACACCCACAAAACAGAGGCACATCGGCTCCTGAACGTTTCCCACTCCATCCACCAGAAGCACGCATGAAGGTTCTCCAGCAGGATAAGCCATTGACTAAAGGGCATCATCTCAGATGCTAAAGATCACATCAGCCTGAGCCTCGACTCCAGGGGACGCTGTCATGGGCAGCTGAATTCCTGCGGTTATTTGGGAGGGGCAGCAGAAGAAACACATACCTTCCTCCACCCAACCCCTTCTGCCCACACACAGCACGTGCAGAACAGAACGTGCGTGGAGTACCAAAGCTGGCTCTTAATCCTTTCAGTGCTGATGGTGTGGCCCTTCCTGCCTCCCAGCTGGCCTGTGATTGGAGTTTTCCATTACATTCCTGGCCTCTGCACAGGTCTATTTAAAAGCTCGGCAGATGCCATCTCATGTTCTGCTGGACGCAAAGCCCACAGCATCCTATTGTGATCCAAACACTGCTGACTACTCGCACTTTTAGCTTCTGATTGTTTCAATCAGAGACGAACCCTTGCAATCCACTTTGGCCGGCAGGATTACAGCATATTCTGAAAGAAAGGCTGCTGACAGACGAATCGAAAGTGGGACATTTTAGCACGATTGAGGAACGTGTACATAATACCTGGGCTCAGCGAATCACACAGGCATCCAGCTGAAACCAAGCCGTCTCACACCTATGCGTGTGTCGCTTCTCTCACCTCCTTGGCATTGCCCTGCAATCACACGTGTCAGAAATAAAAGTGCAGGACCCCTGCAGAAGATGGGATCTTCTCACACTTGCTCAAGCTCTCTGGAAAGACAAAACCTAGGGAATCATGGAAGCAGGAAAGTGTTAGTATGTCACAAAAAGCAATGCTAACGTTTGTCAAATGCAGTCCTGTTTTCCACAGCTGTAGAGAAGTGTGTTGATTTAAAATACTGTTTTTACACAGTGTTATGGTGCTATCAAAGGGCCGTAATCCAATGTTTCCACAATAAACTTTTGAGACACTCAGCAGTACGTGACACGTTAAATTAGCATTCAGCTGGAAGCCGCCGACAATCATGCTGAAGCAGAGATCGTAGCCAGCAGAAGTGGCTAAACTGCATGGGAAATACGGAAAGCAATTACCAAGAACAAGCCCCTTTTCCTGCACTCACTTTTATAATCCTATCAAGGTGCAAGTAACTGACACAAAGCTATTTGTAAAGATTATTAAGAAACACCTTTTTTTCAAGGCTGAAAACAGCAGATGACATGACCTAGAAACAACGACCTCATTACACACAGAAGTCTCTGTGTGGAAAAGGCTGTTCCCCGTAAGACGGTGACTGCAGGGCATTGAACATGGGATCCTCTCTTTGCATCACTGTTGGGCAGGGATTTTCCCTGGCTTTTCCTCTGGGTGCCGATGCGCTGGGGCTGCTCGAGGCCGTCTGGCCAGCATTGAGGTGAGTAACCTCTGCGCTATGGGTTGTTTTTTATTTAATTCTGAGCCTGCTAACCTACGAAACCCTGGTCTATGTTTTTTTCTCCATCATGGGCACCAAAATGGCGATTGTACATTGTGCCCACTCTGAGCATGAAGGACAGGGGAGATCTGGCAGAGGCCTGCGTGGGATCTAAAGTGATCTTTCGTGTGACTCCATTCCACAAGGTTGTCTGTGGGTGATCTCTAGTACCACTCGTCATTTTGCCCGGGATCCACCCACAGAATCAAACCTGCCCCTTTCAGCTCTAACGAGGAAGTCGAAGAATAAATCACTACTTTAAAGCCATCCTTATCTTCTGCTCTCATGCTGCTGTTTACACCCGCAGTCCCTCGACCTTCATCCTGCCCTGTTGTCACACAGCTTGTGACATCATGGTGTCCAGAGACAACAGCCCCAGACTCCACCCTGTCGGCACCTTGTCACAGAGCCCCGCGGCTGTGACGACACCAAAGCCAGTGCCATGGAGCTACCATGCATACAAACATGCTCCAGTACACTGGGCCACCGCAATGAAGAAGAACTCATCTGCTGTCTGCATGCCGTCTCTCTGATCAGGAATCGGCAGTGGTTAACTGCATGTTTTGGTTCATTAACATGATTTTTAAAAGGCTCAGTTTAAATGATTAAAGAAAAAAAAAGCAAACCATAGCTCGTTAACTCTGGCCAGCTTTGACTGTAATTGAAAGGGATCTGCTTTGCCGTTAATAATTACTGCATCTCGACACGCTGACCTCCCCCCATAGCCGGGGACACTGGGAGCGACATGCCCCCTACTGATGCGTGCTTCCTGTCCGTGGACCCCCGCTCTGGATGCAGCCCTGGCATGGGGCTCAGCTTGCCATATGCCCAAGGTGAACAGACGGCGTGTGCCCTGCCCCCCACCTCATCTTAATGGGCAGGATATTAATTAACTTCCGCTACGCCGTGCTTCGGTGACACTTAAACAGCCGGGACATATGCTTAGTAAATGCTCCAGTTCAGAACAGTGACCATGATGCACCAACTCATTTATCAGTTTTTGATTAATGCTGGAATAACTCTGCTCTGGCTCTTTTTTTCGTGTACGGTACAGTCTGGTATGGTACAGTGATCACAGGACAGCCATGTTCATTTACCCCCTGGATCTCATATTAGTGCCCACGTTAGTGACATCCCACATCTCCATCCGCCTCTGTGGGCAGTGGGAAGCAGGCGAAACCACGCGGGTCAGGTTACCCGCTCATCCAGTAATGGGCTGGCGTCTCGTGGGTCTGGCTAGCAGAGCCTTACAGGCACCAGTGCTGGCCATATGAAGTCACCCACAGAGCTGGCCTGCAGGGCGGAGAGCACCGACAGGGTCCCCCACCGGAGAGGGCACTGAGCTGAGGAGGGAAGCGTGTCACCCACCCACCCCCGCAATGACTAATCAGGGCATCCCAGAGCATCACAGTGGGTCCATATCATTAAAATGATATTTACCTGCAGCCACTTGGTCAGAACAGCACATTCACAAGGTCATGGATGGCACTGGGAGTTTGCGGGGTGGGGGGAGGATGAGCCACTCCAGAGATGGAGCAGAGGACGGTCAGTTATGGATATGGATGGGCAGGACCAGAGGAGAAGAACGATAACATGGATACGACCAATGCCAGCAGGAGCAGGAGGCCAGCTTTGGTCTGAGCAGCTGGATATTGATTCCCAAGAACATTATAATACAGGGATGAGGGCAGCACACCTGTCCATTACTGCCCCCCCCACCATTACTGCAGGATCCCACTACATAGTGATGTGTGTCAGGAATCATGTCTCAGCCCGCCCCTGTACCAAACATCGCATAATAAAAACACCCCAGCCTTGATCAACCTTTGCTGTGCCGTTCCTGAACATGCCTCACGCAGATGCATCAACACGTTGTCAAAACGAACCCAAGCTGATAAAAAAATGACAAGAACAACAATGTGATGCAAGCGGCGGGTGCAAACTTAATGATATGACAATGGCAGTGAACCATGCCGCCTCCTAGTGGAGGTGAGAATAACCACAATCTGCTGAGAGGGTCAAGACGACAGCTGTGAGAAACGAGCACCATGCAGAGACCATGAGTGGGACTGGGGCTTTTGGGGGGGCAGAGGGGCTGACGACACCCGGGGGGCGTTGAGTGTGCCTTATGCTGCATGCTGTACATATTAACACCTCCTTAGGATCAGGAGATGAAAACAGCACCAGACATTGCATGGCTTTTCTCTAAGTTGCTGCATTTCCTCCACTGAAGTTTAACTTGCATACAGAGTTTGGACTGTAAGATTTACTTGGTACAATGAAATTTTGGATAATAAAAAATTGTCTAAAATATCTGTAGTTCCATGGGTCAGTAAGCCACTGACTTACAGGATAAGGACTAGAGCGGTCTGAGAATTTCATGCTCGCTCACCCCTCCACACAGACACGATACAGGGAGAAAAAGAGAAATGCAGTAATCTATAATCACAGCTGGAGAGAGGACCGCCTTCCAGCCAATCAAAATGGAAATCACACCTGTTTCAGCGCTGGTCAAATCAATCCCAGCAGCATCATCCAAATGAGAAGCACAGCAACACTGTACTGCCGCGTCCATGTGACCCTGAGCCAGTGTTTCACACCAGTAACCAGGGAAACAGTGGAGCCGCCTCCCAGATGCTACACAGAGGCTCTCATGCGACACTACCTGCCTCGCAGCAATTTAAGTCCCACCCAGATGCTGCCCCCCCCCCCCCCCCCCAACAACGACTTGGGCGAAACGTGAATAAACACACATGATCTCAGGTTATCGTCAGTGGCTGCCGCCTTTCCTGCCAAATTGAAAAATAATTTGCATTTTAATGTGATGCCTCTCAGTTTCTCACAGTGGCAGCAAAGGTGTAGCTGCAGAGACACAATCAAAAGTTTGCAGAACAGCGCAGCCCCTACAGGTTTCCCCCACACGACTTTCCTGTGCTCTTGAGACCCCCCCCCCAAGCCCGCAGCTTTGGACTTCAGAGAGATTTGTGCAAATGGAGCCCTCTGGGAGAAAAGTGCTGCGATGTCCGCTTGCCCTCGTTTGGAGAACATACACCTGCTTCACCCCCACTGGCCGACCGACAGGGCTCTGCATGCGGCTTAAAACCAAAGCTCGCAAAGTTCCGGTGCCCTTTGCAAGGACACACACCATCCCTATGCCATTCAAATTTTATATCAAATTGGCACAAATTTTGGATGATTATTACTGAATTTTAAAACTTAAAGAACAGCAGTTGAAATACATTCACAGAGACGGGCACAAACACATCAAAACGTTTTGATCTTGTTACAAATTACAAATACTTGCTCATCAAATGCAACAGAATAAAATACAAAATACTGGTGTGAGAAAATGTATTTAACTAAAATGAAAGTAATTGGCAATTTGAAAATACAAAAATAGATGTAAAATAGTAACAGTACATGACAAATATGTATACCGTTTCAGCCCTAGTAATGTGTAATGCAGTGGTACCTTGGAAAACGAACTTAATTCGTTCTAGAAGGCTGGTCGAGTTGCAATTTGGTCAAGGTTCAAGTAAATGAATTTAATCCATTCCAGACCCCCAAATGACTGCCTATTAAACTTATCTACCAAGCTAACTAATGATAAAAAGCATTAGCAATCAATATAAAATCAATATAAAAACTAATACACACATGAAAAAGCACACTGAAGCAATAAACAATGACAATCCCATACTCCAAAGCGAGAGCAGAGACACATGTATCACATTCAAGTCTTGCTGTAATTTCCATAACTTCTATAAGTTACTCTCACTACTTTCCTCTTTGCTTTGTTGCTATGACTGTTTACTTTCTTAGGGGCCACGATCACTGTATCACTAAATGTACTGCAGATAAGGCACAAAAATTCACACAGCTTTCGCATGTCGAACTCAGTTGAAAGGTGCTAAGAGCGATTCATATGCATCGGCATCCAAGTAGGTCTGTTTGCCTTTGTGTCAGCCCGTCAGTTGAACGTGCATCTCAACCCATACAAGTATTAGTAGGAACGGTCGAGTTCAAAGATTTTGGTCGAGGTACAAGGCAAGGTACAAAATTCAACAGACCTGTTCAATGTCCGAGTTGGTCGAGTTAAGAGGCGTTAGAGTTTGATTTTGTGTGTTATAATGTTAATTGTGAATTGCAAAAATAGTTTTTGTAACATTAGTAATGTGATTAGAGCTCAACAGACTGTGTCGGCAGCTGCAGGTTGGGGGGGCAGGAGAGGATATCACAATTCCGTCTTTCGGAACCACAGTATGACATTGTCTATATTTCTATTGCGGTTTCGGTCTCGGTTTCAGAATTATTGCAGCCTTAGTTTATATCAGGTGTTTCCCACAGAATTTGTGGTTTTACGGTGTGTGCATATGGAGGCACATCTATACTGTCTTAAATTAATTATCATAATGTGTGTATTTCTCCCTTTTTTACAGCAGGGGGCTGAACATACGCAAACTTGAAGAAGAAACCGTTTTTTAAGAAAAAAAACGGAATCATGCGTATAACATGCGACGTTAAGTTCACCATTCGGTTCTCCCTTATACACAGGCTCAGTGGCTATAAAAGCACCCACATTTAGCTGATAGAATATAATTCTGCTAATGAAGTCTTCCATGACACAAGTTACCACTGCCTGAGCAAGCCTGTTGAAATTAACTAAAATGTCACTAGCAGGCTAGCAAGTAAATTGACAAGTTCTGGAGCACAGCACTGCTCTTTGTTAATTGCTCTATTTTTCTGTCTTATAATGATATTCAGTGAGCAATATCTGATAGCATATTTTATTACATACTTTACCTTAAGGCAATTTGCGCCAAGTACCAAAGCAGCTTCTTTCCTTGGATTGCTGATCATGTTAAAAAGAAATTCGCAACCAACAAACTGGGCCCAACAGGATAGGTCACCGTCAGTACTGGTCTTTGCCGATGTAGCACTCGGTCACTCATGTAAGCATCACCGCTGGTGTCCCCGTCCGAGGCAAAGTGAAACAGGCTGAGAAGTCGGCTCTTCCTTGACTAGGCCTGGATCACATGGTTTACATGCATCAAGCCAAAGACAGTGGTAGGAGATTTAAAAGTCTGTAAGGCAGGTGATAAAAGTTCTTAAAATGACAATAGATAGATAGACAGACAGACAGAGACAGACAGAGACAGACAGACACAGACAGACACAGACAGACAGAGACAGACAGACATGTTATATTAAGTATTTTAAATATTTCAAATACATAAAATACAATCTCTCAAACTATTTTGTTACAATTTATTTTTTCTGTCCAGCAAAATGCAAATTACGAAATACTCAAAAGTAAAAATGTATTTAAAATACATTTAATTGAAAACTGCCCAATGGCAAAGACTCTATACTTCATATCACATTGTAGTCAATACAGAGAGATGCTTATCGATGCCTCGATTTCAGACTCATTTTCCTTTTATAATCCTACTATCCCTACATATAGCGGGAACACTGAAGATGCTTCCAGAACCTCATAAGAGAGCTCCAAAGACCTTTGAGCAATACATTCTCAGTGTGGTTATAATTACATTTTATCTTCACCGCTATTTCAGACGCTTTTTAAAACCAATGCAAAAAAGTGGAACTGCACATGAATGAATCACATTCAAGGACATACCATGATATTTTATGAAAGTTTAATGTTTTCCAGCTGACAAAGAGGAATCTCCACATTTCCACATTTTCTTGCATGAACACACAATCAATTTCCGCTGTGAGTTACATAAGTAACATGCTATATAAATATTTAGTCAGATTTTATTTATGTATTTCAAATGGAGAAAATAAATCAAAGCTTTCAAAAACCTATTGTGTTAAGTTTGAGGAGGAGGAAAGCAATTTCCTACAGGGGAACGGGGCGACGTCGGCAGCCATAACCCGAAGGAGCCTACTGGGAAAGCCATGCTGATGGATCACTATCAAGAGAATGCTGGACTGGAGATGGCACTGGGGGGCTCAGCGCTGATACGGATGGCCATGTGGGGGAGGGGGGCGCTTCGTAAGTGAGTTTGTTAGATGAAGAGCCGCCAGCACATGGCCCCGACACCTGGAGCAGATAAACACAGCGGAGAGCATTCAAGGCAGGAGATAAACGCAGAAGAGCCACAAACAGAGACTGCAGAGCTGCAAGGTTTAGGGACAGAAGGTTTAGGCACTGGGGCCATAAAATTAGGGATAAGTACAGAGAGAAGCGCAATAATGATGGTGGACAGACTAGCGGAGTCATTTGCTCAAAAGCATAAGATCCCCTTCAAATGTTATTACCAAGATATCTAACCAGGCAGCTCTGTAATGGGAGGCAAAGTACCTAAGAGCTTTGACCACTCTGGGAAATGGTTGAAGGCATAAACACAGATGTTACAAATGACCTTGCCACAGACAATGACCATTACTAACATATCGTATCTTTGATGTCAGACTCAATATTTTTAGTCAAACTTGCACATTGTGTGTTTTGCCAGAGTCAGTCAGATGTGTACTCTCTCAGCAGCAGTTGACCACAGCCCACCCTCGAGAAAGCTTCCATATCTACTACGCCTGATAGCACACCACGGGGGGTTCAGCAGCAGGAACAGGAGAAGGGGTGCGGGGTGAAGAGATGCAGAGGAGCAGCAGGACGTTGGAGCCCAGGCCAAAGACACACCGGACACCATTTTCCAGTCACCGTTCACCTAAAGAGGTCGTCCTGGAAACTAGACCAATCATTAAGCAAGGAGGTCAAATATAATGAGATTCTCATTGCGAGTATGTAGGTAGACTTTTCTGCCAGAGAACTAAAAATGCAGAGAGTGTGACTTTATGTGTGATGTTGAATCATGTGGGTTAATTTGATGTTTTTCAGGGTAGATATATGGTTAATCTACCTGTAAATATATGTCAGAAAGATATGAATGTAAATCACTGGCTACCCGACATTCCTGCATAACAGAAGCAGGAGCTCGCCTGGCTAACACGATGCCAGAGGATGCTGCTTCTCCCCCTGTGTCCTCACACCAGTCACCCTGCAGTACTCAATCCCAGAATGCACCGCAGAGCTTCTAACTGGCTGCTTACATGGCCTGACCGACAGATTCTGGCCCCAGAACACTGTGGAATGCATAAAATAGTATCTTAGAGCACTCGTGCCGAAAAGCAGATTTAACACATGGACAAAGCTAGAATTATGTTACAATGGAAAGATGTGGATTGCGTTTCAATGGCAGAGAAGCACAATGGGACAACGGGAGAAATTGATGCAATTGTCAGCAAGAAGCAGCACGCAGCTGTAGATCAACATCTGTAAAAATGCAGACCATGGGCGCCACCGCATGAGACATAATGCGACAGATTGCCACACTGCCCCTGACTACTGATGCATTTAAAGGTAAATGCTGGTAAATGCAGAGGGATGTCAAAATAAGCAGATCGAGAAGCACAAGGCGTCATCATTCATGGGCCGTTACGCCAACAGCACCCCGCTGTTTCATCCCTGTACTCTACTGGTAACACTTTATGGGAAAACGTGACTCTGTAGATATTATGCAGCAAACATCTCCATAATGGCAGTTTCTTATCACACAGAATTTAAAGGGGGTTAGTGGGGGGTGGATTATATCAGCTTCATAGGTCTGTCAAAAACAGTGGTGTTTATTTCAGAGGCTCTTCAACAACCACAAAGCCAGCAGTCTGCCACCTTTGGGGGTGATTAAATTCCAGAGTGGAGGAAGACATAAGACATAAATACATAATGAGAACCCATTCAATGAGATAAGAGCGGGAAACGGGAACGTGAAGGCTAGTCTGTTTTGAATGTTTCTGATTGTAAGTGCAGCGTATATCTCATGAAGTTGCACTCCAATCAAACCGAAGGTCCGGCGTGTGAGGAATACTGAAATTCAGCAGTATGGAGCTGGACTGGGAGTCTGCTTTGCCTTCCACAGGATCCGTCACAAGAAATTCAACACCCCCATAACCTGGGCCTTAAGAAGGCGACTGTAATTCACCGATGATGATCTGTACATTATACAACATGTACACCACAGGGCATGGAACAGTGTACTGTCCATACACAAATGTTTCAGCTCTCCAAATGCGGTAAATCCCCAGTAATTAAGTATTTAAAGCCAGTCTTTAAAGTTCCCCACTTGTTTGGGAAGGACAGCAAGCTGGTACTCGATAGGATTAGTGTGTGCTGTCAGTCATGTCTGGTTTAAGCCAGTGAATATCACTCAAGTGACCAAAGTTAAATGGGTTAAACCAGAAGAAAGGCTGACAGCACATGATTATCTCACACACCGTTGTAGTTCCTAGTTTCACCACTATATGGCCACACAATACTTTTTAACAAATGATAATAAGAAACAAAAACCTTTCTGCTCATGGGTCTCGCAGCTGGACTGAGGGAGTTTAAACAGGTGCGCCAACACTGCAGGTATCTGGACAGCCATAGTGTCAATTAAGACTGAGAAAATGGGAAAAGCCGTCCAGTCCATTCGGAGCCAGCATGACGACTGATACAGGCAGCTCTCACTGATACGACAAAATTCAGCGCAACTCACTCAATAAACAAGGGAGGCAGAAGAGAACAGCAGGCAGGCACAGAGCGGTGCAAATTACAACTGGCAGAATGAAATTATGATGTGCGCATTGCAATTTAGCAACGGCGGCAAACAAAACAATCACCCATCGACCTTGATGCGTTACACTACTGGATTAAGTAACTTTAAAAGTTGCCAAAGCAATAGACATGTAAAAAAATTAAGTCCAAGAACTGCTAAAACAGAAAGGTGGTGGTCCACATCAGCACCATCACCAGGAAGTGGTCAGGGTCAGACTGGCAGAAGCCTTCCCTACAGTGGTTATGATAAAGACAGACAGGCAACAGCCTGGTTACTGTAACCTCCATGTCTCACATCTCCATGCAAAAGCTGCCACATTCTGACCTTGTCTGGCTCAGGAAGCGCAGCCTTCTAATTTGTCTAGACCTATGGGTTGGAGCTATTGCAGCCTTATAGTCGAAGAGCAACAGACAGAAAGGTGTAGGCAGATGCCCTCAGACCGCTGGCCAGAGCTTACATTGGCTTGTGGAGGATAACACAGTATCATGAACATTAGTGAATATATTTATCTTTATTAAAAGAATAAGTGTGTTTCTTCAGACGTCCTCTGCCAGCCTAGATATGGACTGAGGAAAGTAAATCATGGACAGAACCTGGATGACATCGGTCCTGGTCATGTCTGGTGGATGAGTCTAGCTCTCAGGGAGAAACACAGGCTGTGATGGATACATCCTTCATCTTGTCTGCCAAGTGCAATGAGCTGTAGTGAGTTATCAAGGCCATCAAAACCGAGTGAGAAGAGACAAGCAGAAAACAAAGGTGGCTATGTCCTAAACTTAGAGAAGTGAAGAAAATTGTAGAGTTGGTTGTGGTAAGAGAAAGTAAAAGACGCACAACCGAACCTCACCAGTTAGCAATGAGAAGAGCACTTTAGTGTGCTTCATAATCTGCTCCACAATCAGCGTTGAAGTGCCAAACCTATTTAGAAAGCACACAAAGGAGCAAACTGAAAGGCTGCATCCAAGCACCCAGTGACAAACAAAGCCAATGGCAAGCTGGGGACGGATCCCACTCATCTGCAGAGCCTCATCCAGCTTGCGGGGCATCCGGTCACGCCTGTGAGCACGGCGGGAGGCACTTTAGGCTTCCTGTCCATCTCTCTGCTTGTCAGCAGGAGGTGCCCTTCATCTCCAAGCAGGCCAATTCAATTTTCATCCACACAAGTAAAGAACAGAGACCAGAACTGGCAGGGCGTGTTTTTCAGCTTCCCATCCCAAACAAGGCTCGATTGTATGCATGACGAACAAGCCGAGCAAGCAAAGGGGGAATTTCAGTGCAGAATAAAGTCTGAAACCGCCGTCAGCTCCGTGTCATAAAGTCGGACACGGGAATGGCACATGCTACCTGAAGACACATCGGACAACGAGTTTACAGATGTGTGACAGCACCCTCCAGCTAAGAACTCAATTAGAAACAACATTGCCAGCTGAAAAAGGAATAAAGACTGATGTAGTAAGGCATCCGTGCGAAACAACCTAATTAGATATAAAATACTATAAGAAAACACATTTGTCCAGAACCCCAACTTATCTCCTGCATAATGGACAAAACATTAAAAGTAATAGCCTGAAAATGATTTCATTTTGACAGAGCATGCAGAAAATGATCAATATCCTGTTCCCAAAGTCATCTGAACAAACATGCTTATCGGTGACACATCTGCACGGTGGAATAATGTAGGCCTAAGCTTCAGTCTGATATTGTCATCGTCAACCCTGAAAGCTTCTTTGAATAACACTCAATAAGTGGTTCTTTTGTACAGTAATTCTTGGTTCCCACATTAATCCAAATGTGGGAATACAAATCTACATTGCTATGCTTTGTAGGAGTACAGCAGCTTTGGTGTGACATCTAATGTTTAGATATTTTGTGTGTGGGCTCTATGTATTTACACACAAAATTAGTCAAAGAGTGCTAACGGAGGACAGAGCTCTAATTCTCATCAAATCTGAATATGTCTGCTTGTCAATTGGTCAGCTGCTTCCACTTGAGTTCTGTGACTGAAACGTGACATGAAAATACTCTGATCGCCTCCCATTGTTCAGGCCACTACGTCACCAAAGAGGCTAACAGCACCTGGCTGACAGGGTTGACAGGTACACCTGTGGTTTGTCGTATCCTTCTACTGTATGAACAAAGCATGCACTGGGAGACCGCTCCACAGGGAGCTACAGCGTTAGCCTTTGGGCCTGCCCTTCAGACAGATTCAGACTGTGGAATAGTCGAGATTTGAGAAAGGTCAGTCTATCAATTATGCTTTTATGATACCACCTAAGAGCAGAAAGCATCACAATGTTCAGAAATAACAGCCGATTCCTGCATTTGACCTTAAAAGCCTCAATTTTCATAACGGGTTTCCCTCCCCCAGATACTGTTCTGAATAGCTTTTAATGCAGCAAATTGAATACATAATAAGCATATGTCTGTGGAGCGCTTTACATCAGGTACACAGGGGGGAAGGGGGGGTGTTTATGTATAACTGCTGCTAATGTCAAAGATTCCTACATTTTATTCCCAGGGGAGTAAAGACCAGAGGGGGTAACTTACAGTGAAAGAGGAGCTGCAAGGGCTTCACCCCACCTATACTACCCAGGACTGTCGCGTTCTGGGGAAAGAGGGGGTTCAGGATATTTCCATTTCACTATATTCCCCTGGCACTCCACTGAAAAGCAGCACTTGCTCAACCTACACCGAAGACTGCCGCCCCCTCCCAAGGGAAAGACCACCCGTGGGGACAAAGCAAGAAAATAAAACTGTAGCCATATGCTCATTGTGGGCGATTCTGGTGCACTCTCGTAACTGAAGCCCACCGCCCCCACAGGCTTCATTTAAAACATCTAAAGCATGGCCTGCATGGGGCGCTCAGGTGACGTGCCAGTTCTCCTGAAACGGTAGCTTCCTCTTCAGGTATGCGTGGGCATCTACGCACATACCAAACAGAACACAAGGCTGGCCGAATCACCCATTCGGCACTTTAATCCAAATAAATCCTCTCGCGCTTTCAGAGGGCTCATGCTGAGAGGAGGTAATGGCACTTGTTAACAAGCTTGGCAGCGCAAGAGCAGTTCCTCCCAGTGGATGTTTACCATCCCATCCGCGTGGGGGAAGCACACCTCAATAATACTCAGTGAAAGGACTAAAAAGTGACATGCTGTTTGTAAGCCATGGGGGTCTGTATGTAAAGAAAATGGCAACCAGAACCCTGGTATTGTCCACAACGGAGCTGATCATGCCCCCTAAGTGTCCAACAGGGGGCCTCGGTCTCTTCCTGAACAGGCCTGGTGATGGTGCCGCTCACTGCACATGTGCCATGCGGCTCCCCTCATGCTGCGGCAGGCCCCCAGCAGGCCTTCACCTTCAACATTTGGGTTAGGATCCAGTACAGCACAGGAATCTGGGGAAGGGGCCTCTTACCAGACATAACGAGAAAAACTCTTCTTCACTAGAGAAATAATAACATTAACACATATTTTTTTTTAATATGTGCCTACTTTAATTATACTATGTTATTAACAGACTGCTGGATTAAAAGCCAGCAAGAACAACTTGGTTGTCTGAAGAAGTGATGTTAAGCGTTAGAGTACATGACAGACTATACAGGCGTAAAACAGGTATTGCTGAGGTGATTGACCTTGGACTAGGAACACAGACACGACATGTGGTTTCCACTCAGCACTGAAATCTGCAGCACATTTCCTAACGGTAACTTGAAATTCAAACTTTCGTTATCAAAGCCATTCAGATTGTTACATAGTGGCAGACCAGATGTTTGCAGACTTCAAACATAATTATTTTTATAATAATATTCTTATCCTGGTATTAGCATAAAATAGAAAAGTCCACACACTTTAAAATATTTTAGATATATATTTTTGAAATTAACCCAAAATCATTTGCATAGGCAAAGCATCACTGCAGATTTTGCTGCAAAAGTTTTCACCAGACCTTGATAAGCTAAAGGGCTGGATTAAAGGACATTACTTCAGCTGGGTGGAGGAGAAGTATTGGTCCCCATTAAGGCAGCCCAGAAACTACAACAATCCGGATAGACACGTAGCACATTGAGCTATGCCATAGGGGTATGCTGCTGTGTGGGGATAGAGGCTCGCTACCTGAGCGGATGATCCAAGTGGCAGCAGCCCTTACCGTCTGCTGCTACGTAGAGGTTATTTAGAGCAAACTGTACACATAAACTCAAATGCAAGTCAGAGACGCAAAGGGCATCAGAAAGACTGACATGCTGGTTTTCAGCTCTTACATCAATGAATCAAGTCAATGGTATTCGAGCATCACCAAGGCACCAACCGAAGGCACCTCCCACACGAGTCCGGTCACCTGGACAGCATCCGAGGAAAGAGCCTGGAAAAGCCGGGCCTTTCAGGGTGCTGCCTCATGCACTCTGATAGACACGTTTCTGGGAAGGCAAATATTAAAATGATCGTTTTAAACAAACCTCTCTTGACTGCCCGAACACACAGTGAAGAGATTCATAGTAACAACACAAACATTTTTGTATAATCCAGTTCAATAGTCTACTTGATATTTTTTTATGCTTTAAAAAAAAAAAAACGGTTGGGTGTCCATCATTGGTGCTTATGTGGTGTATTGTTCCTTACCGGCTGTCCTGTATTGTTCCTTACTGGCTGCCCTGTATTGTTCCTTACCGGCTGCCCTGAATTGTTCCTTACCGGCTGTCCTGTATTGTTCCTTACCGGCTGTCCTGTATTGTTCCTTACCGGCTGCCCTGAATTGTTCCTTACCGGCTGCCCTGTATTGTTCCTTACCGGCTGCCCTGTATTGTTCCTTACTGGCTGCCCTGTATTGTTCCTTACCGGCTGTCCTGAATTGTTCCTTACCGGCTGTCCTGAATTGTTCCTTACCGGCTGCCCTGTATTGTTCCTTACCGGCTGCCCTGTATTGTTCCTTACCGGCTGCCCTGTATTGTTCCTTACCGGCTGCCCTGAATTGTTCCTTACCGGCTGCCCTGTATTGTTCCTTACCGGCTGTCCTGTATTGTTTCTTACCGGCTGCCCTGAATTGTTCCTTACCGGCTGCCCTGTATTGTTCCTTACCGGCTGCCCTGTATTGTTCCTTACCGGCTGCCCTGTATTGTTCCTTACCGGTTGCCCTGTATTATTCCTTACCGGCTGCCCTGTATTGTTCCTTACCGGCTGCCCTGTATTGTTCCTTACCGGCTGCCCTGTATTGTTCCTTACCGGCTGCCCTGTCTTCCCAATAAAACCCCGTTTCCTTCATCCTCGCCCGCCTGCCTCATCCTTCCCCGCGTCCAGCCTGCTCATCTACCCCGCAACCTGACATATATACTGTATATATAAAGATATTTATTTTTTGCACCTTTTTTGGCTGCACCTGAAATATGAAGAGCGTGTAGCCATGTGCCAGGAGGTCAAATCCAGGCCGCTTTGCTGTAGATTCGCTCTCAGTTCCCCACACCATTAACACCTCCAGTGTTGCTACTTCTTACAGAATCATGAAACATGATGTTAGCCTCAAGTGATTTCTCATGAGACTCCAGGCATCCCAGCGATCTCCATCCTTTAACCTGTGGAAAGAGCTGCCAGTAGGTTTCCAGACAAGGTTTTCTGCCCCAAGAGGATCTTGTAAACCAATACCTAACAAAGACCAAATTGGTGAGTTCATGCTGTATTAAATCACTGTGAACTTGTTAGACAAAGGTGCTCTTACCTTGACATATGCAGTCAACATCTACTTCCTCTGTTGCACCTAGATTTGGTCTGAACTGCTAAAAGAAATCTGTGCATTAAATCCTGGCTGAAAAATAAATAAAAAGTAACCAAAAAAAAAACTATTGATGAGCAGACTGCGATGATGAATGATTCCGCATTCCAAACACAAAAAGGAACAACCAACCAAGTGAACAGCAGCCACCCTGGAAAGTCCCACAAAATATCTTAATAGCTGCGGGGGTAATTTTTTTTCTAGCTATTACCTTGCATTCTAAACTCACTTTTGTAAGAAAGTGAAAGGAAACTCTGTAAAGCTACAGGTCAGCAGTCTGAGGATCGTTGCAGCCTGGTGACACCCTGGGGCTTACAATGCAAAGCCCCCCAAGCTCTATTGACTACCTCACCGGATTGGCTTGGGCTGGAGCTGCAGGTGATGGGGGTGCAATCACAGAAGCAGTGAGCCCCCCTGCAAGCACATCCACACAGACACCAATGTGGGTCAGTGCACAGGAATATGGCTGGGGTGCGGAAACCCCTCCTACCTGTCTGATAGTGGGGTGTCCCTACTGTTTATGCCACCAGAGCAAAGCTCTCTAATTGCAAAGCATTGATTACGTCCGGTGCACTCAGCCAGTGTCGGGGGGAGGGGGGCTACGAGGTACTTTAAAATTTTTCTCGCGTTACATCACTTATTCTGTAAATCAGTCAGCGAATGGAAATTAAGCTAATGGGGATGCGACGCACCTCCACGTGCCTGCCTCCTGCTATATGCCCTTTTAAGAAGGATTACTATCATTATGGCTACCCAGTTCCAAAATTATTGCCCAGTATCAAAAACAGCCAGTCAGTAACAACACAGCTACTTAGTACCGAAACCAATAATCCAGTACGGGATGCTTGCTCAGTACCCTAAAACAGCTGCTCAGTACTGAACCACAAACAGCAGGTCGTGCCTGTACTGACAGAGCCCCCAAAACTATGGGACCCCTGGAGGAACATGGAGGGAGAAAAATAATCACTGGTTGGAAAAAAAAATCTTGCAATAGTTTGTGCTTTTGTACTTCAAAGGAACACAGTGCAGTTATTAATAGTAACGGAAAAGTATTGCGAGACCTCACAAAGGTCTATCTTTTTATTCCAACTATCGATTATTTTCCCTCCATGTCTCTAACGGGGCTCCGTACAAAACTGACTTAGCTGAGGAACTAAAACTGCTTCAGACTGCAGGCATGAAAACTACGAAATGTTTTGAAATACGTGACAAAAATATAAATCCTGTCAGATTGTTCTCTCTATATCGGATTAATAAATAAAACGGGAAGAATTCTCTCTTATACTCAAAACCGATCTCTGAGGTGCCGAAGAGCG